>NC_071269.1:9078074-9453074 GCF_023375685.1 Ictalurus furcatus
CACACACACACACACACACATACACGGTCATCTTATTAACATCATTCATGAGAATTGAACATTAATCTTTTCTGTAATACCTGATGTTGATATAAACACCACTCACAGGAAACTGAATTATTGGATTATTTTATTTTAGTTTATATTCAGATATTAAACACTGAAACACATGGCACACAGAGCAGCCATTTTATCTGTTACCTGTGGAATGATGCCCCGTTCTTCAGGCTCCGGTTTTCCCATCATGGTGTACGATTTTCCTGCTCCAGTTTGTCCATAAGCAAAAATACACACATTATAACCTTCAAATGCGTGCAGTAGCATCTGCTCTCCAATATCCAAATACACCTGCTTCTGGGAAATAAACATGGGATCGTCCTCCTGCACACATCCATACACACATACATACACACACACACACACACACACACACACACACACACACACACATACTCGCACACACATACACATACACACACACACACATCCAAGCACACACATACACACACACATAGACACATACACACACGCATACACATACACACACGCGCACACACATAGACACACACATACAGACAGACACACACGCACACACATACACATACATACACATGCACACACAACAGAAAAATATTAATAAAATATACACATTGGGAAATATAATAATATGTCACATACATACACACACACACACATACACACATACACACACACAGACACACACTCACATACATACACACACACACATACGGAGCTTACTGTAGTGTGTGACCAGTAGGAGTAGTCGAAGGTGAAGCTCTTGGCGGTGTGTGTTGGCTGATTCGGGTTCCTGATGCCTGAGAGGAAAAGATCACTGGTTAGAACATCGAGATTCGTAACGTAGGATTAATTAAAAGTGTTTTTATTTTAATTCGTTTTAACATATAACAGTTTTATCAAACAGATTAAAGACCGTGTGTGTGTGTATGTTTGTTGTATGTGTGTGTATACTCACACGTAGTATTGCCCTGCATGTGTATTACACACTTGGCGTCTCGGCTTGTCTCTCGGGAGTTGAAGGGTCTGACTCGCACCGCCACCTTGACAGAGGCAGCCATGTTGCCCCACCCCCACCTTTATCTGAAAGAGCCAATCAGAGAGCAGAATTACACACAAAGACAAAAAGTCCACTAGAGATGCTGCAAATGGACGCGGTCCTCATCTGCCCTCCGGACCTGTCTGTTCCTTCCTGATGCTCTACTTCTGCTTGGAGCCTCCTTCACCTGAGAACCTCTCACTGCTGCTGAGGTCCACAAGGAGAGCCTAAAGTTTATCATGAGGCTGCTGTGGATGGTGTCACACAGACACCCTAAAGATGGTCAAGTCCTAATCATTACACAGAAGATAATTTCACTGCACATAACGCTAAAACTCTAATGAAATCAGAAATGACTCTGATACTCATACATACAGATATATCTGACTCTATAAAACACATATATTGAAGGGGTGTATTTATTTATAATCGCACTATCCGGTGTCACCCAGATGAGGACGGGTTCCCTTTTGAGTCTGATTCCTCTCAAGGTTTCTTCCTCATGTTGTCTCAGGGAGTTTTTCCTCACCACCGTCACCTTGGGCTGCTCATTAGGGATAAATTCATAAATTTAACATCTATAATTGATATTCAGGTTTCTCTAAAGATGCTATGTGACAATGTACATTGTTACAAGTTCTGTATAAATAAAATAAAACTGAATTGAACTGGGAGCTGAGAAGACGACTGCAAGGTGAGGGACATTTCTGTGGTTTTACTGGTTGTGGAATGATGTGGCAGATCTGAACCATTTACATCACAGGTATTACAGAATCCACACTGTCTCACTCTCTGTCTGTCTCTCTGTCTCTCTCTCTCTCTCTCTGTCTTTCTGCTGCTTTATTGGTGTAAATATTAGATTACTTTATTGTGATTCTGGTGACCTGAAGCATAACATGTTAATAACAAATGAACGTTAGAAGGTTATTGATCATAAAGTAGTAAATGGTTAATAAAGAGCTGAAAAGTGGAATAATCTTATAAAGATATCTGTACGTGTAAAACCTGTCTGACTGATTTGGGATTCTGGAGTTTATCCGTGTCAGTGTCTATGGGAGTATTTTGCAGACAATTTTCAAAAGCAATCACTTAAAATCCAAACACACTGGAGTATAGTCCCTCCCCCAACATTGACTGACAGGTTTCTGTACAAGGCATGGGAGGGAAATGCAAAGGGATTTGCAATTCCGTATGAATTTGGTCAGGCTCCGTGTGCGATCCCGAGGAAGTGAAATAGTACATGGGGTAACTGCTATTGCTATGACAATATGACAGGGTCATAACTGCAATTGAAAATGGACTTTGTGTTTCCGTTTGAAATTTAGCAGACACGATTTCCATTTTCATTTAAATTATTTCACAATTTATGCGTCAATTAGGAAACGCAATTGCTTTTGAAAATTGTCCATAAAACACTTCCATAAGTGTCTTCATATCCTGCACATCTTCCCCAAATCCCTAATCAGCTAAACTGTGTTATTCTCAAACTGTGGTCTTCAGCAGGGTGGGATTGTGTTCACACTCATCTCTCTGTCTCTCACACTCTCTCTCTCGTTCACTCTCTCTCTCTTGCTCGCTCACTCTCTCTTTCGCGCTTACTCTCACACTCTCTCTCTGTCTTTCGCGCTCTCTCTCACACTCTCTCTCGCTCTCTGAAAACATAATAATAATTTTACTCGTCTATAATGGAGTGTTTGGACAAAGTGCATTCACATAGCCATTGTTTTTGTTTTGGGGTGCCAATACATTTGTCACGTATACTTTTAAGAGAAATGTTATTATTAAGAAAGAATCTCTCATTGTAATGATGTAAGAGGAAATATGATCTCCAAATGTTAGAGTGGAAAATGTGAATCGTGTGTGTGAGCGTGTGTGTGTGTGTGTGCGTGTGTGTGTGGCTAAGCCGTCATGTGGTCCTGTCACCCAGCTCAAATCACACACAAACACACAAACCGCTACATTGTATTTCAGACTCTAGGCGCGCGCTCACGGCTTTCTATAAATAACTGGACCGTTGCTTTGATGCGCGCGCACACGGGCGGTAGATGTTTTGGAGCTCGTGCCCGTGCGGCAGTCCCGGGCAGGACAGTAGAGGCTACACCCGTTTGTACCGAAATTTAACGAAGCGGAACCGAATAAATTCTACTCACCTTCACAGTACCGGGGAAACGGGCTGCTCTCCGCTCGCCCTGTCCGCGTGCGCGTCCGGTTAGATCTCCCCCATGCCCATATTTTCTGGAACACGGAAAACTAACGCCAGGATGAGAGTTAAAAACTTTTCTCTCCCCTGTGAGCTCAGTGGTACTGCCCGCGGTTACTGCACAGCGCCGGTATGGAGCATACCACTGTCAGCTGCGCTGGGGGGAGGGGCCGGGGGAGGGGCCGGAGAGTAGGGGGACAGTGTGTGGGGGCGCTGTGTCCTCACTGAGTTAAAAACTATTTCTCTGATGGAATTCTTCCGTGACAGAGAAGTGAAGTGACTGTTTTAGCGGGAAAGAATGTTTAAATAAACATTTAACATAACCCATTTTAATAGTTTGTTTCTGTTATTAAATGTCTTGTAAATCTGATTGTTAACAACCACTGAGTCAGTGTGGTGACGTTTAATGAGCTTTTCCACCTCAAAGGAAAATCGCACATCCTAAAAGAATTCTTTGATCACGTGTTGCGGTGGGCGGGGTTAGAACGCACAATGAACACGTGACACTTTTAGTGAGTAATGTGTGCATAATCGGGTTGTGTTTTTAAAAAGTGAAGTTCTGTTTCCACAGAACTTCGTGGAAACAGGGGTGTGTGTGTGTACATGGTCAGGACTTTTATTAGTTTAAGTTCGGTCACTGTGTTCAGGAGTTCTGTAGGTTTATATTCTCTGTTTGGAGACATAACATTCTCATGTACATTGTTCAGCTGTTGCTTCTGTCCAGTGTTTTAGATATTTTTCTTTTTGTGAATTAATAATGTGATTTGGTCTGTCTGGTGTTTGGTCTGGTGTTTGGTCTAGGGTTTGATCTGGTGTTTGGTCTGGTGTTTAGACTAGGATTTGGTCCGGTGTTTAGTCTAGGGTTTGATCTGGTGTTTGGTCTGGTGTTTAGTCTGGGGTTTGGTCTGGTGTTTGGTCTAGGGTTTGGTCTGGTGATTGGTCTGTTGTTTAGTCTAGGGTTTGATCTGGTGTTTAGTCTAGGGTTTGGTCTGGGGTTTGGTCTGGTGTTTAGTCTAGGGTTTGTTTGGTCTGGTGTTTAGTCTAGGGTTTAATCTGGTGTTTAGTCTAGGGTTTTTTTCTGGGGTTTGGTCTGGTGTTTAGGCTAGGGTTTGTTTGGTCTGGTGTTTAGTCTAGGGTTTGATCCGGTGTTTAGTCTGGGGTTTGATCTGGTGTTTGGTCTGGTGTTTAGTCTGGGGTTTGGTCTAGGGTTTGGTCTGGTGTTTGGTCTGGTGTTTAGTCTGGGGTTTGGTCTGGTGTTTAGTCTGGGGTTTGGTCTAGGGTTTGGTCTGGTGTTTAGTCTAGGGTTTGTTTGGTCTGGTGTTTAGTCTAGGGTTTGATCTGGTGTTCAGTCTAGGGTTTGGTCTTGGGTTTGGTCTGGTGTTTTGTCTGGTGTTTAGTCTAGGGTTTGTTTGGTCTGGTGTTTAGTCTAGGGTTTGGTCTGGTGTTTAGTCTAGGGTTTGGTTTGGTGTTTAGTCTGGAATTTGGGTTGGTGTTTGGTCTGGGGTTTGGAACTAGGGTTTGGTCTAAGGTTTGGTCTGGGGTTTGGCTGGACATGTTTTGGATTGTAAAGTCAGCGCTAAGACTAGCTTGCTGAGGAGGCTTCTCTCTGGGGTTAGCGCTTGGTATCTCAGTGCTTTGTGATAGAGGTTCTCTTAATGATTAGCGGGTACAGTCCTAATTCTGCTCTGCAGGAGTTATTTGGAGTTTTTCGTTGTACCCATAGTATATTTGTGCAGAATTCTGCTGCAGAGTCTCTACTGGGTGTTTGTCCCAGTTACTGAACTCTTGGTTTGTGTGCGGACCCCAGACCTCACATCTGTACAGCACAATGGTGTTCTAGAACCGACTGAATGATTTTTAGCCAGATTCCGATTGGGATGTCAATTTTGATTTTGTTCTTAATAGTGTAAACAGCTCTTGGTGCTTCTTCTCTCAGTTGTTTCACAGTTTTATTGAAGTTTCCCGTGTTGGTGATGTTTTTGAGGTGTGTGTAGTTCTGAGTGTGTTCAAGGGGCATGTTGTCTAATATGAAATGATGATGTTGGTCTTGACGACTAAGTGCTTTTTTGGATATCATTATTTTAGTTTTTTTTGGGATAACTGACAGAGCCCATGTCTGACAGAAGATGTGTAGGAGGACTGGATGCTGCTGTAGACCGTCTTTTGTGGGTGACAGAAGCATCTTGACTTGACTTGATTTGGATTAGGGTTTGTAGAGCGCATACATGGTCTGATGTGAGATATTTTGGTTGATTTGCGTGTGGATTAGGTTTGTAGAGTGTATATGTGGTCTGATGTGTGATATTTTGGTTGATTTGAGTGTGGATTAGGGTTTGTAGAGCATATATGTGGTCTGATGTCTGACATTTTGGTTGATTTTAGTGTGGATTAGGGTTTGTAGAGCGTATATGTGGTCTGATGTGAGATATTTTGGTTGACTTGCGTGTGGATTAGGGTTTGTAGAGCGTATATGTGGTCTGATGTCTGATATTTTGGTTGATTTGAGTGTGGATTAGGGTTTGTAGAGCATATATGTGGTCTGATGTCTGATATTTTGGTTGATTTTAGTGTGGATTAGGATTTGTAGAGCGTATATGTGGTCTGATGTGAGATATTTTGGTTGACTTGCGTGTGGATTAGGGTTTGTAGAGCGTATATGTGGTCTGATGTCTGATATTTTGGTTGATTTGAGTGTGGATTAGGGTTTGTAGAGTGTATATGTGGTCTCCATCCATCCATCCATCTTCTATACCGCTTATCCTTCTGCAGGGTCACGGGGAACCTGGAGCCTATCCCTGGAAGCATCGGGCACAAGGCGGGGTACACCCTGGACAGGGTGCCAATGTATGTGTGGTCTGTTGTGTAATATTTTGATTGATTTGTGTGTGGATTAGGGTTTGTAGAGTGTATATGTGGTCTGATATTTTGGTTGATTTTTGTGTGGATTAGGATTTGTAGAGTGTATATTTGGTCCGATGTGAGATATTTTGGTTGCTTTGCGTGTGGATTAAGATTTGTAGAGTGTATATGTGGTCTGATGTGAGATATTGAAGCCAGTTTAGCGTTGACTGTGGCCATTTCTGTCAGAAAATTGAGGAGTCGGCTGTTTAGGATGTTGCATAAAAGTTTAAATGGTTGCTGTTTACAAAAATACCACGGTAATTTTTGGGTTCGAATTTTTCGAGCTCGACCTATAGCGAGCTGCATACGCATGCACACACGCACGCGTTGCACCCGGGAGGTTGATGCTCGAGAGGCTACGGAGCGATAGAGACGCGAGCTGTCTTCAGGTACGTATTTTTTTTTCGGTCAATACGCGGAATTATTTCATACGCGCGAGCTTTCTGAAGCCAGTGACGGTGACGCGATTCTACAGAACTGAGAGCTCGCGCACCTGCACCGCGGGAATGGAGCAGAAACCCGAGTGATGAGCGGCGGAGTGTACGGAGGAGGTAAGACACCGAGTTCTACCGGAACTCGCGCTCGATGGTGTCCGGTAATGACGGCCACTGCCTACTGCAGGCACGCGCCACGGAGCTGCCCGCTTAATATACACACACACACACAAAACGGCACGTCAGCATATCTGTATTAATACAATTTCTAATACACACAAATACCCATAGTGCGCGCGCGCGCGTGTGTGTGTGTTTAATAAGTCTCTCTCAGATGAAGTTGGAGTGTTGGTGTTTGATATCGGCTCTTTTTCCACCAGAGCAGATTACGCTGGAGAGGACTGCCCAAAGGTGCATCTTCATCGAGACCTCCATCTATCCTTTCATCTTTCCCTCTATACCTCCATCTTTTCCTCTATACCTCCATCTATCCCATCATCTCTCCATCTATCCCTTTATCTATCCATCTATCCCTTCATCTTACCCTGTATAATTCCATCTATCACTTCATCTTTTCCCTCTATACCTCCATCTATCCCATCATCTCTCCATCTATCCCTTCATCTTTCCCTCTATACCTCCATCTATCCCATCATCTCTCCATCTATCCCTTCATCTTTCCCTCTATACCTCCATCTATCCCTTCATCTTTCCCTCTATACCTCTACACTTATACACTACACCTGAACACTACAACATCCCCGCCTCTTCCTCTGCAAAACTGCAGTGCTAACAGCGTATCCAATCACAGGCTGCCAGTGCAGGAGGAGCCCATCAGCCAAGTGCTGTAAGGTAGGTGGACACTTGTACAGGAGAAATCTGCATGAGTGAGTCAGTTTAGCAATGAGAGGCGATAAGGACAGTTTGTTAGTCAGAACTACATCGAGGTTGCATGTAGTGACAGATTGTGAGATCTGAGAGTTTTCCAGGGAGATCACAAGATTTTGAACTGGGGTTGCATCTCCAGGGAAGTACATCAGCTCAGTATTGCTGGGATTTGCTTTCAGATGATTAGCTGCCTTCAAAGATGAGATGTTTGCCAGACATTCTGAAATACGTGCAGAAACGAATGTCTGAGGGAGGAAAGTAGACAATCAGCATCAGCATAGTAGTGGTTAAAAAACCCATGTAAGGATATGATCTCACTGAGAGAGCAGGTGTAGAGGATTTGACCTCACTGAGAGAGCAGAAGAGGACCCAGCACTGAGCCTTATGGAACACCAGTGGACAGTCTGAATTGAGCAGATGTGGATCACCAGTTGCTGATGTCTGAGATATCTAGAGTGGGTTTCTTCATGATACTAATAACTCTTGCTGTCTTGGAGGCAGTCGGTAAATGATCAGATGCTATGGATTCGTTAATGATCGAAGACATTAATGGATGGTCTGGAGCATTGTGGAAGGGATGGAATCCACCTGGCAGGTCAAAATAAGGACAAAATAATCTACAGGATCAGATCTAATGTTGAGTGTGATGCAGTCTACATCTCTGTAGAGAAGAACCTGCAGCCTGTTTCAGAGTTATCCCAGAACTGTGGAGAATCATTGAGGTAAAAAAAAAAAATCACTGATTAGCTCCAGATGCTAGTTCTGACGGCATTAATTACCTAGCCAACTACAATCTGGCAAGTTCTAACTTACTGCAAGGTGTAGAGACTTAGCTGAAAGTTAATGTGTGATGGATTAGGTTAGATCTGTGCTCTGAGGGTCAGAGTTTAGGTTCTGAGTTTAGACGTTTAGAAGGTCAGATTTAATGTATTTAAGTCACATCACATTGTTTCAGAACGATGTCTCTGTGACCTTCAGCCTTAACGCAGTTGTCCACAGTTTTGCGAATGGCCGTGCCACTGGACTTGTATTGGACAGTGGAGCTACACACACCACGGCCATCCCAGTGCATGATGGGTACGTCCTACAGCAAGGTAAATTCATACAGAGTATGAGACTGAGAGTGGGACTGAGAGTTGGACTGAGAGTGAGACTGTTAGTGGGACTGAGAGTGGGACTGAGTGAGTTTGACAGTGAGAGAGAGAGAGAGCTTGAAATTATCATCATTTGTTTTTAAAAATGTAATAATGAAATATTTTATGTTATTTGTTTATAACACTTTTCCTGTGTGATGTACCTGAGTTTCATTTATTCTGCGTATTAACACTGAGTGATTAACATCAACATCAGTCTGCAGGAGTCTGAAACTAAGCCGAAGGTCAACGTCCATGAGGAGTTTTTGGATTTCAACATTTTAACTTCACTATTTCTGTGAAATTCCTTCAACTTTGTTGTGTACATGACTACACTGAGACACACACACACACACACACACACACACATACACATACACACACACACACACACACACACACACACACACACACACATACATATACACACTCTTGGTTATCCGTCGTATCGTAGACCATTTTGTCATCAGGTAAAGGTAAGGTAAAAAGATCTCCTCTTCCCATTCTGGATGGAAATTGTATGTTTTCGTCTTCTTTCATGGAGCCTCCACCATTCTAGCTTAACCGTTTCCTCATTGGCTGACGTTTGGGATAGTAACTGACCGGTGCTCTTCTCTTATCTCATTGGTCAGTTTAATGAAAATAAATATGGCAGTTGGATCAAGAAAAACAGAGAGAGACGCTTGCAAAACTGCAAAACATTAATCAGGCATGGTGTCTTTTTGTATTTATTTTTATTTTATTTTTGGGAGTTACCGGGACAGTGATGAAGATCTACCAGTCGATTGCGGTTGACACTGCCCTACGACCACTGCCCTACTCCCTACGACCACTACCCTACTCACTACTCCCTACGACCACTGCCCTACTCCCTACTCCCTACGACAACTGCGCTACTCACTACTCCCTACGACCACTGCCCTACGACCACTGCCCTACTCACTACTCCCTATGACCACTGCCCTACGACCACTGCCCTACTCACTACTCCCTATGACCACTGCCCTACTCACTACCCCCTATGACCACTGCCCTACTCACTACTCCCTACACACTACATTACTCCCTACGACCACTGCCCTACAACACTGCCCTACTCACTACTCCCTATGACCACTGACCTACTCACTACTCCCTACGACCATTGCCCTACGACAACTGCCCTACTCACTACTCCCTATGACCACTGCCCTACTACTGCTCCCTACACACTACTCACTACTCCCTACAACCACTGCCCTACAACCACTGCCCTACAACCACTGCCCTACTCACTACTCCCTATGACCATTGCCCTGCGACCACTGCCCTACTCACTACTCCCTACGTCAACTGCCCTAGTCACTACTCCCTACGACCACTGCCCTATTCACTATTCCCTACACACTACTCCCTACGACCACTGCCCTACTCACTACTCCCTACGACCATTGCTCTAAGACAACTGCCCTACTCACTACTCCCTATGACCACTGCCCTACTACTACTCCCTACACACTACTCACTACTCCCTACAACCACTGCCCTACAACCACTGCCCTACTCACTACTCCCTATGACCATTGCCCTGCGACCATTGCCCTACTCACTACTCCCTACGACAACTGCCCTAGTCACTACTCCCTACGACCACTGCCCTATTCACTATTCCCTACGACAACTGTGCTACTCACTACTCCCTACGACCACTGCCCTACGACCACTGCCCTACTCACTACTCCCTATGACCACTGCCCTACGACCACTGCCCTACTCACTACTCCCT
Organism: Ictalurus furcatus; assembly: GCF_023375685.1. Taxonomy (NCBI): domain Eukaryota; kingdom Metazoa; phylum Chordata; class Actinopteri; order Siluriformes; family Ictaluridae; genus Ictalurus; species Ictalurus furcatus. The sequence goes on from NC_071269.1 coordinate 9,088,471, forward strand.
ACGACAACTGCCCTACTCACTACTCCCTATGACCACTGCCCTACTCACTACTCCCTACACACTACTCATTACTCCCTACGACCACCGCCCTACAACACTGCCCTACTCACTACTCCGTATGACCACTGACCTACTCACTACTCCCTACGACCATTGCCCTACGACAACTGCCCTACTCACTACTCCCTATGACCACTGCCCTACTACTGCTCCCTACACACTACTCACTACTCCCTACAACCACTGCCCTACAACCACTGCCCTACTCACTACTCCCTATGACCATTGCCCTGCGACCACTGCCCTACTCACTACTCCCTACGACAACTGCCCTATTCACTATTCCCTACACACTACTCCCTACGACCACTGCCCTAGTCACTACTCCCTACGACCATTGCCCTAAGACAACTGCCCTACTCACTACTCCCTATGACCACTGCCCTACTACTACTCCCTACACACTACTCACTACTCCCTACAACCACTGCCCTACAACCACTGCCCTACTCACTACTCCCTATGACCACTGCCCTGCGACCATTGCCCTACTCACTACTCCCTACGACAACTGCCCTAGTCACTACTCCCTACGACCACTGCCCTATTCACTATTCCCTACACACTACTCCCTACGACCACTGCCCTACTCACTACTCCCTACGACCACTGCCCTACTCACTACTCCCTACGACCACTGCCCTATGACCACTGCCCTACGACAACTGCCCTACTCACTTCTCCCTACGACCACTGCCCTATGACCACTGCCCTACTTACTACTCCCTACGACCACTGCCCTACTCACTACTCCCTACGACCACTGCCATATGACCACTGCCCTACTCACTACTCCCTACGACCACTGCCATATGACCACTTCCCCACTCACTACTCCCTACGACCACTGCCCTTCTCACTACTCCCTATGACCACTGCCCTACTCACTACTCCCTACGACCACTGCCATATGACCACTGCCCTACTCACTATTCCCTATGACCCCTGCCCTACTCACTACTCCCTATGACCACTGCCATATGACCACTGCCCTACTCACTACTCCCTACGACCCCTGCCCTACTCACTACTCCCTATGACCACTGCCCTACTCACTACTTCCTACGACCACTGCCCTACTCACTACTCCCTACGCACTACTCACTACTCCCTACGACAACTGCCATATGACCACTGCCTTACGACCACTGCCCCACGACCACTGCCCTACTCACTACTCCCTACACACAACTCACTACTCCCTACGAACACTGCCCTACGACCACTGCCCTACTCACTACTCCCTACTCACTACAAATGTCTTCCTACTCCATATTACCTATTCCCTACTTCTTATTCACTACCTTCCATTTCCTATGCATTACTCCCTGCTCTAGTCACTACTCCTCTCTCTGTCTGTCTTTCTGTCAGGAGCCTGTGAGAGAGGGAGCTCGTCCAATGTGTGGACAAAGAAAGACAAACTGCCTCTTATCACAAAGTCCTGGCACACATATATGTGTAATGTAAGGGCAAACACACACACACACACACACACACACACACACACACAGAGTTTATCACTGTATTTTCTGTCTGTCTATCAGGAGGTGATTCAGGATTTTCAGGCTTCAGTGCTTCAAGTTTCTGACTCACCGTATGATGAACAGTGAGTGGATTTGAAAACAACACATACATACACACACACACACAATAACAATTGACTGTTTCATATAATCACTGGTGTATTAACCTGCTACAGCCTCAGCAACTCATTACTTAATGAATTTCCTGGTTACACAACTGTACTATTTGAGCACGTAGTATTAGCACATTTATAGAAGGGGTGTATTTATTTATAATCGCATTATCCGGTGTCACCCAGATGAGGACGGGTTCCCTTCTGAGTCTGGTTCCTCTCAACGTTTCTTCCTCATTGTCACACATCGTGACGGACCAGAGATAAGGCGGATGCAAGTGCAGGATAACAGTTGTTTATTTAAAGAGACAGGCAGGCAGACAAATCCTAAACGTGATCCAAAACGTAATCCATAAACATGCAAGAGGTCAGGCGATTGGCAAACAGGCATACACGGGGCAAGGCAGGAATCTAGGTCGTTAAACAAAACAAGACACGAACTAAGGCGAGGGACTGGGAGCGGATAATCCAGCGCGAACTCGCTTATGGCTATGGCTATGGCTATGGCTATGGCTATGGCACGAACTAAACTAACGCTAAACACTTACTTACTATATACGACTTCTTAATCTTCCACCTCGTGTGCTGGGAAGCGCGCGGTATATATGCGGACATGATTAGCGTGTAAACTGCTATCAGCTGGGAGCAATACAGACCCACGTGAATTCCCAGCCAATGACGGAACAGGGAGGAGACATGACAAACATAAACAAAACACACGTGTCCCAATGTCACTACGGTCGACAGCGGAAAAGCAGGTGCTCGCGCATTTGCGCTTAGAGCACACTGCTTCAAGGGGGAATCGTGACACTCATATCGTCTCAGGGAGTTTTTCCTCACCAACGTCGCCTCTGGCTGCTCATTAGGGATAAATTCATACATTTAAAATCTATATCCTGAATTTATATATTTCTGTAAAGCTGCTCTGGGACAATGTCCATTGTTAAAAGCTCTATACAAATAAAACTGAACTGAACCGAATTACTCACACAAGACTGAAAATGTTGTTTACTACATTTCATTTTACTATGTCTACATGTCTGTGTATCTCTCCTGTGCTGTGTGTGTGTGTGTGTGTGTGTGTGTGCAGGGTTTGTCAGAGTGACCAGCATCAGCATGTGTGACATCGATATCAGACCTGTATGTTCCCTACACAACTTTCTACAAACAGGTCTGTGTGTGTGTGTGTGTATGTATGTGTGTGTCTGTGTGTGCTTTATAGAATGATGATAAACGCATATCATATGCAAAGCCTTCACAGCTCTTCTTTTTTCTGTCTTCAAACGATGACTAAAGACCTTCCACTTAATGGAGTACTTAAATACATTTTTGTGTCTTGTTATTTGTTTACTATATTCATCTCCCAAACAGGGTTTTATACCGTGTGTTTACTTTTTTAGACTGATGTTACTTTTAGTCCATGATCTAGTGAACCAGTATCAGGATATATTTATTGATAGAAATTTATACACGCATATATCTTCTACTTCTTTCAACTGCTCCCGTTAAGGGTCACCACAGCAGACAATCCATCTCAGTTATGATTTTATGATCCGCATATTTGATTTGGCACAAGTTTTTTACGCCCTTCTTGACACAACCCTCTGTTTTATCTGGGCTTAGGACCAGTGCTGAGAGTGCACTAGCTTGGTGGCTATATATATATATATATATATATATATATATATATATATATATATATATGTGTGTGTGTGTGTGTGTGTGTGTGTGTGTGAGGGTCTCTATGGGAGTGTCATTGTAACAGGTGGAAATACTTTGCTGCAAGGATTCACTGAAAGACTCAATAGGGAGCTATCGCAGAAAGCACCGCCTGTAAGTAACACACACACAATATGGCAGTTGCTCTGGTTTACTCTCTGTGTAGAGTATGAGGCTGAAGCTGATTGCGAGTAACAATTCGATGGAGCGACGCCTCAGTTCGTGGATCGGTGGCTTGATTTTGGCGTCGCTGGTGAGAAACACATCTAAATCTTTATTCTGTATCTTTACAACCGAACTTCTTCTTTAACTCACCTTAGGATCACCAGCTTAGTCCTGCTCTGGGATAAACACTCTGAAATTCATCCCTTCATCTACATGGCACTTTCCAGTAAATGTGGATCTCGAAGCAGGAATATGATGAAGGTGGGAAACAGAGTGTGGAGAGAAAATGTCCTTAAATCACAGCAATAATAAACATCTGACAAAGTGATTTCTAATAAAGTTCAACTCATTATTCAGTCTGTTATTCACTCTGTTTATTCCTCTGTCTGTTATTCACTCTGTTTATTCCTCTGTCTGTTATTCACTCTGTTTGTTCCTGTCAGTTATTCACTCTGTTTATTACTGTCTGTTATTCTCTCTATTTATTCCTCTGTCTGATATTCACTTTGTTTATTCCTGTCTGTTGTTCATTCTGTTTATTCTGCTGTCTGTGATTCACTCTGTTTATTCCTGTCTGTTATTCACTCTGTTTATTCCTCTGTCTGTTATTCACTCTGTTTATTCCTGTCTGTTATTCATTCTGTTTATTCCTCTGTCTGTTATGCACTCTGTTTATTCCTGTCTGTTATTCACTCTGTTTGTTCCTCTATCTGTTATTCACTCTGTTTATTCCTCTGTCTGTTTTTCACTCTAATAATAATAATAATAAACTTTATTGTATAAAGCGCCTTTAAAGCAGCTTCTCAAAGCGCTGTACATAAAATCACAGTCCACAGAAAAATAAAACAAATAAAAGTTAATAAGAACAAAAACAACAACATTAATAATAAAAATAATTATAAAACAATCTAAAAAGACATCAGCAGTCGAATGCAAGTTTTAAAAAGTGTGTCTTGAGAAGAGCTTTAAAAATGCCAAAAGTCTGGGCTTCCCTGAGTTCAGGAGGAAGAGAGTTCCAAAGTGAAGGAGCATAGACAGAAAAAGCCCTGTCACCCATAGATTTTAGGTGTGTTTGTGGAACAGTTAACAGATTACACTGTGAGGAGCGCAGTCTGCGATTTGGGGTGTAAGGGATTAATAAGCCAGATAAGTATTGCGGAGCCAATCCATGTAATGCCTTGTATGTCAACATCATGATCTTGAAATCGACACAGAACCTGACCGGGAGCCAGTGTAAGGACTTCAAAACAGGAGTAATATGGTCACATTTCTTGGTTCCCGTCAGGATCCGGGCGGCAGAGTTCTGAACGTATTGCAGTTTGTTTATTGCGGTTTTAGAAACTCCGGCTAAAACGGCATTACAGTAATCCAGCCGTGTGACAACAAATGAATTAATCAACTTTTCAGCGACAGATAAGTTTAGCATGGGGCGTAGTCTGGCTATATTTCTGAGGTGAAAAAAGGATGCCTTCACAGTGCCCTGAACAAAAAAATCAAAAGTGAGGCTGGGGTCAAAAATTACACCAAGGTTCCTCATCTTACTTTGGGTCTCTAAAACAGAGCCATCAACAGAGACAGTGGAGCCGCTTTGCGAATTTGATGACGAGAACCTATAAGCATAACCTCAGTTTTCCCGCTGTTCAGGCAAGGGAAAGTTATTGTTCATCCATGTTTTTATCTCAGAAATACAGTCAGAAAGATAACAAGCATCAATGTTTTCACCAGATTTAGAGTGAATGTAGATTTGGGTATCGTTGGCATAAAAGTGATAATGGAGGCCAAGCGATCGCAGCAGATGCCCAAGTGGAGATAGATAAATATTGAAGAGTAGAGGGCCTAGAACTGAACCTTGAGGAACACCAGTGAGCACCGAGCAAGTGTCAGACCTAAAGCCACACATAGAAATAAACTGGGAACGGTGAGTAAAATAGGATTTAAACCAGTTTAAAACTGTCCCGGACACACCAAAAACACTTTCAATGCGGGTAAGTAAAAGACCATGATCCACAGTATCGAAGGCGGCTCTAAGGTCAAGAAGAATAAGAAGTGAGGTAGCTCCAGAATCAGAGGCCATCAACAAGTCATTGGTGACTTTGACCAACGCCGTTTCAGTGCTGTGAAATTTACGAAAACCTGACTGAAGGGGTTCAAAGAGGTTATTGGTTGTAAGATGAGTACAGAGTTGAGAGGCAACAACACGCTCAAGTATTTTTGCCAAAAACGGAAGATTTGAGATGGGACGAAAATTGTTAAAATCATCCACAGAAACATTTTCTCTCTTTGGTACAGGTGTAACAGCAGCGGTCTTTAGTACTGCTGGAACGACCCCAGTCTCCAGTGATTAATTTATAATGCTGAGGAGAGTAGGGCACCACACAGCGAAGCACAATTTGAATAAATTTGTAGGAACTGGATCCAGCAAGCAAGTGGTAGATTTCATGCTGGATACCTCCCTTGTGAGAGCCTCAGAATTAAGCAGTGAGAAATGTGTGAAAGAAGCACCAGTGAACCCAGACAGACGAAGGAGTGAAGTGGCACAGTCAGGGTTAACAGGAATTTCTTTGCGAACATTAACAATCTTAGAATTAAAAAACTGTAGAAAAGAATCACAGAGCTGCTGAGAAACAGGCAAAGTGGTAATAGCATTAACTTGAAGCAATCTGTTTATGGTTTGGAACAAGTGTCTGGGATTATTTTGATTATTTACAATAGCCTGAGAGAAGTAAGAGGATCTTTCAGTCTCCAGTAGTGCACGATAATCCCCCAGAAGATCTTTTCACGCTTGATAGTAGACATTCAGTCCAGTAAGGCGCCATTTTCGCTCCATTTTCCGACATACAGCCTTTCTAGAGCACAGATTGTCATTATACCAGGGAGCAGAGCGGGAGAATGTGACCTTACGTGACCTTCTAGGAGCAAAAGTGTCAAGATTAGCAGCAAGAGTGGAATTTAGCTGCAGAACTTTCTCCTCCGGTGATGAGGGATGAAGATCGCTTAGGATGGAAACCACAGAATTGGAGAAAGCTGTGTGATCGATAGACTTCCACTTCCGGAAGGTTACTGTTCGGATGGTAGGCTCACTTGAATGATACAGTTCGAGGTTAAAAAAGACAGCTGAATGATCAGACAGTCCAATGTCAATAGATAAACTCTGTTTATTCCTCTCTGTTTTTCACTCTGTTTGTTCCTCTGTCTGTTATTCACTCTGTTTATTTCTCTGTCTGTAACACACTCTGTTTGTTTCTCTGTCTGTTATTCACTCTTTTTATTCCTGTCTGTTATTCACTCTGTTTATTCCTGTCTGTCATTCACTCTGTTTATTCCTCTGTCTGTTATTCCTGTAAGAAAGCTGAAACATAACCTCTGCTGACACACACACACACACACACACACACACACACACACACACACTAGTGTTCATCTAACCACCTGCAGTTTCTGATTCCAGCAATTACACACTTTATTACCACATATTTAAGTATAGTACATTTCTCTCAGTTTAAGACCACAGAAACTGAAACTTAGCAGAAATGACCAGATAAAAGTGTTTAAATCAGGAAAAGTGTGTGTTTATAAAGCCACTTTTATACAGATAGTGAAACACCTCTACACCGCTGTAACTACACACTTAATGACATTTATTACAGACTTGTTTATTAAAAGTGTGAGAAACATTACTAGATATTTCACATTTGCAGCATTTGGCAGACGACCTCATAAAGAGCAGCTTACATTTATCTCATTTATACATCTGAGCAGTTGAGGGTTAGGGTTAGGGGCCTCGCTCAGGGGCCCAGTGGTGGCAGATACTAGAGAGAGTGAGGTTTAATGAGTGAGTAATGAAATAAAATGTAAAGGTAGTTGTGTTATCTGTAACAGATCTTGTGTGTCTTTTTACATCCTTGATGCTGATCTTCAAAAATTAAATTATCTTCTTTTCTAGACTCTGACTTTTCTGTTCACTTTCACAAAGCAGTTTGTTCTTCTCACTAATGAGATTCTTAACAAAACAGATTTATAGAAACAACTCGCATAAGAACCTTTATATCAATAATGATATAAATAACCGATGGAAAAAAGAGAAAAAGTCTGAGGAGTGTAAAGCGGAGAGACAGGGACCTCTAGTGGCGGAGAGGGGAATATTAAAGAGGAAAAAAAATAAAGGTGCATTTAATTTATTATAGTCTACTTATAGACATGACAGCTTTATAAACACAGAGTGACCACCCCCACCCCCCCTCCCCCCCCCCCACACACACTATAACATAACATGTTCTTTTATGTTAATCATTAAATTCTTTGCTTTAATTTTGCTTTCGTGAGGGTGATGCTGATCTCGCGCTACTGTGTATGTGTGGGTGCGCGCGCGCGTGAGTGTGTGTCGATCCTCCACAATTGGCCAACTCAGTCTGTCAATCTCGGAGAAAGGGGTGGAGCCATGCAACGCGGTCGTTCGCTTTTACCGCAGTACTGTACCCGGATTATAGTGCGCGCTGCGGCACATACATACACACACACACACACACACACACACACATACTAAGCCCCGCACCGGTCTAACAGCGCTCACGCATACACACATAAACACAGAAATAAACAGCGCTGCAGCGGAAACATGTCAAAACCAGAGGAGAAGAAGGAGTCTGGCGGATGGAAAGAATTCTTTTGGAATCCGCGCACACACGAGCTGTTGGGCCGAACCGCAAGCAGCTGGGGTGAGAGTCTCTCTCTCTCTCTCTCTCTCTCTCTCTCTCTCTCTCACACACACACACACACACACACACACACACACACACACACACACACACACACACACACACACACACACACACACACACACACACACACACACACACACACACACACACACACACACACACACACACAGTCGCTTATGTAAGAGCGCAGGATCCGGACGTACCTGCGCGGCCTCCTGTGCTATTTCATTAAGCATAATATAATCGATTCATCTGCGTTCTGTGTGGGAGTGTATAACAGCTTTGTAAGGCCTACCGTGTGTGTGTGTGTGTGTGTGTGTGTGTGTGTGTGGTTGTGTGTATTATAGCTTTGTAAGGCCTACTGCGTGTGTGTGTTTGTGTGTGCTTGTGTGTGCTTAACAGCTTTGTAAGGCCTATTGTGTGTTTGTGTGCGTGTGTGTGTGTCTGGGAGTGTGTGTGCTTAACAGCTTTGTAAGGCCTACTGTGTGAGTGTGAGAGAGAGAGAGAGAGATTACTGTAAAATCACAGATGGTTGAAATAAGAATCTGCAGCTCCCATGCGCACCCAAAATGAATGTCACATCTGCGTGCACATTTCTTCTGTATTCATAATAAACTACGTTTTCCACAGGGTCTGAAAAAAGGTGTGTGTGTGTGCTAAGATTAAAGGAGGGGTTTAAAATGATGTATTAAATCACTGTAGTATACTTTGTTATACAGTAACGTTTGTTTATCCATATCTCGAGTAAATTACACCTTGACACCCCTACACTGGACTGTACCATTTCCTCAAATATATACAGATGTGCGGTATACAGCTGTGTGATTGACTGAGCTTCATTCTTTTTTCTTCTTTCTGGTTGATCCACAAGCACTCAGATGACGAGATTTCCTGCATCTCCCCAACACACTCATCCATTATATAATATAGTGTGTGTGTGTGTGTGTGAACCACAGGGCACAGTGCTACGATGACATCACCATTAGTGCCTGAATGAGTGGGGGAGGCAGAGATAGACTGTGTGTGTGTGTCTATATATATATATATATATATATATATATATATATATATATATATATATATATATATATATATATATATATACACTGTATATAGATGGAGAGATAGATAAGATAGAGATAAGAGAGACAAGAGATAAAGAGGAAGATGGAGGGATTAAATTGACAGGATTGTAGATGCGCTGTTCTGACATTTGCTCAGGGCTATAATGAAGAGAGAGAATAATGGAAGAGAATAATGGTGCATAACTGGGTCTCACACACAATAACAAAACCCTTCAAAGTACACACTGAAACAAATCAGGCATCTACTCACGAAGTGGAAGAACACAGAAGCTTCCCGAACATTCTGTACATAATAACAATAATAATATTAGTAGTTGATTGCTGTTATATTAAGCTCCACTCTTCTGGGACGGCTTTCCACTAGATAAAGTGCAAAAGTCTTAGGCAAATTTAGTCATAAATGTTTATTTCATTTTAGATGTTGTAGTTTATTTTAAGAGTGTAGTATTGACAACACATTTTAGATTTCCAAATATGACTTTTTCAAGAAAAGTGTCTTGTCCACCATGGACAATCCCCCCCCTTAAAATTTATTTTCTCTCCTTAGTTACTTGGCATTTTCCTGTAATAGTGTTGTGTTGATTTTGGTTGGTTTTCCCTAGATCTTGGTTCTTTTCCTACGTTTTGGTTGTTTGTTAGGGTGGCCAACTGGGGACGGCACTCCGCCACCCTAACCCGCTGAGGACATCATTCCACCATCCTGTTCTGCTGAGGACATTGCTCTTCCTCCCTGTTCTCCTGAGGACACTGTGCCACCTCCCTGCTTTGCTGAGGCTGTTGCTCTGCCTCTTTGCTTTGTTGAGGACATCGCTCTCCCCCGCTGGTCTCCCAGTGGTCGTCTTTCCCCTGCTGGTCTTACACTGCTTACTGCTAGTCACTTCCACTTCTGGCTCACGGTGGTCATTGTTTCCCATTCTGGCCTCACAGTGCTTGTCGCTTCCCCGTCTGGTACCGGTATGGATGTTGCTCTTTCCAGGGTTCCCTCCTGAGTTTTGGGTGCTTCAGCACATGGGGTGGCTGTGGCTCAGGTGGTAGAGTGGGTTGTCCACTAATCGTAGGGCTGGCGGTTCGATTCCTGGCCCAAATGACTCCACACACTGAAGTGTCCTTGGGCAAGACACTGAACCCCAAGTTGCTCCCGATGGTAAGCTAGAGCCTTGCCATTGGTGTGTGTGTGTGTGAGAATGGGTGAATGAGACACAGTGTAAAGAGCTTTGGATAAAAGCACTATATGAGTGCAGACCAAATCCACTATGGACAATCTCAAGCCCAGACCACCCAGTGTGTGTGTGTGTGTGTGTGTGTGTGTGTGTGTGTGTGTGTTTATATACATTTCATTAATGTTAACTGGATCAGGAACACAACACAAATAGGAACATTTGATTAGAAACACATGAACATAACATGGGATCAGGAACACAGGAACATGGTCTGATAAGAGAGAGAGAGAGACCGAGGTGGAGAGTTAGAGAGTGAGAGAAAGTGACCGGAGCACAGGGACAGTACACTGAGACACTCCAGTTGTTCTTTATAACATGTTCACCACTGATGTCTTTCTTCTACTTCTCTCTGTGTGTGTGTGTGTAGGTTTGATTCTGCTCTTCTATGTGGTCTTCTACACGTTTCTTGCTGGAATGTTCTGCCTCACCATGTACGTTATGCTGCTCACACTTGATGATTATACACCAACCTGGCAGGACCGACTTGCTACACCAGGTATACACACATACACACACACACACACACACACACACACACACACATCTCACAGGGACGTATATGTATACACACACATATACACAAATTGAATTTTATTGTGATATCATTACACAACGTACCCTTACGTGTGTGTGTGTGTGTGTGTGTGTGTGTGTGTGTGTGTAGGATTGATGATCAGGCCTAAAGGTGAAGATTTGGAAATCATATATAATATAAAAAACACTGAAAGCTGGGACAAATATGTTCAGGCACTCAACACCTTCCTCACCCGTAAGTACAGTACATCTTTGTGTGTGTGTGTATGTGTGTGTATGTGTGTGTATGTTTGGGTCAGTGTGTGTGTATGTGTGTGAGTGTGGGTCAGTGTGTGTGTGTGTGTGTGTGTGTGAGTGTGGGTCAGTGTGTGAGTGTGAGTGTAGGTCAGTGTGTGTGTGAGTGTAGGTCAGGGTGTGTGTGAGTGTGGGTCGGTGTGTATGTGTGAGTGTGGGTCAGTGTGTATGTGTGTCTGTGTGTGTGTAGTGAGTGTGGGTCAGTGTGTATGTGTGTGAGTGTGGGTCAGTGTATGTGTGTGTGTGTGGGTCAGTGTATGTGTGTCTGTGCGTGTGTGTGAGTGTGGGTCAGTGTATGTGTGTGTGTAGTGAGTGTGGGTCAGTGTGAGTGTGGGTCAGTGTATGTGTGTGTGTGTGTGTGTGTAGTGAGTGTGGGTCAGCGAGTGTGGGTCAGTGTATGTGTGTGTGAGTGTGGGTCAGTGTATGTGTATGTGTGTGTGAGTGTGGGTCAGTGTATGTGTGTGTGTGTAGTGAGTGTGGGTCAGTGTGTGTGTGTGTGAGTGTGGGTCAGTGTATGTGTATGTGTGTGTGAGTGTGGGTCAGTGTATGTGTGTGTGTGTAGTGAGTGTGGGTCAGTGTGTGTGTGTGTGAGTGTGGGTCAGTGTATGTGTGTGTGTAGTGAGTGTGGGTCAGTGTGTGTGTGTAGTGAGTGTGGGTCAGTGTATGTGAGTGTGGGTCAGTGTGTGTGTGTGTGTGTGTGTGTGTGTGTAGTGAGTGTGGGTCAGTGTGTGTGTGTGAGTGTGGGTCAGTGTATGTGTGTGTGTGTGTGTGTGTGTGTGTAGTGAGTGTGGGTCACTGTATGTGAGAAATGAAATTCTGAAAAAAACAACAACTGTGGTACGCCTGAGGCAATTATTCTCTCTCTCTCTGTTTCGCTGTCTCTCTCTCTGTCTGTCTCCCTCTCTCTCCCTGTCTAGCTTATAATAATTCTCAGCAGGTGCTGAATAATGATGCATGTACTCCGGATAAGTATTATTTTCAGGAGGACAGCGGGAATGTGCGTAATAACCCCAAAAGGGCGTGTCAGTTTAACCGCACCATGCTTGAGGATTGTTCTGGACTTGTTGACCGAACCTACGGTTACAGCGATGGAAAACCCTGTGTGCTCATCAAATTGAACAGGGTAATGACCAATCACAGCACAGACATCACCAATGGCCAATCACAGCACAGACATCACCAATGGCCAATCACAACACAGACATCAACAATGGCCAATCACAGCACAGACATCACCAATGACCAATCACAGCACAGATACCACTAATGATCAGTCACAGCACAGACATCAACAATGACCAATCACAGCACAGATACCACTAATGACTAATCACAGCACAGACATCACCAATGACCAATCACAGCTCACACGCAGTCTGCTCTGAAAGTATTGGAACACAAGGCCGGTTCTCTTGTTTGTGCTGAACACTGAAGACATTTGGGTTTGAGATCAAAAGATGAATGAGATGATAGATCAGAATTTCAGCCTCATTTCCTGATATTTACATCTAGATTTATTAAACTATTTAGAACATGGCATCTTTTATTTGAACGCACCCATTTTTCAAGTGATCAAAAATATTGGAACCTGTGACTGACAGGTGTTTCTTGTTGCCCAGGTGTATCCTGTTAGCTTAAAATGAATAGTTCTGAATGTCTACTCTTGGTCTGAGCCCTGGGTTTCACCTGAAGGTGAAGAGTGTATTTGTTATTATCAAAAACAAAAAGAATTGTCCTTGCCGTTCCAATACTTTAAGAGGGGAAATGTGTGATTAATTATTGGTCGTTGACCAGTTAATGAGCAATGATATTAATCACAACAGAGACATTACTAATGACCAATCACAGCTCATATATATCCCACAAACTCTCTCTCTCTCTCTCACACACACATACACACACACACACACACACACACACACACACTAATAATGGTTAATTACTTTTTGAGTTATTGTTTTGACCTTTTTTAGGTTATTGGAATGTTGCCAGGGAAAGATGGCCAGTCTCCATATATCACCTGTGGAACAAAGGCAAGACACACACGCACACACACGTGACTCACATAGTTATTATATTCATAAACTCCTGTGTTTGTTAGAGCGAGCGAGAGAGAGTCTGTGTGTGTGGTTAATACAAACACATGTTCTACATTATAAACTACACAACACACATTCATCACAACCTCTGTCTCTATCTCTTTGTAGAAGGAGGTGAACAATGATTTTGTTGATGTCACTTATTTTCCTCCTAATGGGACATTTAATTTGATGTATTATCCGTACTATGGCCTACGCGCCCAGGTGAGTGTGTGTGTGTGTGTGTGTGTATGTATGTGTGCATTTCCAAATTTAATTGTTTAATGTCATTTGTTTGTGAACCTTCTGCCATCATTTACACATTTGAATGGCCATGTAATACGAAGCATGATAAGATGTATTATGGACGTGTGTGTGTGTGTGTGTGTGTGTGTGTCTCCAGGTGAACTACACTCAGCCTCTGGTAGCGGTGAAGTTTGTGAACGTAACTCTGGACACTGATGTGAACATTGAATGTAAAATCAACTCCAACACAATCACAGAATTCAGCGAGCGTGACAAGTTCGCTGGCCGAGTTTCCTTTAAACTGCGCATCAACAGTATCTAGACACACACACACACATACACACACACTCTTTCACACTTCACACACACATACACACACTCACTCACTCACTCTCACACACACGCTCACTCTCACACACACACACACTCTCTCACACACACACAGACACTCAAGTCAAAAAGTTGCTTTATTGGCATGAAAACTATTAACATTTTTATTGCTAAAGCTTAGGTACAGACAAATTAGAAAATCTCTCTCACACACACTCTCTCTCGCTCGCTCACTCTCTCTCTCTCTCTCTCACACACACACACACACACGTGCACACAGAGTTTTCAGTTAGTCAGTGAGTCCCTAACAGATGACATGATGTTTACTTCTTGTTTGAGGATATGATGGATTTGCAGTCTGACTTTGTCAGTAACGGGGAACATTTTTTGTGTATGTGTGTGTGTGTGTGTCTATGGGTTTGTGTGTGTCAGTAATTGTGTATGTTGTTTAAATCATTCCATAATTGAAAGAAAAATATACAGATAATCAGATCAGATTGAGGCTTTAAGGCTGGGCATAAAGAGTTTTGCTTTTGTGGGAGGAGCTACTGCTGTTGAGTGGGTGTGGCCTAAATTGTGTGAACAACATTTATTTATTTGCTGTTATTTATTTTATTTATTTATATAATAAACATATTAACACGCTGATGCTGCACATATCAATCACCAATCACTAATCACCAATCAGTTTAAACCTGAATATCAGCAAATACGCTTCAGAGAAGAGATGTGTGTGTGTGTGCGCGTGTGTATGTGTGTGTAAGTCACATTAATTTTATTGATTTTGTTTTTACTTCAGTTTGTTCTTTAACTTCTTCGCCCCTGCTGATGTTTATTGTGTTAGTGCTAATGCTAATCACGACACATCACAGTAATATTAATACAGTTTACAGCCGATAATAAGAAGCTCTATCACTCTCTCTGTCCTGATTCTCTAATCATAATCACTATTTGTCTGTGTCTGTCTGTCTCTGTCTGTCTGTCTCTCCTGTGCTGTGTTTAAAAATAACGATCACGTATTTGCCATTATTAATTGTTTTTATTTGTTTGTTGATCTTTGCTGTTTTTAGTGTTGATGTTTAGTATTTAATATTAAGTGACACACACACACACACACTCAGCAACAGATCATTCCGACTGAATAGCTAATCAGCTTCATGCTATAGAATTCACCATCTTTCAGTGCACTAGATAGCGTACACATCAGAGAGAAGGGGTCAGATGCACACACTACATGTCCACTAAGCAATAGTGTGTGTGTGTGTGTGTGTGTGTGTGTGTGTGTGTGTGTGTGTGTGAGTGTGTGAATTTGCCAATACTGATTGAAATACATTAATGAAAGAATATTTCTCCTGCTGTTTATCTTGTTAGCGTCTGTTGAAACACTAATTATTTTAATATTAGCATTTTAAATGTAAGTATAGAAAGCTATCAAAATTTTCTTAAGATCACTGATTATCATTCTGTTGTGCAAATTAGCATTTAGATGTTGAAGCACAGAAGCACTTGCTGTTTGGGACAGTTAGCGCACAGAAGGTTAGCATGTAACATTTATTAGCATAAGCTTAGTTACAATAGAACTTACTACATTTGCATTTACAGCATTTAGTATTTTGTCCTTACTGTATGTACTTATTTAGCACTGTTAGCATAGCAATATTAGCAGGTGAAGCTGCAGGTGGTCTGTTTGTGTCACCAAAGTCTGTTTCTCGTCTACTTTTTTTTCTACATTTGACCTTTATATCATGAGTGCTGTATGCTAATTTATTTATTTATTTGTTTGTTTGTTTGTTTTTAAGTTGTTGTTGAGCTAATACACGCAACTCACTGCTCACATTGTCCATCTTTCATGCAATCTCGAAATTTTGTGTGTTTGTGTGTGTGTGTGTGTGTGTGTGTGTGCGCGCGACTGAACTGTTGGTCATTGTAAGAATGTGCTTGTGTAAAGTCACTGCTGTTCCTGCTGGTGATCTGCAAATATCACATTTGTTTGTTTATTTATTTATTTATTTATTTATTTATTTGTTTATTTGTTTGTTTGTTGTCTAAGCTGAAACAGTGTATAAATTAATATTATAATGAAACATGAAATGTATGAAATAAATTTGTGTTTGAAAAAATAGCTTTTTTCAAAAAGTTTTCTATTGCACACACACACACACACACACACACACACACACACACACACACAAGGTTGTTAGAAGGTTATGTGTTGGAGGTTGGAGATGAGCACCACTCATAGGTGTTTCTGACAATTTTGCATTTATTTCCAGTCAGTAATACAGCATGTGAGTGATGATGAAGATGAGGATGATGTTATAAAGCTGCAGACGTGACGTGTTTAGCCTAAACTGAAAGCTCTTTGCTGTCATGTGCAGAGAAGTCCAATAAAGCTCTTACTTGCATTTCATTTAAGACCACAGTCTTAGATCTGAGCTTTGGAGTGTGATAGGAATATAAAACCTACACGTCTGTCTACGTCTCAATCTCAATAACCAATGGCGTGAATATGAAGACCAGAGAAAGTTCCATTTTCATTCAGAGTTAGAGTTAGCCTTTGTGTTTTTTAGGTGAAACTATTGACTTTCTCAGTTTTTCCCCAAAGTTCGCACTGTAGATGAGGACAGTCAAGAGTAAGATGAGCACATGATTAGACGTTCCTAGTTTAAGTCCATATAAGTAAAATGATTTTTAAAAATTGTCCACCTTTATTTAAAATAATTTCCAATATAATAAACATTAGGACTGAGCGATTTTTAGATGAAAGTTATCATGCTAACTATTTGAGAGATTAGGACTAAATGTGTTCTTTGTTAGCTTGGTTAATATTCCTCATGTTCCTTGGTTCATTGGTCCTTTGTTGAAAAGGAAACATCATCCCCAGTGGGATATTGGGGCATCACCTGGAGGAAATATAAAGAAAATCTATCGTGGAAAAGTTAGTTTTTTCTGTAATTTAATTTAAAAACTTTAATATATTCTAGATTCGTTACACATGAAGTGAAATATTTCATGCCTTGTTTTGTTTTAATCTCAATGATTATGGCTTACAGCTCACGGAAATCAAAAATCCAGTATCTCAAAATATAAGAATAAAGAGTTTATAATACAGTAATGTCGACCTTGTGAAAAGTGTGTTAATTTATGCGCTCAATACACGGTCGGGGCTTTAATCCTTTTGCAGGAATTACTGCATCAATGTGGCGTGGCATGGAGGCAATCAGCCTGTGGCACTGCTGAGGTGTTCTGGAAGCCCAGGTTATTTTGATAGCGTCCTTCAGCTTGTCTGTATTGTTTGGTCTGGTGTCTCTCATAGATTCTCTATCGGGTTCAGGTCAGGCAAGTTGGCTGTCCAATCAAACACAGTAATACCATGTTCAGAAACCAGTTACTAGTAGTTTTGGCACTGTGGGCAGGTGCCAAGTCCTGCTAGAAAAGGAAATCAGCATCTCCATTAAGCTTGTCAGCAGATGGAAGCATGAAGTGCTCTAAAATTTCCTGGTAGACGCTGCATTGACTCTCGACTTGTGAAAACACAGTGGACCAACACCAGCAGATGACATGGCACCCCAAATCATCACTGACTGTGGAAACTTCACACTGGACTTCAAGCAGCTTGGATTCTGTGCCTCTCCACTCTTCCTCCAGACTCTGGGACCTTGATTTCCAAATGAAATGCAACATTTACTTTCATCTTCCCCGTGATTGTAGTTGTGTACTGAACCAGACTGAGAGATTTAAGGCTCAGGAAACCTTTGCAGGTGTTTTGAGTTAATTATCTGATTAGAATCTTCTCAGGTCAACATTTCTATATTATAAACTCTATATTCTCATATTTTGAGATACTGTAGTGTTGAGTGTTTGAGATTAAAACAAAAAAAAGGCTTGAAATATTTCACTTTATGGAAGAAAAAAAAAAGACTTTTCCACGATTTTCTTATTTTTTGATATGCACCTGTATAATGGTCACTTAGAAAAAAAATAATTTGATCAACAACTGAATATCAGAAATTAATCAATGTAGCATCATTCACATTTCACACTGATGGCTACCTGCCGTCTTTGGACACATGTTCCTTTAAGGTAAGTCCAGCATGTTTCTTTTCTCCAGCTCATTGTGGGTTCTACGGCGCACCTCGCTGATCGCAGTGACAATGGTGCGAATGATTGGTTCTGCCTCCTCGTGTGTGTTCACACACACCATCCTGAGCAGTACAGTGTGTTCAGGCATGGCCTTAAAGGCGAGTCGTGCCACCCTCTGTAGCAGCCACGGGTGATGTGGTGCTAACGCCTCACTGTATGCTTCTTCACACACCTCACCCAGGCTTCGCCTCACGTGCCCAGGCTCCAGCCACAGCTTCATCAGCAACAGCTGCAACCACAGCAGCGATCGATGGAGGCGAAGCAAAGTACGACTTCCCGATGGCGTTTGTCTGTCGAAGCTGACCACACCCAACTGAAGCTCTGTATCCAACATGGAGCGCACAGAATGGTAGGTGTGGCTGAGGGGATTGTGGGTTAGAAGTGGGGAGTTGGTGGGGAGCAGAGTCAGTAATCTGTGTTTCCCAGAATCCTCCTCAGCCAGCTGGCGAATTAGAGTGATCTTCTCCTGAACTTTGTAGGTGAAAAAACTAACCAGAGGACCGAGAGCCTCCATAAACCTGCAAAAGAAAACCCCAGTGTGTGTGTGTTTCATTAAAGATTTACTCAATTAAACTGGTCATGCTCATTGTGCCCAATGGAATTAGGCAAATAAGGAAGGAATAAATGACACTAAATAGCTCTTACTTAATTAGCTCTTCCCAGCAGAGCAGGTAAGGATCCAAGAGCACATCCGAGGTAGGGCTGAGGGCGGAGTTTAAATACAGCAGGAGTTGAGACACCTGGAAATGCTGCCCAGGACATTCAGATATGATGACAGGTTTAGGGTTAATGCTGTCGCTCCTAATAGTGATGTTATCAGTGTGGGTCCCAACATCACTTTCTGCAACCCCTACTGGATGTACCTGTGAGTGTGTGTGTAAGGTGGGGGGGATGCCACACCTATTATAAAAATAACATACAACAACATACACACACTAGTATTTTTATATTACTATGTGCATGTGTATTCCTACCATGCGGTTTGGATCACTGAGACACGGGAGCCACGATGATTCACAATCCTGTACTGTTCCTTGAGCTGTGCAAGGAAACACACACACACACACACACACACACACACACACACACACACACACACACACACAGATAGAAGTTCGTGTTCAGAAAGGGATGTGTGTGTGTGTGTGTGTGTGTGTGTGTGTGAATAAGTTAGTGTGTGCGAGAGAGTGTGTGAGTGAGTGTGTGAGTGAGTGTGTGAGTGTGTTTGTGAGTGAGTGTGTGTGTGTGTGTGTGTTTGTTAGTGTGTATGTGAGTGTGAGTGTGTGTGTGTGTACTCACGCAGCCACAATGAGGTGAGGAATAGAAGCAGAGTCAACATGGCTGCCACCAGGAAGTACTGATGCAACAGTGATCTCATCTTCACACACACACACACACACACACACACACACACATTCACACTCTCACACACTCTCTCTCTCTCTCTCTCTCTCACACACACACACACACACACACAAACACTCTCTCTCTCTTACACTGTACTGTTCACTCTCCGTTTTCCTGAACTGTTTCTCTCCCTTTACATTCCCATGTTTGAAGACTATCGCACTAATCTCAATGCCCTTTGTACTACAGTGCAATGTATCAATCAATCTCTCTCTCTCTCTCGCTCTCTCTCGCTCTCTCTCTCACACACACACACTCATTCACACACTCACACACACTCACACACACAGTAAATGGACTCCTTTACACTCTATGTAGTTTATGAGATTTTATTTTAACAATAACAGCAGAACATGTATTCATCTATGCACATTAGTGTGACAACATTAGACACAAACACACACGTTATCTTGCTAAGGGAAAACAATGTACATAACACACTTACATAGCTGTTACTTCATTACAGTGAGAACATGATCACACACACTACAGGTGTGTTATTCTGATAGAGGTCTGCAGAAGGTAGTGCTCAGTGATGTCACCAATTATACTCAAGAAGACATGCGGGGCAGAACAATGACAGCCTCTTAATTCTGTGTGCCACTGGACAGACAGTGCCCCTTTGCTATTTGCTGATTGGTGGAAGCAGATGGAGGCAAAGTCTGTGATTGGCTGGCTGGTGCAGCATTCTACAGAGAAAAACACAAGGCAGCAGTTACTGTACACTATGTGTGTGTGTGTGTGTGAGAGAGAGAGAGAGAGAGAGAAACTCACAATTCGTCCACGGCCACAGAACACTTTGGTGAGTCCAGTGTGTGTGTGAACTGGTTTCAGAGTGTGTGGCTGCTTCAACTCCTTCAGTAACTCAGGACTTCCCAAACCCACTGCAGGACAGAAGGGGAGCCATGTGATTAACACACACACACACACACACACACACACACACACACACACACACACACACACATACACACACACACACACTTACTGGCATGGCTGGGAGATTCTGGAGCTTTGGAAGTTGGAGTTGTGGGTGAAGACTGAGGAGGAGCAGACTGAGAGAGAAAATATAAATATCTTTAGTCATCCCCCTAAAGTCAGCCACGCCTTGAACTCAACCATGCTTTAAACTCAGCCACGCCTTAAACTCAACTACACCTCAAGTTTAGCCATGCCTTAGAATTAACCACACCCTAAAGTCAACTACTGATGTACTAAGCATTTATATCGCTTGTTTCCAGACATGCGAGGTCAGATTTTCACTAGACTTTGTCACCAAAAGAAACTTTTATGTTAAGAAAATGATTACAATAATTATAAATGTATACAAATTTAATAAACAAATCTAATAAGTAAGGAATTACACATGACAGACCATGCAGTTATACATGAAATAATCCACACCGAAATGGAGTATAACATCACACTCTGGAGTGAGTTATTCCCTTATTCTATCTTATGCATTTTAATGGTTTATATTTAATTTTTTTTTGAGAGAGAACTAAAACTATGGTTTATAGTTGGATTTAATTTTATGGAATTGTCTGAGAGACAAATTAATTCCTATGATGACTTATTTTATAGCAGTGATAAACAGTCATTCCCTCACCAACCTCTCTCTCTCTCTTTAAAAAAATGCAGCCTGTCTTTTTACAGAGAAACTGGAAAGTGTAAAATCCTCCTGGTGCTGACTTGCCTGCTAGATAGACTTTGGCCACCAGAGGAAGACACAAACAGTCTGTCAGCTAATTACTCTAAATCAGGCTCACCTGAGCCAGGCTATATTTAAGGGAAGCTTGCCAATCATGCAGAGCTCAGTTTTGAGTTTGCTTTGTGAGGGCAAGATTAAGCAGGCATGGGTAATTTTGAAGCCTGGAGCTGTACTCTAGCCTTTTTTTTGTGTGCCAGGTTGGCCTCACCTTGTCAACCTACCACTCTCTTGAGTTTCGAATTCCTTCCCTTGAGAGGAAAAAAAATCTTTCCACTTTTGAGTCCATTCATTTCATTCAGTGGAGAGAAGGTGTTTGTTTTTTTTCCAGGGTGGTTGTGTCTCAGGTGGAAGAGCAGGCTGTCAACTAATAGTTGGGTTGGAGGTTTGATTCCTGGCCCACGTGACTCCACATGCCGAAGTGTCCTTGGGCAAGACACTGAATAATAATAATAATAATAATAATAATAATAATTCCTTAGATTTAGAGGACTTAGATTTAGATTTTCAGGACACTCAAAGTACTTTACATTATGGGGGGGGGTCTCTTCAACCCCCATTAGTGTGTAGCATCCAACTGAATGATGTGACCATAATGAACTTTCCTTTACTTTTACACTATCCGGTGTTACCCAGATGAGGATGGGTTCCCTTCTGAGTCTGGTTTCTCTCAAGGTTTCTTCCTCTTAACATCTTAGGGACTTTTTCCTTGCCACTGGCTTACTCAATTGGGATAAATTCATGCATTTAAAATCTGTATCCAGTGCTTATGTGTTTCTGTAAAGCTGCTTTGAGACAATGTCCACTGTAAAAAGTGCTATACAAATAAAATTGAATTGTGACTGCAGACATATTGCTCCAGAATTCCCACCACACACCAGCTATTAGTGGAGAGGAGAGAGAGTGATGAAGCCAATTTAGAGATGGAGATTATTAAGGGGTGATAGAGAAGGGCCAATGGGGGAATTTCACCTAGACTCCGAGATTATACCCCAACTCTTTACCGGATGTGTCCTGGGATTTTTAATGACCATAGAGAGTCAGGACCTCAGATGTTGTTTTATACATTATAGTGTTCTGGGGCATAAGGCTGGACACAGACCACATGGTTAGCACCCCCTGCTGGCCTCACTAATACCTCTTCCAGCAGCAACCTTAGTTTTCCCCAGGAGTTCTCCCATACAGGTACTGGCCAGGCTCAATCCTGCTTAGTGTCAGTGGGAAACCAAGTGAGAACTGCAGGGAGATATGGCTCTGGCAAATAAACCCTAAGTTGCTCCCCATGGCAGGCTAGCACCTTGCACGGTAGCTGTGCTGCCACTGGGGTGTGTGTGTGTGTGTGTGTGTGTGTGTGTGTGTGTGTGTGTGTGTGTGTGTGTGTGTGTGTGTGTGTGTGAGAGAGAGAGAGAATGGCTGAATGAGAAACAGTGTAAAGCACTTTGTAGAACTTCTAAGGTGCTATATAAGTGTGCTATATTAAAAGGTGCTATATAAGTGTAGACCATTTACCATTCTTTTTTCAGTTTCAGTAAGTGCTCTGTCCACTGTGCCACCTGCACTTGGGCCCATTATCTCATCTCTCCTGCATTCCCATTACATAAATAAACTTTTCCTAACAAAAATGTAATCACATCAATGTTTTTGTTTTACTTTGTTAAACAAGTTTTAAAAATCTGTTTATTATTAGTCTTAGATTATGTGGTGCATATGCTGTAAAAGTCCCTGTGTGCATTAATTAAAACCTATTGCTCATATTGCAGTCTGTGCTGTTGTACAAAAATAATGCACATCTTCTGAGTCATCACGTTCGAGAGTTCAGCCTTACTGTGGTATCAGTTATAAATAATATGATATATAATGATTATATTAGATTATTATTTGCCTTACCTTTATTTCTTCCATCACATTCATACAGTGACTGAGAGAGAGAGAGAGAGAGAGAGACTTTAAGATGCCTTTAATGCATCATTCTGACAAATTTACATTTTTACATATTTACAAACCACATTATTCAATCCTACACCCTAAAATTCTGAGCTCAGTCTGTTCTCATTTACAAGTCCACACTCAGAATTTCCATGCAATTAGAAAGTCCAGAAATCACTGCTGATCCAGTCTCATGTCTCCATTTTGTACAACCCCTGGCAAAAATGATGGAAACACTTAGAGGATGCTCACTCTGCTTTTTACCTCCTAGCAAATAAACAAATGACAGATATGACACAAAACAATTTTTATCTAATAGATAAACATTCTGCGGTTGGCAGATCAGCTTTGCAGGATGGACCCTTGTCATGGACTAATTTTTTAAATTTACACCATAAATTACAATGGGATTGAGACTGTTTGCTGGCCATGTCATCGAGTTGATCTGCCTTTCCTGAAGAAAGCTTTAACACTGTTCTGTGGTGAGATGTATTATCATCGAGAACAATGACTTCATCACTAAACCTATTTTATAACCTATCGATGGAATGAGAAACGTGTCCAAAATGTCAGTGTACACCTGTGCATTGAATGGTGAGGTCTCTCCTGGTCCTTTACCTGACATGAAACCCCAGAGCATACCTGAATGGGGAAATGTGAATGTTTTCTTCAGGCTCTTCATCTTTATATGTTTCATTAGAACTGCACCAGACAGAAGTTCCAGAATCATCTCCTTGGCCAACGCAGATTCCTGATTCATCACTGAACATCACAGTCATCCGATCCTCCACATTCCATGATCTTCTCTTTAGCCCAGTGTAACCCTGTTTTCTTCTGTTCAGGTGTTAGTGCTGGTTTTCCTTTGGCTTTTCTATACATAACTCATTTCATTCACCTGATTTCTTACAGTTCTGTCACTAACACTGACTCCTGTTTCCTCCTATTTGTTTTTCACTGGTTTTGTTGTGTATTTTCTATTTTCAAGGCGTATTGCTTTTGTTTTCTATCCTGACGCTTTGACATCTTCCTTGGTCTTCCTGAATGTTTTTCTTTTATAACCTTCCATTTTGTTTATACTTGCACCAACTTTTAGACACAGCTGACTGAGAACAACCAACATCTTCTACCACACTGTGTGTTGGATTTCCTTCTTGACGGAGTTTTTTAATCCTTTCCATTGTTTCAATTGACATCTCTCTTGTTGGGGCTATGGTTCATTTCAAAAAGTCAGAGGTTAATGTACGTAAGCGCTCTCTTTTAACTGCAGACTCATTTGCATTTTTAGACTTGTGCTGGTATTTGTTTTAGAAATGCAAATTACAAGGTGATTCCATAATTTTTTCCTCTACTTGATCTGGAAATAAATATGCCATTAATTAAAATCATTTCATTTAACTTGTTTGAGGTCTGTTTCACAAAGCCAGAATGAACATGCTCTAAGTGTGGTGATTCCACAATTCTTGCCAGTTGAGTAGAATCACTCCCATGGAGCCTGAGAACTTCTCATAGTGAGCCACCTCTTTCATTATCACCTCGTTTTTAAAAACAGAGGTATGTTCAAGATTTCTTCTCATAAAAGGGAGACTGGTACCATAAGTCCATTCACCCATATTTCACTTTCAATCAGTCTGTTTACTAAGCTTTCCTTTTTCATGTTCTCACACCCAACCTGTTCTCCCACCACTAACAACACCTCCTCCACTACCACTCTACTCTCCCACACACACCTGACACCATACCAGAGAGACAGCTTCTCTCCAGCAGCCTCAGAGGCCATGACATCCTGCGGACTCTCACAGACTTTACAACAGTTTACAACTAGTATGTCTTAACTGTAAAACCCAATAGAAGTAAGAAAGGCTGGGAAAACATTCTCTGCACAGAGCTCACTGAGACCTAGAAAGACACAAAGAGAGAGAGAGAGCGTGAGAGAGAGACATGCACACTGACAGATACAGAGAGAGGAACAGAGACTCATTACTCTATAGACAAGACAGAAGTTCTTGTACTAGGACCACATACAGCTAGAAGTAATCTTTCTGATCACACAGTAACTCTGGATGGACTTTCTGTTTCATTATGTGCAGCAGTAAAAGACCTTGGAGTGATTATTAACTCCAGTCTTTCATCTAAAACTCATGTAGGTAATATTACTACGATAACCTTCTTTCATCTCAGAAATATTTCTAAGATAAGAAATATATTGTCACTACATGATGCAGAAATTTTAGTTCATGCTTTCGTCACCTCTAGACTAGATTACTATAATGCCTTACTGTCTGGATGTTCCAGTAGGAGCATAAACAAACTCCATTGTTCTTCATTGGATAGTTTAAAGATTGCATTTGCTAAAAATAGTTTATGCTGAAGTGTCATTCATTACACAGCGGATAACGTCAGGTGAATATTATAGACTTAAAGCTAAAATTCTAATGAAATAAAAAAAAAATGACCCTGCTGCTCATACTGAAGATCCTTTCCACACACACAGTAGTGTGTGACTCTCTGTAGTATACAGTTGCAGAAGAGAAAGGATTTATAATCCCACTATAAAGTGTCACCCAGAAGAGGATGAGTTCCCTTTTTCCTCACTGTTCCTCATGTCACCTCTGACTTGCTCATTAAGGACCTAAATCTATATCTGGATTTCTGTAAAGCTTCCTTGTGACAATGTACATTGTTAAAAGTGCTATACAAATAAAACTGAATTGAACTGAAACCCCCCCCTGAAATAACCCTCCCCCTCACCCCCCCACCACACACTTGCCCCCCCCAAACACTCTATATTCACCACACACTCTAACCAAACCCTTCACACTCCAAACTCATCCCATACACTGCAAACATACCCTTCACACTCCAAATGAACTCCACACACTCAAACAGCCTGCACATGAACCCACACACTCCAAACAGATCTTCACCCCAAATAACAAATAGTTCAGAGTTATCCAGGATAAAAGTGCTAACATACCTGCTGATTCTTGATCACTGATCAATACCAACTGACCATCCTGCTCAACTCTCAGGAATCACACACACACACACAAAGGGATAATTCTGCTGACTGACACAGCACATTAATTATTCACCTGTTTATGGCTCCAAAGTCCAGAAGTACAGAGCAGAAAGATCTCCAACCATAAACAAATAAAACCTCTAATTGTACACTAGACATGTACATTACACACACTATACTACACACTATACACACTGTATCCACTCACTATACACTCCTCACTCTCACAATACACCTCACACACTGCATTTACATTTATATTTACAGAGTCTGGCAGATGTTAAGCTGGGCATTGGTGTATAAGTAAACATCTTGCTCAGAGCAAAGAACTGTTCATAAAGCTCAGACTGGAGCTCATGAGAATCCGTTTAATTAATGACATGGCGTTAACATCATGTCAGAGGGAACAGTGAGACTAAACACCCACTCACTTCACCAACACGGATGCCTTCAACTGTCGATGCTCTGCTAGAGATTTTTTAAACACACCTGGCTATGACATCATCACAGTGAGACGTTAACTTGGCACATTAACTAAGCTGCTTTCGAGGCAAGGATGTGTGTTTCTCTTTGTTAAAATAAAGACGGAAAACTCACTTTACTCAGCTTTTATTTATCATGTACATAATCAAATAATTTAAAGCAGTTTATACAAAGCTGATAGGAAAATGTTTTACAAAAAAAACTATTCAAAAGTTTAAAAACTTTATTTGGCTTTATATAAAATAAAACAAAAAGGCCACCAGAGGTAAAATTGTTGCATTAAAATAAAAATTTTGAACTCACTATAAGGTTTTATAAAAATTATTGCCACTGAGTTTTCAAGGCAAACACAAACACAGCCTCAATATACCAGAACAGACACTTCTGACTTAATAATAGAGTGTTTAATCACAGTGAACACACACACACACACACACACACACACACACACACACACACAGTGTTAGGGGTCTACAAACGACACCATGATGTATCGAGTGCCCTTGGTTGTAGGCAGACCCTCGTGGTAGTGTGTTAAACGTCCCGGGTGCATTAAAGACCAGCCTTTTCTCGGTGCTTCAATTCTGCAGTCATAACGCAGGAACCTGCAGCCCCCTCCCTGAAACACACACAGACACACACCAAAATAAGTATTATCATAACTGCATACTGTACCTATGGAGTGTGTGTTGGTATGTGTGTGTGTGTGTGTGTGTGTGTGTGTGTGTGTGTACTTCGTAGTCTTTCCCCTTGCTGTTCAGAGCAATGTTGATGGTGAAAGTTGATGAGTCGTGATGTGGGCGGAGTGAAGGTTGTTCATCAGGACGATAACGAACCACAAAGTTCATCACAGCTTTAGCCTGAAACACACACACACACACACACACACAAATTTAGCTTGGTAGTATCATAATACTGGACTAAAGGTTCAGTGTTGCATGCTAATTAGATAAACAGGCTAACAGTGCAGTTATTCATTACACACTGATTATCTATAATACATGCTCTTCACTTACACAGTGCAGACAACACACAACTCACACGACTCATTTATCAACCTGAATACAAATGGACTTATTCATGAATTGTTCATACAAACATTTACACAAGAAATGTGGTTTTCATGAAAAGCCCATAAATTCGTGCTCCTGAGTGTGTGTAAATTTGAACATAAGAAGACTAAATAATGCAGACCTCGACTGGATCGACTTCAGATCATATAATCTTCATGGATTACTGCACTTTTATATCTGGAACATACTATGGAGATTAAACTGTTTATGTTTATTACGTTTACAGTGTTTAGCCGACGCCCTTATAGAAGAGCTTTAGAGTCTCGATCAGAAACTCGTCCTCGTGCTGGTTCACTCGCTCAGGGACTCGGAGCTCCATCCAGAACATTCCGTCAAAACCAGTCAATTCATTTTATTGGCTTTAATTAAAGAATATCAAAAATAAAGAAAACGAGCCAACACACACACACACATTATTAATATTATATATTATTAAATATTTTTATTGGCATAGAAGTGAGTCAAATAGCTTCCACTTCTATTTTTCAGTGTGTGTGTGTGTGTGTGTGTGTGTGTGTGTGTGTGTGTGTGTACCTTTGCATAATATCCTGGGTAAAGTTTCTCAGTTACAGGAGCGATGTAATCCATCAGGAATTTGAGCCACTCTTTCTCAAACTGAATCTGATTCATGTGAATATCGACAGTGGGAACATTTTCATATCCACCTGATAACCGCTCATCCTGAAACACACATAAATACGGTCAGTTAACTCATAGTTTACATTAACTCATAATGAGGACATGCACAACGACACGCACATTATGTTTGCCCCCGGACCACTGGCCGAAGTGCTCCATGGTCTCCACCAGATCGTCACACATTTTGTCTGAAAATGCAGGAAACCAGTAAACATCTGGACACGGCTGTTCCACCACATCCACGCCATCCTCAAAGATCTGAGAGTAATCCTTATGGACATACTTCTCCCTCCAATCCTACACACACACACATACACACACAGAGTGACCCAGAACCCTAATCTGAGCAATGTAAATTCAAATCAATCATATTTTTATGGGAACATTTATTCTTTAATAAAACGTGAATAAATGTCTATGGCCATTTTGTGCTACTGTGTGTGTGTATGTGTGTGTGTGTGTTTACCATGGGGTTGTCAAATATCTGCCACATGTCTGGATGCAGCCTGCTGACGTTGTAGTTGTTGGTTGAGATCAGTCGGCCGAACTCATCCCTATTGGACAGGAACATAAACACACCCTGCACACACACACACACACACACACACACACAATTAATAAATAAACCCTCTGCACCAGATAGTGCATCGTACGAGAAACAGACAGGCTGTTACAGCACACACACACACACACACACACACACACACACACCTGGTCCCGAACTGCTCTGCAGAACACCATATCTGGGTCCAAACCATCCTCCTGGTAGAGAGATACGTGGAAAAGACGAGTACGGAGAACTTCACCACGTATCAAATAAACCTGAGTTATATACGGAACATTCCACACTCCACTGAGAGAGAGACAGGGAGAGAGACAGTGAGAGCGAGACAGGGAGAGAGACAGAGACCGACACTGTCGTTTAGTACAGAAAATATATGTAAAATATAACACCAACACACACACACACACACACAGCAGCAGCGGATGAGCTCACACTCTTTTTCCCTGTACGATATCGATGTAATCTTCAGAGCGAGAATAAAAACCTTCAGGACTCAGAGCTCCCCAAAAATTAGACCAGAGTTTACCGTGACGAGACAGCATCGGGGCAATAACAGGCCTGAGAGCGAGAGACAGAGAGAGAGACAGAGAGAGAGACTGCAGTGATTCTTTCAATCCCATTCAGTCAAAAAAGTGTGTGTGTGTGTGTGCACGTGTGAGTGTGCACGTACATGTGTGTGTGTGTGTGTATTCTGTTTGTCATACTTGTTCTCTTCGATGAGGATGCGCAGAATGTCTGGGTTGATCAAAGCCACATCACTGTCAATGCTGAAGTAGTAATCACAGGCAGGATCGCTCTTGCACACCTCCCTAACACACACACAGGCACAGGATAAACCTGTTATAAATAAATACTGATAAAAAATGAATAAATACAAATCTGTAACTGCAGCCAAAATGACAAACAACAATCCGCCTTAAATCAGAGAGAAAAGTGTGCGTGTGTGTCTTACACTGCCATGGTTCTGGCCTGGTCGTGTTTTAGGTTCTCTTCAGGCCCAACAATACGAGCATTAGGGAACAGAGAACGATGCCGATTCCAGAACCGCTGCACATGCTGCTCATGATACACCACCTACACACACACACACATACACACACCAGCATTTTTGTGTGTGTGCGCACGCATGTCCATTTCAGTGTGTGTGGTGTTGTAGAGCTGCTGTAGACATGTTGTAGACATGCGCACGCATGTCCATTCCAGTGTGTGTGTTGTTGTAGAGGAACAGTTTGTGTGATGTTGTAGAGGAACAGTGTGTGTGATGTTGTAGAGGAACAGTGTGTGTGGTGTTGTAGAGGAACAGTGTGTGTGATGTTGTAGAGGAACAGTGTGTGTGATGTTGTAGAGGAACAGTGTGTGTGATGTTGTAGAGGAGCAGTGTGTGTGGTGTTGTGGAGGAACAGTGTGTGTGGTGTTGTGGAGGAACAGTGTGTGTGGTGTTGTGTGGTGTTGTAGAGGAACAGTGTGCGTGGTGTTGTGTGGTGTTGTAGAGGAACAGTGTGCGTGGTGTTGTGTGGTGTTGTAGAGGAACAGTGTGTGTGGTGTTGTGTGGTGTTGTAGAGGAACAGGTTGTGTGGTGTAGAATAACAGTGTGTGTGGTGTTATAGAGGAACAGTGTGTGTGGTGTTGTAGAGGAACAGTGTGTGTGGTGTTGTAGAGGAACAGTACGTACATTGTTGTGCAGGAACAGTCTCAGGCGTGTGTGTGGGTAGTTTATTGTTGTCAGTCGCTCCAGAAATTCCTCAATAAATGGTGTTGGCTGTTCGATAAACACAGCAATGAGAACCTGTGGCATCTCTTCATCCTGTAAACAAAAACAAATGAACATATTTAAATGATTCCAGCTAATTAATTTAATAAAAGGAAATAAAGTGTTCGGTTGTGCGTCCGTCCTGATGATGGACTGATGGGTGGTGAAAGGAGATAAATCTACTGACTGGACAATAAAATGTTCAACATGAGCATTAATTTTATTTTTATGCACAAACAGAATAAAATTCACATCAGAAGCAAATTCAAGCCTTCAGACAAAAATTATTTTATTATTATTATTGTTTTATTTTAATAAACACAAACATGATGAATAATAATGAACACTGACGGGTACGTCATTGAAGTACAGAAGGTCGTCATCACACACACCACATCCTCGCTCATACGTCCACGCTGTCGGCACGTAATTACCCAGATAGTTCAACTGCAGCTGCAACACACACACACACACACACACAAACTAAAAGTATGAGAACAGTGGTTATAAGACTGCAATTCCAAGAGCAAGTTGGAGACACAAGAATGAATGTATGTGTGTGTGTGTGTGTGTTTACAGATGAAGTGTTTTAATGTTGTAGGGATTGTTTACCTTAGTTGGGCCGTTGCCATGGATAACAACAGGAAGGGTGTCGTAAGCGACATTTCGAGCTCTAACTCGAGATTTCTCAAACTTCAAAACAACTTCCTCTGAAACACACACACACACACACACACACACAAACACACACACACAGCTGAATGTATATAGAAACTGTGTGTGTGTGTATATATGTATGTGTGTGTGTGTGTGTGTGTGTGTGTTTTCTCACCAATGGCACCATTAAGATTCTGGAATATCCGTGATTTATGATCCAACGTTATGTTAAACTTCGTCTGAGAGAAACAGAGGGAAATTACTGAATTGTTTCCATTTCCATCGTACACTTTACACAAATTTAACTTCATCCCCAACATACACACACACCAACTCCAAACATCCACACATGCCTGTATCATCGCTGCAATGACCAACCCCTATATCCCCCACCAACCCCTAACGTGCACACACACACACACACACACACACACACACACCCTCTGCTCCTTGTCCAGGTAGATGCGTGTGTAGTAGAGCTGGTCATCATCGTTATCTTTGTGTTTCCACTGCTGAACTATAGCGTACATCTCTGGAGCATATCCAATAAAACCTTCACACACACACACACACACACACATACACACGATATTCAACACTTTGCAATATCATAATGAACACCTGAAATCCATCAGGTAGAAAAAAACTCCCACCCCAATTAGTAAGCAGCGTAACACCTTTTAATTATTGTTATTATCTACAGCTTGTTATCATTAACACTACAGAGTTTGTAAAATACAAAATAAAGTAAGGTATTAGCACTAAGACACACACACACACACACCTCCGGAGTTCAGGTAGCGTTTGCCGGTGTGTACTGCAGGATATTTGGAAGCAAGGCGCTGATCGGGCCAGCAGAATCCCTCAGCAGAGAAAACAACACGATGGTTAAAGCGAGAAAACTTCATCAGCAGCTCGTCAGGACCAGTCGCCAGGATGACATCATAACTGTGGAAGGAGACAAACTTCATCAGCTTCAGCTACTCAGAGCGCCATCTACAGGTCAATACGCCAATTTACTGAGGAATTTACTGGTGACCTTAATGTCTTATTTTGCGAGCATCTCATACAACTCTGTATTTCGATTTATTCAACCAGAGGAAGCGCTTTATCCTGCTGAAGGTCGCAGTGAATCCAAAGCCAACACGAGGAACACTGGGCTCAAAGCACGACACATCCACACACACTTTCACACCTGGGGGCAATTTAGGGTAGTCAGTCCTCATAATGACATGTTATTGGACTGTGGGAGGCAGCCAGAACTCAACTCAAGTAAAAACGTGATTTAAAAACTAAACAAGAGAGTTACAACAATAAAACAACAAGAACAACAAACTGAGCTTGGCCAGCAGGCAGACATTAGTGCCAATGTGAATGATTCAGTAACTATAGTGAGGAGTGCGTAGCGACAAGGGTGAAGGCATAGCGACAAGAACAAGGGCATAGCGACAAGGGCAGGGTGTAGCAACAAGGCGTAGCGATGAGGGCATAACGACGATTGCAGACTTGAGTCACGTTTGATTGTAAAACTGATAAAAAAAAATCATATCTTAGTAATTTATTCAGGACCTGCTTTAAAATAAACATTCACTTCATAAACACACACACACTGTTCCCACCTGTCCACGAAGAGGATGACCATGTCCTGTTTATCTTTATATTTCTGCATTTCCTTCTTCAGCCAGCGAACCTTCTGTCCTCCTCCAACAGTTTTAGCAACATCACCTCCTCTCCATTCTTCACCCAGACCCAGCACCTACACACACACACACACACAGTGATAGAGGAGTGATGATGGAGTGCTAGAGGAGTGATGATGGAGTGGTAGAGGAGTGATGATGGTGTGATAGAGGAGTGATGATGGAGTGATGATGGAGTGGTAGAGGACTGATGATGGAGTGATAGAGGACTGATGATGGAGTGGTAGAGGACTGATGATGTAGTGGTAGAGGAGTGATGATGGAGTGATAGAGGACTGATGATGGAGTGGTAGAGGAGTGATGATGGTGTGATAGAGGAGTGATGATGGAGTGATGATGGAGTGGTAGAGGACTGACGATGGAGTGATAGAGGACTGATGATGGAGTGGTAGAGGACAGACGATGGAGTGATAGAGGACTGATGATGGAGTGGTAGAGGAGTGATGATGGACTAATAGAGGAGTGATGATTGAGTGATAGAGGAGTGATGATGAAGTGGTAGAGGAGTGATGTTGGAGTGATAGAGGAGTGATGATGGAGTGATAAAGGAGTGATGATGGAGTGATAGTGTGGTAGAGTGATGATGGAGTGATAAAGGAGTGATGATGGAGTGATGATGGAGTGGTAGAGGAGTGATGATACAGTGATAGAGGAGTGATGATGGAGTGATAGAGAAGTGATGATACAATGATAGAGGAGTGATGATACAGTGATAGAGGAGTGATGATGGAGTGGTAGAGGAGTGATGATACAGTGATAGAGGAGTGATGATGGAGTGATAAAGGAGTGATGATGGAGTGGTAGAGGAGTGATGATACAGTGATAGAGGAGTGATGATGGAGTGGTAGAGGAGTGATGATGAGTGATAGGAGTGATGATGGCGTGATAAAGGAGTGATGATGGAGTGGTCGCGGAGTGATGATGGAGTGGTAGCGGAGTGATGATACAATGATAGAGGAGTGATGATACAGTGATAGAGGAGTGACGATGGAGTGGTAGAGGAGTGATGATGGAGTGATAGAGGAGTGATGATAGAGTGGTAGAGGAGTGATGATACAGTGATAGTGGAGTGATGATGGAGTGATAAAGGAGTGATGATGGAGTGGTAGAGGAGTGATGATGGAGTGATAGAGGAGTGATGATACAGTGATAGAGGAGTGATGATGGAGTGGTAGAGGAGTGATGATGAGTGATAGAGGAGTGATGATGAGTGATAGAGGAGTGATGATCAATAATCAATCTGCGATTGATTAGCGACCGACGTTTAGTAGTTCCCACTCAGCGTGGCGCAAGGTCCCTTTCCAGAACCTTCACACTAACTGTTCCTCAGTGGTGGAATGAACTTCCAACCTCAATTCAGACCGCAGAATCTCTCACATCTTCAAAAAACAGCTAAAGACCCACCTCTTCCGTGAACACCTAACGAACTCATTAAAAAAAAAATCACTTACACCTCTACTCTGTGCACTTTGCTTCTTCTGGAACTCAATTAAGGGATCTTGTATGGTAGCACTACTTGTATTGTTCTCTGCTTGATATATCGCTTTGTTTGTATGTTTCTCATTTGTAAGTCGCTTTGGATAAAAGCGTCTGCTAAATGAATAAATGTAAATGTATAAATGATTATGGAGTGATAGAGGAGTGATGATGAGTGATAGAGGAGTGATGATGAGTGATAGAGGAGTGATGATCAATAATCAATCTGCGATTGATTAGCGACCGACGTTTAGTAGTTCCCACTCAGCGGGGCGCAAGGTCCCTTTCCAGAACCTTCACACTAACTGTTCCTCAGTGGTGGAATGAACTTCCAACCTCAATTCAGACCGCAGAATCTCTCACCATCTTCAAAAAACAGCTAAAGACCCACCTCTTCCGTGAACACCTAACCAACTCATTAAAATAAATAAATAAATAAATTCACTTACACCTCTACTCTGTGCACTTTGCTTCTTCTGGAACTCAATTAAGGGATCTTGTATGGTAGCACTACTTGTATTGTTCTCTGCTTGATATATCGCTTTGTTTGTATTTTTCTCATTTGTAAGTCGCTTTGGATAAAAGCGTCTGCTAAATGAATAAATGTAAATGCATAAATGATGATGGAGTGATAGAGGAGTGATGATGGAGTGGTAGAGGAGTGTTGATGGAGTGATAGAGGAGTGATGATGGAGTGATAGAGGAGTGATGATGAGTGAGAGAGGAGTGATGATGGAGTGATAGAGGCGTGATGATGGAGTGATAGAGGAGTGATGATGGAGTGATAGGGGACTGATGATGGAGTGATAGAGGAGTGATGATGGAGTGATAGAGGAGTGATGATGGAGTGATAGAGGAGTGATGATAGAGTGATAGAGAAGTGATGATGGAGTGATAGAGGACGAACCTTCACAGTGTAGTTGAATTCTCGTGCCGTTCTCATGAATCTCCTAAAGCCATCTGTTTCATCAGTGGCAGCGGTGATCACCAACAGATCATCTGCGCGTGCACACACACACACACACATACACAGGTTATCCTGAAGTTCTAGACCAATTCTGGAGTTTATGATGATGATGATGATGATGATGAGGTGTTGGACTCATCATCATAATCTCTGATTGGCCAATATCAATGTGTGTGTGTGTGTGTGTGTGTGTGAATGAGTGTGCGTGTGTCTCTCTCCTCCTCACACAGTCTGACCTTCATGACTAGTGCTCCATTCGACTAGAGTTTATAACTCATCATTCCTGGTCTCCGACAGGGGAAAATTAAATTCCTACTCGGGTAATTGGGGCGGTTTCCACAACCCCAAGTTCAGCAAGTGACTCAAATCAACGTAAGCTGCTCACAGCATCAGCAGTAACCCATCAACCTATAGACATATTCGCTTATTAAGCCTATAACAGTGACACAGTTCACTGATTTGGGGAGTAAAATACAGACTGAATGATATAAAGCATTGAATGTGTGTGTATACAGGGTTACAGTAAGAAGCGGCTGTGTTTACTGCTGATGCTGTGAATGGATGTGTCGATTTGACGTCACTCTCTGAACTCGGGTTTGAGGAGACGTTATGATTAGCAATTCCGAGTTAAGGAGTGTGTTCTTGTTTTTGCCTAGAAAATTGAAAAGTACGAGTGCGAGCTTTAGTTGAATACAACATAATATTACATATTATTAAATGGTAATAACGTATATTATATACCATATAACCTGGTATATAATGGCCTGGTATATGATGTAGCTCAGTGGCAAATGCTATGCTGGACACAGATAATTTAAGTGTAAAAGGTTCTCAGTGTAAAGGGTTCTCAGTGTAAAGAGTTCTCATAGTATGTAGTGCACAGTCAGAATCATTTTTATCAGAATGAAACGCTATTACTGTGTTGCCCAACAAGACGCTCCTGGTGGGACTCCTGACTGGAGTAAAACAAGTTAAATATTCAGTGAAACAATGTGACTCTTTATTCACTTTACCGTTTTATTAAAAACACTTTCAACTAATTCCTCTCTCTCTCTCTCTCCCTCTCTCTCTCTCTCTCACACACACACACACACTATTGTGACGTTTCCTTTTACAGATAATAAATACATTATTGTAATGGGGATATTCTCAGAGTTGAATGTCTGCAGTTAAAATGTTACCTGTTTTAGCTCGAGCTCCTTCCGTTACCGACTGCAGCAGCACAAAAATGAACACCGGGAGGAACCGGACCTCCATCTTCACAAACACTAAGGCTTCACAGTCGGACTCGCGCGGTCCAGTTCGGTTCCGTTCTGTTCCGGCAGTGACCCGTTCTCTCTGTTCCGTAAAGGGAAAGATAAAACTCCGACTGCAGTATTGGAGTAAAGTACAGAGAGAAAGAGCGCAAAAGGACACGCCCTACTTCCGGGTTTAAAACCAATCACAGCACAGAGACGTGAGATTGTCGAAAGCTCAGCCAATCAGAGTCGGACAGATGGGGTTGACTTTATCCTCCCAAAAATTCCATGTCCTCGAGCTACAGAAAGTTCGAGAGAGCCGACAGAGCCCCGGTGTGCCACGTGTTACCGCCGGCAGAGCGCGAGCGTGTGTGGGGCCACGTCCGGAATCTCACGAGCTCTCTCACACCCCTGATATTTTTAACCGGGAAGGTGGTGTGTGTGTGTGTGTGTGTGTGTGTAATAGGTGTTAGAGGAAAAAGACTTTTAGCGGATTTTACCAAAGAAAAAAGATACAAATTCTTAATAATACCAGTGATGTAATTATTTAGCTCCGCCCACATCAATATTAAACATTCTACAATAACAATGATGATGTAATAATGATTCAGTAGCTCCGCCCAGTATAATTTTAAATGTTATATTTCCCCCTTGTTTTCTGCGGCTTTATAACATGAACTTTAGGAGGTGAGATGCAAGTGTGTGTGTAGGGGGGTGGGGTTGTGAGTGCGTGTGTTTGTATGTGTGGGTTTGTGCGTGTGTTTGTATGTGTGTGTGGGTTTGTGTGTGTGTGTGTGAGTGAAGGTGGGGTAAAGTGTGTGATGTGTAACTGTGTGGGGTGAGAGAGACGGACAGATCACTAATAATGTCACCATTACACACTTAGACACAGGACAAATTAAAGGAAAATGCTAATCCTAACCCATGAGGAAGGGAGAAAATCCTGATCATCATTTTACATCAACATGACAAGAGGAAATGATGTAAATGACTGAAAGAGATTTCATGTGATGCAGGAGGTTTAGATATAAATCTACTCAGCCAGCTGTGTTTCAGTAAGAACACTAACTGCATTAGAGTAACTGTGGGAAAGACAGTAAATATGGTGGATATTGTGGTGTGAAGCACACATTCAGTCAGTGTATGCTCATGTGTTAGTGTGATATGTGCATACACACAGAAAAGCAGATGTTCTTCAGCTGAGAAGGTCAGGATGAGATCAGAGCATGAGAAAGAACACACTCCACAGAGAGGGATGTTACAGGAGTGCAGTGTGTAAACCCTTCAAAGACAAAGTAATGTAATGTAAACATCACACACACACAGATCTACATTTCTCTACACGTTGACAATAAATCACTTTTCACAGCAAATAATAACAAACACTGTGTTCTCTGTAAGATCTGGCTGAGACATGGAGAGACACTGAGATGCTGAGACACAGTGAGGCACTGAGATGCTGAGACACATGCTGAGTTTGTTGTACCGCTCCGTGGGACATTGTGGGCAGTGATTTGATTGGTTGGCATTGTGTGTTGAGCAGAAGCATGTGATAGCCTTTGCCCTCCCGGGTTGGTTGTTGTATGAAGGGGAGAGCTTGCAGTGGATGAGAACAGGCCAAGACTAAATTAGGGGTATATGTAAATAAATAAAACAATTCTGAAAATTCAAAGAGTCCAAAATTCGTATTGAGCAGTTCAGAGAAAACATCTGGAATATGAAATCAAATGAGCCAAGTCAAAATGTAAAATTTAAAAGATTTGAAATTAATTGGGTGAGCTAGATTAGGGCATCTATCAGGCCAGTCCCAGCCCGCGGGCCTGTATGTGTGAAACAGAGCTCTAGTTAGGGATCAGACAGGCAGCAGTTGTTCCGGGAAGCCTCTGATGGATACCATAAACCTCCATATACAGTATACACTGACAAAAAAATAAATCTGCTAGAAATCAATCATCATACCTTTTGCAGTCTCCTTTCTACAAAATCAAATTAATTATTACTGTTAACAATATAATTATAGCCATCATTACGAAAGATTTTTCAGGTGAATCCAGCAGTGTTTTTGCCTGTGACCTCTGCAGAAACCTGTCTACACATACACACGAGGATTTATGGTAACCACCAGAACATGAACCTCCAACAGCTTGAATTGTCATGTATCAGAGAAGGAACTCTGATCTACAGTTCCCAGCAGCCACTGCATCATAGTCACATGACCACCTGCACCTGAATCACGTTTCTGTTAACGAGCACTCATGTATATAGCCACTGTTTGCACTGCATTCCTTGTCTTACGTTTGTCTTTCTTTGCCTTTGTCTCTGTACCGTGTTTTGTTCTTTGGTTTATGTTTAGTCTTTGCCACAGTGTTTTGCCCCAAAGTCATAGTGTATTTTTTTGTATTTTGTTTAGTTCTATATTAAACGTTTATATTCTGCACTTGCATCCATCTCAACCTCCATTACGTGACATGAATATTATAACATTGATTTTTATTACCTGAATTTTTCTTACACACAATTTTTTTTAAAAACATCATATCAACAGGGTTTCTTTTTAAAACATTCAGGCTCAGGTTCTGGTGATTCTGATTTAATTCCACAGATCTTTAACTGTTTGACTGTTTTAACAAAATAAATATGCTGTGTGCAAACACACAAACGCACACACACACAAAAAGCTCAAAGTACAGAGACAAGTAAAGATACACACACACTGCTGCAGATGATCTGATTCTCCTTTAGAGGTAAGAGAAGGTGTTCAATGTTGCAGTGTATAAGTGGGAATTTTTAGGGATTCATGTTTTAGAGATTCTTGTGTTTAATTTATGTTTCATTTATTATTATTATTATTATTATTATTATTATTAGTAGTAGTAGTAGTAGTAGTAGACACACATTACTGTAAAGTCTCACACTCAGCTGCTGCTATTTAACAAAATTTTAAATTAGGAGATTGTGTTTATTTATAGAATTAAAATGTTTAGCTGGACTTTTGCATGTGTGTGTATTTTTGTGTGTCTAGCTGTTATAATGAGAGATACTTCAGCAACACATGATGATGAGCATGATGACTTTGATGACTTTGACACTAGAGACAACACTGCTTTCTGGAGGAAAGGTGTGTGTGTTTGTGTGTGTGTGAATGTCAAGTCAAATGTATTTATAAATTTAAAGACAACTGCAGTTGATCCACAGTGCTGTACAAAACATTAAAGTTCATCACATTAAATAACATTATAACACAAAGAATAAAAATAAGTTTTAAGAGAAGATTTAAAAGTAGCTAAAGACGGAGCGGACCTCACGTGAAAAGGAAGACTGTAACAAAAGTTTGGGACCAACCACAGAAAAGGATCGATCACTCTTTGTCTTAGTACGACAACGGGGATAGATAAAAGAAGTTGATCACATGATCTCAGTGCTCTAGTAGGAGAGTGAAGGTGAAGAAGGTCAGTGATGTTCTGTGGAGCAGAGCTTTGTATACATATATTACAATTTTAAAATCAATTCTAAACTTGACAGGAAGCCAGTGAAGAGATGCCAGAATAGGGGAAATATGACCCCTCTTTTTGGTCACTGTTAATACAGTATCTGGCATTACAATGTGTGTGTGTGTGTGTGTGTGTGTGTGTGTGTGTGTGTGTGTTCGTCAGCGGGCTCCCTCAGTGTAACTGCAGCTTCCCTTGGTCGCTCTCGATGGTGTGTGTGTGTGTTCACTGTTTTGGCAGTTCTGTTGCTGGCAATCATCATCTCCATTTCTCTAACCAGTAAGTGACACACACACACACACACACACACACACACACACAGGCAGGGTTTGGAGGGTTACTTAAAAAATGTATTTCTTTACAGTTACAATTTACTTCATAAAAAATGTCATCAGTAACATAATCCAAGTCTCACAATATGAAAATAATGTAATCTGATTATTTTTGGATTTCTGTGGATCTGTAAATAAAGTCAAGAGAAAAGCATGTTCAATGTTTGGATTTTGTTTTAATAAAATAAATAAATTTGTTGCTCATGTGAGTCACGACTGGCGAGAGAGAACCAGAACTATAATCAAGCAGCTGTTTATATTGTGTTCTGTCAAAAGATTCATTTCTTTGGTTTTAAATGAAAAAAAGTTTTTACTATAATCCTGATAGTATTCACATTTTTACTAAATGTACCTGTAATTTGATTATTTTGTTTTTTGTATCCTGATTACGTACTGCCGTTACCTGTATTCCATTACTCCACAAGCCTACCTACAGGCCACCATCTGCTCACACTGTGTACGTGTGTGTGTGTGCGTGTGTATGTGTGTGTGTAGGGATGCAAGTGGATAGGAGGTTCTCAGCTGTAGAAAGTGACATGAAGAATTTGAGTCAGTCTTTAGTGTCACTCATGAACAAAATACAGCATCTGGAGAACCACGGTAAGACACATACACACACATATATGTAGTCATGTTACATAGGTCAGCAGTATAGTGTGTGTGTGTGTGTGTGTGTGTGTGTGTGTGTGTGTGTGTGTGTGTGTGTGTGTGTTTTAGGTGCCGAGGTTGTTCGGGGTGTTAATGGACTGAGACTCAGTTTGAACAGTCTGCAAACCCAGGCTCAAGACTGTAAGCAATTTACAACCAGTCTATTAATACAATAATAAGATAATTTCTCATTATTGTGTGTGTGTGTGTGTGTGTGTGTGTGTGCATGTGTTAGTCTTCACTGAGGTAGACAACATACAGGAAGCTGTGACTCAGCTGAAATGTCGTTTCAACGCTCTCCAAAATAACAGTGAGTGAAAACGCAGATCATTAAATCTGAACATTGAAATCTTAAGCACTTACACAAAGCCTTTATTTACCCTATATACCATACACTATAGATTGTACTATACCCTAAAGACTCTACCCAATACCCTATACACTCCAAAATATACCATACACTTCAAACCCTATACTTTACATACTATGCACTATAATTTATGCACTATACACTATACCCTATAATCTATGCACTATACCCTATACCTCATACGCTATACCCTATACCCCATACACCAGAGGTCCCCCCCCCAATATTGGAGGAGACCAGTTATAATGCTTATCTATTCTATATAAAATCTATCTATATATTAGAGATGCACCAATGTATCAGCCAGTAATCGGTATTGGTTGAAAAAGGCTGTTTTTCCTTCTATCGGCCGATAGTATAAAAACATCCGATGATCAGGGCCAATTAAATCATGTCAATCAAAAGAGGGCAGGAATACACATCAATTTCGTGCTGTGTGTAAAGATGTGCTTGTGTGGAATGGCGACAAAACTGCAGTTGGTAAACTCTGTAAACTTGATAAACACTGATAAAATTTCACACTGAACGCTGCAGCGGTGAAGCGGCATCGAGTCAAGGTTTGTCCAAAAAGCCAAAACCCTCCTAAACCCTAAAAACCTCCAAAACTCTAAAACACTCCGAAACCACTCATCACACTCAACACTACACACGTACTAGTTTCATTATAGTTACTGAATCATTCAGTGATTGCTGAGTAATCTGCCTTAAGATGAAGAACTGTCCATTTGTGTGTGTTTTTATAGACACCCAGCATCAGTGTTGTCCATCAGATTGGCAGCTTTTCTTTTCACACTGTTATTATTTTTCTGATAATGGAAAGTCATGGAATGAAGCTCGAGATACGTGTGTGAACATGAAAGCAGAACTACTGATCCTGAAGAACAAAGAGGAGAAGGTCAGTGTTTGTCAAAATGTTATGCTAATATGCCAATATTACATTATAACATTTAGCTAAAATAATTGTCAATCTGATACTATGAGATCTCCTTCAGTGTGAGTTACAGTGACGTAACAACAGCAACCATAATAAGTAAAACATAATGGTGAAAAATAATGAAGGAAAACTCTTCACAATGTAACTGTGAGCTGTTATTACTCTCTCTCTCTCTCTCTCTCTCTCTCTGTGTGTGTGTGTGTGTGTGTGTGTGTGTGTGTGTGTGTGTGTGTAGGAGTTTGTAATAAAGAACACCAGGCCTTTTTATTACTGGTTTGGTCTGAGTGATGAGAGAACGGGACAGTGGGAGTGGCTGGATGGAACACTGTACGAGATGGACGAAAGGTGAGTGTGTGTTTGTGTGTTAGTTATGGGAATAAAAGCATTAGTCAGTATGAGTGTGTTGTTGATCAGAATTCTGAAATTCTTACGCAGAAGGTAAATTCTTACTCGGTTAACTGGGTCAATGTGTGTTAGTGTTCGGAATTCCAGCTCAGTTCATTTGGCTCAGCAGTCTGTAAGATGAGTCAGTTACACTTGGCACCCAAATGTCCTTTTTTTGGAAACAAAATTCTGAGTGTTAATTTTCTTCTTTTGGCTGATTTTTTTTTCATGAAATCTTACTTTAATCTAATAACATTACTTAGATTTTTATATTATAAACTTTTATTATTTAAATAACTATTATAAACTATTATTTAAATAATTGTAATTAATTGCCTCCCCTAATGCACTGACTACACACACTTCCTCAAAAACAGACCCTGCCTCATATACACATTGCCTCACATACACACTAACCAACAGCTCAGATGTTTAAAAGATGTTTCCAGTGCAATAACATTTATACATCTGTGAAAAATATATAAACTATATTATTATAGTAAAAATATGCTTCATATGCAAAATGGCTCTTAAAGTTCATCTAAGAAAGCCAAATCGTTCATGAATAACACATCAGATGTGTGTGTGTGTGTGTGTGTGTGTGTGTGTGTACAGTGAATGGATGCCAGGTCAGCCTGATAATTGGCAATTACATGGTCTGGGTGGAGGAGAAGACTGTGCTCACTTCCACAGTGATGGACGATATAACGATGATCACTGCTCCCGAAATTACCGTTTTGTCTGTAAATCACATGCATACACAGTGTGAATAATAAACGCAACACACTCATTCACTGTGAATGTGAATTAGTGAGAACTAAGAGCTAATAAACCACTCATTTAGTGACCACAAAGAAGCACAAGTTCACTCATATTTTCAATATAATATATGCATATATGATAATATATTAATTGATTATTTAATTATTATTGATTTATTGAAATATTGACTACTGAATCAGTTGTAGTTTGTATTTCATTGGCATTTGTGTTAATGTTTTTAAGATTAACATTGTCTTAAAATGTAATTATTTATCTTATCATCATTCTGTTTAATTTGAACAAATTGTGTAAATGATTTATCTTAAGTTTGGATTAAATCACAAAAGGCATTAGATCAGGTTATCTGAGACATTCCTTAATCTTCAGCTTGGTGTCTGTAAGACTCCTGAATGAGCTCCACTCTGGAGAGAGTCACGTCTCACTGTCTTCAGCAACATGAACCACACAATAATTTCACATGCTCAGTGAGACAGGATGTTAAAACCCTACTAAAGTCCTCATGAATCTTGCTGGATGAATACTGACGAAGGAATTGTGTTTGAGTGTGAATGAATATCTGTTAAATGCTTCAGCTTAATAAACAAACCTGTTGAATATGTCCAAAATTGCTCAATATTTATTAATCTTGCTGAACGAAACAATTCAAAACTCTCACTGTACTCATTACCACACACACACACACACACACACACTGTCTTCAATTTTTAGTTCCAGAAAAAAACATGTTGAATTTATTTAGTTCACTTAGCTAAATTTTGATTTTGTTTAATTCAAATTAATCAACTTTTAATCTTGTCTACCTCCAGGCCGGACGTACAGGTTTGACCTTAAAGTCTTTTATATGACCACGAGGAAGTGGCAGATCAGTACTTCCTTTTCTACTGGGCATGCTCAGTTGGCTCGGCCTGTGGGGTACTCTGTGATTTGGTGAAGACGCTTTTGGAGTATTTGACACATCCTTCTTGCTGAGAGGGGTGTTACCGGTGGTGACAGCACTGCGAGTGCTGGAAGCCACAGTGCTGCAAACAAAGTGGGGTGTGGTTTTGTGGGAATTGGTGTGACTTTCCTGAGGAGGCATGGCAAGTGTGCGCAATGTAGATCTACATATTTTCTCTTTGGGTGCAGATTTCTGACGAATCACCTGC
Organism: Ictalurus furcatus; assembly: GCF_023375685.1. Lineage (NCBI taxonomy): Eukaryota > Metazoa > Chordata > Actinopteri > Siluriformes > Ictaluridae > Ictalurus > Ictalurus furcatus. The sequence goes on from NC_071269.1 coordinate 9,133,391, forward strand.
TTCCTCACCAAAGACTTCTGAGCAGATGAGACCTTGGGGGTGGGGCTCATGTTCACTGATGTAGCTGTGCATGAAGAGGAATATGTAGTTGGGGGCAGGACTTTAATATTCTGAGTGTGTGTGATGGGGTGGGGCTTAGTGCTGCTAACAGAAATAACCTTCCTCATGCTTTGTTTCTCAGTGTGAGTAAGTGTTCGTACAGGATGAAGTGAACGGAATTTCAGTGATGATGAAGAGTGGGAGGGCTCAGGAGAAACTAGAGATTTTTTCAGTGGCATTTTTCTGAAAGAGTTTGCACTTTTACTTGCAGTGTTATTTGATATGGTGTTTTCTGAATTTACTGACTGAATACTCTTTTTCTCTCCTTTGGATGCTAAAAAATTATGGGTATATTTGCAGTCTAATTCCTGATTGGTGGACTCAGTTGAATTCCTGGTGGTTTTCAATTGTGATGGGTTGCTAAGGGAAGCAGTAGGTGAGGTTTCAGCAACAGGAGAGATGATGAGGTTGTGTTTAAGACTCATGTTTCTGTTTCCATCCTCATTTTGTATTTCATAGTGTATGTTCATCAGATCTAGAGTTCTACCCGCTGACTCCACCCGCATATCTGACTCTGCCCCCAGTCCCACTTCGGAGTTTGCTCCCAATGCCGCCTCAACCCCCAATCCTACATCTGGCTCCACCCTTAAAACCAACTCTGTGTCAACCTCTACCCTTGACTGTGCAGGGTCTGCAGTCATTCCCATGTATCTGTTCTTGTCTAGTTGTTTGATGTCAGAGTCTTGGTGTGGAAACTCTTCATCGATTGTTACATTGCTGCTGGATATCACAGTAGGGCCATCACCATTGTGACCATGAAATAAAGTTTTAAAGGGACTGTTTTGCAGTTCAGGAATCAGCTTGTGGGTTTCCACATGAACAGCCATGCATGCTGAGTGAGAGTGTGTGTCTGATGGTGAGTGTGTGTCTGTTATATTTATGTTGTTGCCACTGAGCCGTTGCCGTGGGCGATGGAGGCCAAATCCCCCCAGAGAATTGTGGGAGCTGGGGGGTTGGGCATTAAGGAGTTCTATAAGCCCCTCCCACTTCACTGCTGCCCGAACATCAATTTCACTGCTGCACCTGGACCTCAAGACTCCGCCCACCCAATGTTGTCCCACCCAGGAAGGCCGTTTCAGCTGAGACTCTGCCCTCATTGCGCGTTCCACATTCTCCTACACAGAGAAAAATAAATAATGTTTGTACCTATGTGCATGAGTGTTTGTATGAATTAATTAGTGTGTGTATGTTTCAGTGTGAGTGTCTGTGTGTGTGTGTGAGTAAATGTGTGTAAGAGAGTGTGTACCTGTACTGCGTTAGAGAATTTGGAGCAGAAATGATAGAAAATGTAGAAACACTCGTCCAATTTGAAAGTCTCTCTGTCTTCACAAAAGAAATCAATCATTTCATCTCCTTCAGTCTTCAACAGAGAACGACAGACACTGACTTCCTTCAGAGAAACAGCTGCACACTGTAACACGCGCACACACACACACACACACACACACATTCTTTAACACAGGATGACAATTACTGACTTCCTTCGGACAAAAAGATACACTCTGCAAAACACACACACACACCTGTAGGAAGTTATGTAGTTGCTGCAGTAGTTGTGTATCACACTGGATGTTCTGCTGTAAGTTTTTTATTCTCCTGTTCAGATTCTCCAAATCAACATCCAAACTGTCCACACTCACCCTAGATGCAGAGGGGCAGAAAGGCACTGGTGAGGATGTGTGCTGGAACCTTTGGCACTAGAGAAGTGTAACTGTTTTTTTCCAAATCAGTTTCTGTTCTCCTACCATCAATTACAGCTGAGTGTTTTTGAGTACATGCTCAAGGGCATCAGCACAGTTCATTACTGATTGGTAATGTGCTTCACACAACATACAGACCATCAGAGACTCACTAAAAGGTGACTTTTGACCATCTCTCTGAGTTAGTAATTACAGTTTTTTGGATTAGTAATAATTGGGGTTTAAGGACTAATAGTAATTAGCATTTAAATTTTATTAGTAAGGGTTTATATTTATAAAGTTTAGTAATTAGGGTTTAAGGTTTTGTAGTAATTAGGATTCAGTGATCAGGCTACGAGGTTAGGTTTGCAGTGTTGGGGAGAAGCTAACTAAAAGTAGTAATGTTCCTAACTTATCTTTAATTTTCATTAGGGTGACAGTAGCTCTGCTACTTTAAAAATAGTGTCCCTTTTCCAGTAATGAGTTACTTTTTCAAATGAGTAGTGATGTAGTGCGACCAATCGCTACAGATTTTGTCCAGTTATAACGGTCCTCTTCATTGCATATATGCTGTGCCCGCTTGCTTCACAGGAATTAAGAGCCTCATTGTAGCTCACATGGACAGGAAGTGACCGTCTGATGGACACATGAAGCAACCAACCACAGTTTGTTATGTGATGTAAATGATAATACCATAATAAATTAACACTGGAGTTTATTCCCTGATACAGTGAATATTCCTGTTGCTTTGTTGTTAACACAACACAATGTTTACATTTACCTACAAATAAAATATAATAAAATAATGCAATAAGTTTATCAGTGCATGCAGAGGGATTTATTTTATGTTCTGAATACAACAGTCTGATTGTATGCTTTAACTTTTTTATTTCCATAATTAATTAATCAGTGGTAAAAAATAAAGAAACAGTAGTAGTAGTAGTAGTAGTAGTAGTAATGATAATAATAATAATAATAATAATCATTTATCGTTGCATATATTATTATTATTATTGGCCTCTTAGAAGTATGAATTATTCAGGTTTGACACACTCATCCTTATTATCCATGATGGAGTAGGAGATGGCAACTGATTTGGATAATGAGAAAACCAATTACCCGTGCCCTTATTTGTCCATGTTCCTGTGCCTTAAGGAATCTTAATCTTTAATCTTTGCAAAGATTAAAATCCCAAAGATTAAAATACTTTGTTATATTGTTACTGGGTTAAAATGCTTTCAGCTCTGTGATTGGTCCTGCTATAAAATTACAGCGGGCCAATCAATACTAATTCAATGAGAGACTAATTTCAAATGACAGGAAAATTGAGCAGTCAAATCCTCCCTCTAGATGGGCGGGGTTCGTTATCACTAACTTCATGAAAAGTTCTGCCAGCTGTGGGGAACACGAGTCACAAACGGCCTCAGACAATTCTGTGTGAAACTACAGCGGAAAACGCAGATAAAAGCTAGCCTGTTCAACACTATGGAAGCTGCAAGTAATACCGCTAGGGAGGAGAACATCGTTACTAATTTATTATCCACACCGTTTTAGATTAACTTTAATGAGAAATTGGAGTTAATCTCCAACAGCAGACCTACACCAGAGCTTAATATGTTGCAGAAAACAAATGGTTTTCAGAAGATTTTCAACCCCAGCAATTACAAACAATACCCCTGGATGACAGCTAGATTACAGCTAGGGGGTTATCCATATTTTCCTAAGATTTAAAAAATAATGATAATAATTCATGTTTGCTGCAGTGATGTCCTCACCGTGCTGCGCTCTCGACATACTGAAGCTTCTCAGGGAATTTGAGCAGCTGGTCATCTTTCTTCTGGGCCTCCTGCAGATAGAAGTACACAGTGACATGGTACAGATAAAGACACACACACACACACACATACACACACACACAGGTTTTGACCCACCAGAGCAACAAAGTGCAGCAGGTTCATTCCTGGTTTATTGGATTTGGTTTCAGCCAGAGAGAGAAGAGAGGAGAGTTTAAAACCCACAGCATTTCCACCATAACCACCCTGAGAGCAACACAGAAAAAAGGCAACAACTCTGTATTAACAAATAGAAAAGGGGTTTTTAAAAAATAGATACATTAAATTACAGTGATAACTTTAGGGATCTTACAGTGTTTATGATATTTCCTGCATCCAGAACCAGGTGAAGGACTGAGTGAAGCTCCACACAACTCAACAATTCTATAAAATGAAATAATAGAAATCAAAACACAACATAAATCAATACACAGTATCAAACACAACTTAGAATTAGGGCTATGACAGTTTTCTTTGTTTTTTTATTATTTTATTATTTTATTTTTTTATTTTTTACACCACCGCTGTGGTTAATGACCAAAGGTCAATGTTACTGATGATGGAAGTTAAATTTATATCACTATATAATAATAATAATAATAATAATAATAATAATAATAATATAGGCTTAAATTAAATAAAAACCTAAATATAAAAAAAATTTGAGGCTATATTTTAGCACTTCCGTCAGTGAAACAACTCAAATACAGCCTTGTTGTGTGGTGGTGTTGCAGAGAGAAACCGCCTGAGGGCGCTGTGGGATACGGTATTGTGATTGCACTCAAGAGGAGAAGTGGATAATGAAGAGATTGAGTTAAACACGATCGTGCAGTTCTCTGATGAATACTTTATTTCTTTAACAAGTGTAGTATACCACAAGCCTATAAAACTTTGATAGAAATACCAGTAGGACGGTATCCTAAATAATATGTTAAAAATCTAAATATTAAAGAAATGTATAAAAGCGGTTGGGTGACATGGCTTTTCCCCCCTACAAAGCCGACATATGGCTTCATCCAAATTTATTGGTTCACCTCTCTCGTTAGGCACGAATCCGAACTGTTCCCAGATCGCCGATGTAACATTTGGTTTCCCAACAAGAGCCATCGCAGCGGCAGAACCCGAAGTGAAATAGCAGAATTCGCCTGACTGGATTTTACCAAACAAACCCGCGCCAAACTAACAACAGACAACACCATATAAGGCGTTTGATTATGATTACGCAATTTATGCATTAATATAAAATCTCCCTCTATATGGTAGACTATAAATACAAATTAATATAGCAGCTATTATTATTATTATTATTATTATTATTATTATTATTATTATTACACTTGTATACAAAACATTGTACTTTGTACTTGTCATAGTGCCCACTCAAGCAGAAACGTGTGATGTGACACCACTGCAGGGAGCACTCCACTGTTCTGGCAAACTACCACCACGGTGGTGCGGTTGTCAGATGGGACTTTAATAACTAGTATTTCTTTCTTTCTTTCTTTCTTTCTTTCTGTTAATAGATAGTGAATTTATATTACTTGAATATTAGAAAAATAAATGGGGTATTTGATAAATCAGAGAATTAAATGGAGCGAAAAAATAAAACCATGACTGAGAAGCACCTCTGATGGCAGTGCGAATAATGAACACATCTTGTTTCAGTGATGAGCATAAAGCAGAAAACTCCTCTTTGAACAGCATGGCTTCTACACGGAGATCAAACCTATACACACACACACACACACGCGCAATAAGATGAGATGGCGCTTTGAACAATGGCAGTTCAAAGTGTTAAGCACAATGTTATTAATAAATATGTAAAACCTGTTGCTAAATTGTATTCGTAAAATTTGTACAGTAATGTGAAAAAAATAAGTACACCTCATGAAACTGTTTTATTTATTTATTTATTTATTTTTACATATTTGGATGAGCAATCATTTGATCCACTTTGAAACAGTGCCTATTAATTATGGCTGTGCAAAAATATCGATACAGCTAACTATCGCAATATTTTCTTTCATTATGATGTATCGATACATTTTTTAAAATCATGTTTTAAACGGATTTAAAATGACATTAAAATTTCATCAAATCCCTCTGTGTGTGTCAAATGACCTCCTCCTCTGCTCCTGTAGATGTTGCAAAGCTAACAGTTGCCCGTCATATACATATGGCCAATGTCTCAGAATAAGTGGGAGTGAGCATAGCGGAAAATATAAGAGTGCCAACAGCTTTCAGAGCCAACATGTGGGTGCACTTTAGTTTTAAAGATAAGTCCGGGAGTAATGAATTAGATAAAACAAATGCCATTTGTAAGCTTTTCCAGGATACAGTAAAATATTCAAGAAAAACAACGAACTTGCGTTATCAATTAACAAGACACCATGCAGATGCAACGATGGCACTGTGACCTCAGCCGACACCTGTTGACTCAAGGCAAACTACACTGGATAATACCACCAACAAGCTTCCGTCTACCTCAGCTCATTCAAAGGAGATAACATGGTGCATTTCATTTGTAAAGATTTGTGACCGTATAGTGTGGGTGAAAACTCCAGCTTCAGGCATATGGTGAACACTATGGAGCCACGTTATGTGATCCTGACTCACAGACACATAAAAGACGTAGCCGTGACCAGATTTTGTCTGTTCCTGAACAAAAATCTAAAGACAAAGTAGGCCTGCTATTGTATCTTTGTTGTGGAGAGTTTGTTCAGTGTTCACTTCAGAAGGGCCTAAAGTTACTCAGGACCAGTAAAGTTACTCACATTGGATACTTAAAATGTAATCATTTATGAGTTATCAAAATATAGTAGACACTTGAAAACAACTTTTGAGTTGACTACAGTATGTCATTGTTTAAAGCATAGTAGAGCATACTGATTATTTCTGTTTTATGAACATTTACTTAATGCACTAAATTTCTTATTTACAACATGCTGACTATTTCAGTTTTATAAATTTTGTTTAGTTAATGCACTTTATTTTTATATGCTTTTTTGTGGCATCTACATTTTTGGTTAAAAGTGTTCACTTACACAATATGCACTTCATACATTTCAGTGTGTTCACTGTTCAGTGACACTGTGCAATGCAAACAAAAATATCACAATATATCGTGATATATCGTATTGTGACCCATGTATAGTGATATGTATCGTATCGTGAGGCCCTTGGCAATACACAGCCCTACTATTAATAAAGGTGATGCACTCTATCAAACGATCCATAAAATTGACATTTTGTAGTATTTTTCACAATGTAAATGTACAAAAAACAGATCAGTCACATGGAAAAGGTAAGTACATCTCTACAACTATCACACCTTCAAATCTATAAAATTAGAATCAGTTGTTCAAGATGCCAGTGATTCAAATCTGCTAAGGAAGTGCAGGTGGAACCGGTCTTATTTATACCCCTCTCATATCTAGTGTCTGGTGTTCCCTTTGTTATTGAGGTGTTTGGTGTCATTATGCCAAGATCTAAAGAGTTCTGTAAGGCCTTCAGAAAAAAGGTTGTGGATGCCTATGAGTCTGGCAAGGGATTTAAAAAGCTTTCCAAATTATTTGAAATCCATCATTACACTGTAAGGAAAATCATCTACAAATGGCGTGGATTTCAAATGACTGCCAGTTAGTCCAGGACTTGCTGTCCCAGCAAATTCAGCCTAAGAGCAGACTGTCTGATGAAAAAAGAAGTCTCCAAGAATCCCAAAATTTCATCACAGGACCTTCTAGTAAGACTTGCAGCTGTTGGTGTCAAAGTGCATGCTTCTATAATCAGAAAGAGATTGCACAGATTTGACCTGCATGGGAGGCATGTCAGGAAAAAGCCTTTGCAAGACTACAGTTTGCCAATGAGCATATAGGCAAAGACCAGGCCTTTTGGAATAATGTGCTCTGGACAGATTTATCAAAGATAGAGTTGTTTGGCCACAGTAACAGCAGACATGTTTGGCGCAGACCAAAGACAGCTTTTCAGGAGAAGCACCTCATACCAACTGTGAAGCACGGTGGTGGAAATGTTATGGGTTGGGGTTGCTTCACTGCCTCAGGGACTGGACAGCTTGCATTCATTGAATTATGAATTCTGCATAATATCAAAGAGAGCTTGAAGATAATGTGGCCATCTGTCTGAAAGTTGAAGTTGAACTGAAAGTGGACCTTTCTACAGGATAATGATCCTAAGCACACGAGCAACTCCACCAAGGAATGGCTCAAAAAGAGGAAATGGAGGGTTATGGAATGGCTGAGTCAAAGCCCGGATTTTGAATCCTGTTAAAATGTTGTGGGGGATTTGAAATGGACAGAACATGCAAGAAAACCCTCAAACATCTTGCAGCTGAAAGAATATTGCATGGAAGAGTGGTCAAATATTCCAGCAAACCTGGTGGACAATTATGCAAAACACGTACAAGAAGTTATTTCTGCTAAAGGGGGCAATACTAGCTTCTGAGGCCAAGGGTGTACTTACTTTTTCCATAAAAGAATATCACATCTATTGATATTTCAGTTGAATAAATTATTGAAAACCCAAATTTTTCTTGTGGTTTTGTTCAAGTATATCAACTTCAATAACGGCACTGTTTCAAAGATGATCAAATGTTTGGTCAAATCCAAATATGTCAAAGGAACAAGTCACACTTCACTTCTGCTAACAGTCATACTCAGGCTACATATTAAATTTCCTGATTTAATGATTTTTACACTACACTATTAACGATGAAGGTAAATAAATCAGTGAATTAAATGTGCAAAATAATAAAATAGTATATCACGTTACTCTATGGACATACCAGTTGTTAAACTGCACTTGTGTAGTTGTAGTGGTGTGTGGATGAGTTGGCGACTCAGCAGAAATTGCGGATTAAATGAAAGAAGCATGGTGTGTAAACTCCTTATAGTTTAATGATACAGTAGCTGGATGATTCAGTGGCTGTGTGTGTTTCTGTGTGTCTGTGTGTGTGTGTACCTGGGTAAGAGTGCAAGTTGATACATAAAGGAGTCCACATTGTTTAGGTGTGTTTTATCTCCTTTATATGAATGCAGCTTCTCCACCTGTAATACAGATTTACACACACACACACACACACACACACACACACACACACACACACTCTTTACAATTCAGCTATGTTATTCATACTGCTCTAAACTCACTACTTCTTTAGTGTTCAGTACATCCGGAAAGTATTCACAGCACTTCACTTTTTCCACATTTTGTTATGTTGCAGCCTTATTCCAAAATGGATTAAATTCATTATTTTCCTCAAAATTTTACAAACAATAACCCATAATGACAACGTGAAAGAAGTTTGTTTGAAATCTTGCCAAATTTATTAAAAATAAAAAAACAAAAAAAGCACATGTACATAAGTATTCACAGCTTTTGCCATGACACTCAAAATTGAGCTCAGGTGCATCCTTTTTCCACTGATCATCCTTGAGATGTTTCTACAACTTGATTGGAGTCCAGCTGTGGTAAATTCAGTTGATTGGACATGATTTGGAAAGGCACACATCTGTCTATATAAGGTCCCACAGTTAACAATGCAGGTCAGAGCACAAACCAAGCCATGAAGTCCAAGGAATTATCTGTAGACCTCCGAGACAGGATTGTATCGAGGCACAGATCTGGGGAAGGATACAGAAACATTTCTGCAGCATTGAAGGTCCCAATGAGCATAGTGGCCTCCATCATCCGTAAATGGAAGATGTTTGGAACCAGCAGGACTCTTCCTAGAGCTGGCCGCCCTGCCAAACTGATCGATCGGGGGAGAAGGGCCTTACTCAGGGAGGTGACCAAAAACCCAATGGTCACTCTGACAGAGCTCCAGCGTGTCTCTGTGGAGAGAGGAGAACCTTCCAGAAGAACAACCATCTCTGCAGCACTCCACCAATCAGGCCTGTATGGTAGAGTGGCCAGATGGAAGCCACTCCTCAGTAAAAGGCACATGGTGCTCTGGACCTCAGACTGGGGGAAAGGTTTATCTTCCAACAGGACAACGACCCTAAGCACATAGCCAAGATAACAAAGGAGTGGCTACAGGACAACTCTGTGAATGTCCTTGAGTGACCCAGCCAGAGTCCAGACTTGAACCCGATTGAACATCTCTGTTGTTGTGAAAGATGTGAAAATGGCTATGCACCGACGCTCCCCATCCAACCTGATGGAGCTTAAGAGGTCCTGCAAAGAAGAATGGGAGAAACTGCCCAAAAATAGGTGTGCCAAGCTTGTAGCATCATACTCAAAAAGACTTGAGGCTGTAATTGGTGTCAAATTTGCTTCAACAAAGTATTGCGCAAAGGCTGTGAATACTTATGTACATGTGCTTTTTTTGTTTTTTTTTTAAATAAATTTGGCAAGATTTCAAACAAACTTCTTTCACGTTGTCATTATGGGGTATTGTTTGTAAAATTTTGAGGAAAATAATGAATTTAATCCATTTTGGAATAAGGCTGTAACATAACAAAATGTGGAAAAAGTGAAGCGCTGTGAATACTTTCCAGATGCACTGTATGTGTGTGCCTGTGTGTGTTTCACCTCGTGTGTGTCTGGCAGTAGTTTGTTCAGTTCTCTCAGTCGTTCTGCTCCAAACTCCTCACTGTTTCCATGGACAATGTCATCAATGACAGAGTGAATGGATCTGAGAAAAGTGACACAAACACAAGAATAAAGTAGGTCTATCTGTTTGTCTGTCTGTCTGTCTACCCTAAAATACTCACTTTTTTAAGCATTTGAGGAAAATCGCTACATTCATACTCCTTTTATGGTCAAGGATGTTAATCTGAACACACATAAAAACACAAAGTAAATTAATAATGATGACAACCATTTATTATAGGACTCAGTCAAGATGTCAACACACACACACACACACACACACACACACACACATTAAAGCAGTACATGACTCAGTAATTACTAATAAAATTAGTAGAAGTTATCTTTTGTCATGTGATCAGTGACCAGTCAGAAATCTCCACCTCCTCCTTCTGCTCAGGCAAATTGCTGCACACTCGGCGGGTCTTGTTGCTTGCTGTGGTGACTGTTTTTCTGTCATTGTGACCAAACAGGTCCTCGATAGTCCTGATGTCGATGTGAAATTTGTGTTTATCAGAATGCTTTCCCAATGTCCACAGGTTGGGCGCCCCCCGCTGGTGAATGCATTCCTCTGGAATTGGCTTCCAGTAAAAACTCCTAATTCTTCGCCTCCTTTGAATGTTTACCACTGGCAGGGGTGGGGGAGGGGCAGGAGGAGGTGGGGTGACAATGGTATCATGGTCAAAAACCGATGGGGATATTATGACTCTGTCCCCCTCTTTATAGTCCTGCTCCATATTGGCTGCTGAGATGTGGCTCATCGCATAAACTGTTTGAATTATGGGATGAAGATGGTCAGAAAATGAACGTTAGAATTATGCTGATTCAGACTTGATTCATATTTTAACACATGCAATACCATGTCTTTGCTCTTCTAAATCTCTCTCTCTCTCTCTCTCTCTCTCTCTATCTATCTATCTATACATATATTTTTTACAATCACACTACGATTGGGCCCTGCAATTGGTTGGCACCCCATCCAGGGTGCACGGATGGATAATTGTACTATGCTGTGTCACCCAGTAGAGTGATGAGTTCATGAGTGATGAGTGATCACCCTTTTGAGTCATTGAGTTCCTCTCAAGGTTTCTTCCTCAAGGAGTTTTTCCTCACCAGTGTTGCTTTTGGTTTGCTCATTAGGAATCAAAATTTTAATTTAAGTAAAGCTGCTTTGGGACACATTAAAAGCATGGTTTTGATGTCTCACATTAAAGGCATTATACAATTTTTAAAAATTGTTTTCACTTGCAAGTATGTTCATAATTCTTTTATTCAATTTAAGACCTCAAATTAATTAAACATTTATTTATATAGATGAGTCAAGTTCCAATCCTAAATCCTGAGCTGGTGCAGCTGTGATATGGTAAATAAAGTGTTAGGTCCAGACGCGACTTGCAATTCACCCCACACTTCCACATCATAAGTGCTGCACAGTGTGTCTTACACAATTGCTCCTATATAAACAATTAAAGCATTGATGTGCTGATTCAAATTTGAGCCTCCGATTCACATTTACATGAAACTTTACCTGCATTACCTGTATTTCAATTAAAGGTTCTTGCATGCACTATTGATTAATATTTGATTTTAATTTTTATTAATTATACTACTCTACTTAATGTACTTGCTATACAGATTGATGATATTGATGTTAATTTTGATGATTTGACTGCAAACTTCTTTTTATTTTGTTACACTCACATTTACACACACTCTAAGCAGATCTTTATTGAGACAGAAAAGGTAAAGATGTAACATGTTCGCTAGTTCCATCAGATTGTCTGTACATAACTCTGATAAATAAGAGACAGAATTTGTGCATTTTAACTTACCTTCAGAGGCAATACAGCAGATATTTCTCTAACTTAGTGTGAGGATGGTGTCAGACACGCAGAGGTGTGCAGTGAAGAAAGCTGCTCACGTGTGTGAGAATAATTCACTCAAAAGTCTGCACTCAATTTCTGTGTCTTGCAGATGATGATTATTTCCTTACATGTATTAAATTAAAAAAAGAAAAACTTTACCAGCCTTTTGACAGTTTTTACTTCACAGTTGTGTGAGTGTGTAAAAGACTGTAAGAGTTTGTGTGTGTGCGTGTGTGCTTTACACTGATAACATGTTTGTATGTCACACCCTGCTTCTGTGTTTGTTTTTGTCATAACTGTGTCTGAAAATGATCTGTTCTCAGTTTCTAAAGTTCAGTTTAGAAGTCTTAATGATGCCAGGATGATGTCATGGTAAAGCTGCTGTTAAAACTGAAAACAACAACAAAACAACAACCCAAAAACAATTAAACAACAAAAAATGAACAAGTCTGCCACAAGTGTGTGTGTGTGTGTGTGTGTGTGTGGTTCAGTGTATGCTAAAGGTGTATAACAGAAAATCAGATAACAATGTAGCTGTTTTTATCAGCATGTCAGGGAAGATAAAATGTATTTCACAGATATATTACAAAAGTAATGTTGCAGTTAAACAAACCAAACAAAAGAAAAATACTAAGGAAAACTGAGTAAATGTCACATACTGACATTTTACAACATTAGTCCATTAAACCCCCATAGCAATTGTTTTACTCACTTTATCCCATTCTGTGTGGTCCTTCAACCTTTTACAAATACACAAATAAACCAAAAATCAAATAAATCTGTTTCATGGTTTGTTTCCTTATTAAACCTCATGCATTACAAGTTTACATTAAAATTACAGTTTTTATTCATGATATATTTCATAATTTTTAGTTAATGTTGTGATATTTGAAAGGTAATTCATGCTTTTCCTGATTTTGGATAGATCTGGATGTTGTGGGAAACATGACATCGAGTGGGATGGGTTAGGGGTTAGTGAGGACACACACATACACATGGGGACCAGAGTTGTTTGTAATGTGTTACTGTAATCTAATTACTTTCTGATTACGCCATTTTAAATGGATGTTATTTCAGTTACTGATGTGATTAAAATTGTTACTTGCGTTACAAATTTGTAACAATACAATATTAAGTAAAATAAATTCATTTTTAAAATAAATCACGTTTTGCCCCAAAGATTTTTTTCTTTATCCCCGAATAATTCTCCACTTGGAGTGGTTTGTCACTGAACATTAGTAAAAGAAGACGCCTGTAATTTAATCTTCATTGAATGGAGGTGAGACCAATCAGACAGGGTTTACAGGAAAATACGTGGAAATACTTGTGTCTTATTGGCTGGCAGTCTGTCAATTCTGCTAATCTGGAGACAGTGGTGGAAAAGAGAATAAGAAACAAAATCAGGTCCATTTTGGGAAACCCCTCTTATCCACTGTATGCTGAGCTGCGGCAGATGGAGAGCACCTTCAGCCACAGGTTCATCCCCCCCAGGTGCAAGATGGAATGCTTCAGATGTTCCTTTGTGCTGACAGCCATCAGACTGTACAACACCTAGCCACTCCCCTTCCTTGACCTTACTTTTGACTACACTACAAATACGCCACTACACTGTTTTCATATAGGTACCATACTGTACTTTTTGCACTGCTCACACATCACATCACTTCTTCAAAGCTTTTGTTATATGTCTACACTGATTATACTGTGCAGCTGCAATATGTATATACTATTGTACATAAGCGATATGTACATGGGCTACTTGTATAGTGGGACTGTACATTGTTGCTTGCTGTATATACTGCTCATATGTATGTGTGTATATAGATATATATAGATATATTTTATGTATATAGAGTTTGTGCTTATGTCTATACATATTTATACATCCTGTATATACTCTATATATAAATCCCTGTATTGTTCTCCTTATTATCTCTTTTATCTCTTCTTTCTTTTTTTTTTTTTTTGCTTGCTGCTGTGACACCCTAATTTCTCTATCTGGGGATTAATAAAACATTATCTTATCTTATCTTAAATGCTAGCTCACAGTCAGTGTGAGGAAAAATGGATATGTGTCTTTTTTTTTAAACCAGTAAATGGCTTGAAACTGAAACAGTAACATCCTCTGATGCTTAGCAGGAAAACAAGGTGTGTAAATGTCTATATGAGTTCCAGTTTACGTGAACATGATATGAGCAGAGCATAAGGAAAGATAATGTACTTTGCAACCCATGCAATGATAGCTTAGCTGTGCCTCCCCTTGGCTAGCGACACCAAACTAGCCTAGTTAGAAAACATTTATATTTTATGGGTCTGGTCGTCCTACACACAGTGACAACACCCGAGTTTTTAAGAGAGAGATAAATCTAACTTTTTCTGATAACTGACGGGCTAAAATTACTGAAAGAACTATGAGTTTCACTGTGTAGTGTATTTTTGTAGATTTGATAAGTTTTGAAAGTAACGTGAAAGTAAAGTAGTTAGTAATCTGATTAATTGTTGTATGCAGTAATGTAATCAGATTACAGTTTTAAAGTAGTAATTAGTAGTGAATCTTTAGTGGATTACCTTTTTTTGAGTAACTTACCCAACACTGCTGGGGACACAGTGAGGACACACACCCGAGGACACATCGAGGATACAGACACAGACACACACACACACACACACACACCTTGGGACACATCGAGGATACACACACACAGGGATTCGGGAAACACCCCTCCCAAGGAGAAAACATTATGCAGTGGTCTGCCCCACCCATTTGTCTTGGGTTAAACACTGCTACAGCTCAGATAGTTAGGGTTAGGGTCAGGGTTAGGCGTTAAGATTTTGATTAATTTTTTAACTCAGATAGTTTTTTTTTTGTGTGTGAGATGTCTGTATAGGGTTTTGGAGGGTTTTAGGGTTGGAAGATCTTGGAGGGAATTAGGGTTGGATGGTTTTGGGGGGACTTAGGATAGGAGGGTTTTAGGGCTGGAGGGTTTTGGAGGGAATTAGGGTTGGAGGGTTTTGGAGAGTTTCAGAGGATGTTAGGGTTCTTGAGTTTAAAATTTTTTATTCAAAGAATTTTTTAGGGTTTCGGAGGGTTTCTGAGAGTTTTTGGAGTGTTTCGGAGATTTTCTGAGAGTTTCGAAGGGTTTTTGATTTTTTTTTTTTTTTTAGAATTTTTTAGGGTTTTGGAAGGGCCCCTCACACGTGCCCTGGGGCCCAAACACACACACACTCTCACCAGGGGCTCCCTAGGGGCCCCAACACACACACACGTCCCCCCCAGGAGCCCCAATGCACACAGACTTGTCCCAGGGCCAACCTGTGCCATAAAAGAGTTGTAGGTTGGCTTTTAAAAGAATTTATTTACACTGCTAATTTGCATTGTTTTTCTTTCGGTAGGGCAAATCTTTTCTTTAACATGATTGTCTTGCTTTTCACAGGGTGTGATGGTTGGTATGGAACAGAAGGACAGCTACGTTGGTGACGAGGCTCAGAGCAAAAGAGGTATCCTGACCCTGAAGTACCCCATTGAGCACAGTATTGTCACCAACTGGGATGACATGGAGAAGATCTGGCATGGAGAAGATCTGGCATCATACCTTCTACAACAAGCTTCGTGTTGCCCCTGAGGAACACTGCGTCCTGCTTACTGAGGCTCCCCTGAAACCCAAAGCCAACCGAGAAAAGATGACCCAGGTTGGTTTAACGTTTGAAACGATGTGAATCTGCCTTTCAGTTGACCATTTTAAACCTATTACTCTTCTCCTTAAGTTCATCCAATTCATTCACTTTCTCCCAGCTCCATCTCCTCTGAACTCCTGAGTTTCTCATCTGTTGGAACCAGCAGATTATTTCTTTCCCTGCCTGGTCTTTCTGCACTTTGTTTTGTGTGCAATCTTTGTTTACACATGCTTCTCACTCTCCAATTCTGACTTGTCTTTATTCTAACTAACTGCATGGCTTGTAGCGACAACCTAATAGAACAAAACAGCGATTAAACCTTCCTTTTCTCATTTCAGATCACGTTTGAGATCTTCAACACTACAGCCATGTACGTTGCCATCCAACCTGTGCTGTGGCTGTACGCCTCCGGTCGTACCACTGGTATTGTGATGGACTCTGGTGATGGTGTGACCCACACCGTGTCCATCTATGAAGATTATGCCCTGCCCCATGCCATCCTCAGTCTGGAACTGGCTTGCCGTGACCTGACTGA
Source organism: Ictalurus furcatus (assembly GCF_023375685.1). Classification (NCBI taxonomy): domain Eukaryota; kingdom Metazoa; phylum Chordata; class Actinopteri; order Siluriformes; family Ictaluridae; genus Ictalurus; species Ictalurus furcatus. Next base: position 9,149,685 of record NC_071269.1, read on the forward strand.
CTACCTCATGAAGATCCTGACCAAGAGAGGCTACGGCTTCAATACTACAGCTGAGAGAGAAATTGTCTGTGACAGCAAGGAGAAGCTCTGCTACGTTGCCCTTGACTTCGAGCAGGAGATGGGCACTGCTGCCTCTTCCTCCTCTCTGGAGAAGAGCTACGAGCTGCCTGACGGACAGGTCGTCACCATTGGCAACGAGAGGTTCGGGTGCCCCGAGGCTCTCTGCCAGCCATCTTTCCCGGCTAAGAAGTGAACAAGTGCTGTAGTTAGTGCCCTTGTACTGTTCAGTGTGTTGTGGAAATTAGACAACACTTGCAGACTCTCAGGTGAAAAGGTTTATTATAGAAGGATGAATACAGGATAGAAGAAAGCAGGATAAAATAATGAAAGCGCTCTGAGGTGCTTGTGCTGAACATCTACTATAAAATTTATATATTACATATAAATAATGATGCACAGGGCACGATACACTTCTATGTACCCATAAGGAGCAGTTTGAGGCTGTTCAAACAGGCTTTGTTTCAGGGTTGAACCCTTAACAGAAAAGCGTGTTTGTCTCTGTAAGCAGATAAATGTTCTGTACTAATCTAAATGACATGACCTTTGATGTTATCCCCTGATGAACAGAACAAGAACAATAAAACTATTACAAAGTAAAAACGAATAATTTCCCTCACAAGTGCTTCTGGAGACCTTGTCTAATACTGTCTTGATCTTCAGTTATGGAGTCCTGTGGAATCAGTGAGACCACCTTCAACTTCATGAAGTACGACGTGAATATCCGTAAGGATCTGTATGCCAACACTGTACTGTCCAGTGGTACCACCATGTACCCTGGCATTGCAGACAGGATGCAGAAGGAAATCACAGCCCCGGCCCCTTGCACAATGAAAATTAAGGTGAGCTTGGTTTATCCACCACCGGTGGCTAATGAATGAAAAGGCAGGTGAATGCTTTAATGTGAGACTAAAGCTGGTCTTGTTTTTGCAGATCATTGACCCACCTGAGCACAAATACTCTGTCTGGATCAGAGGCTCCATCCTGGCCTCCCTGTCCACCTTTCAGCAGATGTGGATCAGCAAGCAGGAGTATGATGAGTCTGGACCCTCCATCATCCACGCGTATGACCAGCGAACCAGAAAATACAAGGAAAAAATTAGAAAATAGCGCTTACTGCGTATGCGCGAGAAACAGCGCTACTGCGCATGCACGATAAAATAGCGCAATAAAATCTTCTACTTCCTCTTCCTCTTCTATCTCCTACTTCCTCTTTTGCTTCCTACTTCCTCTTCCACTTCCTACTTCCTGCTTCCTCTTCCACTTCCTATTTCCTACTTCCTCATTTACTTCCTCTTCCTCTTCTACTTCCTCTTCCTACTTCCTATTTCCACTTCCTCTTCTAATTTCTACTTCCTCTTTTAGGGTTAGGGTTAGGCCCCCTTGGTAGAGTGTGTGAACGTTGGGGCCCCCATGGGCCCCTGAGTGGCCCCTGTGTGCGTAAGGGCCCCTGGGGGCCCAGTGTGTGTGGGGGCCCCTGGGTGCCCTTGGAGAGAGTGTATGCGTGTTGGGGCCCCTGGGGAGAGTGTGTGTGCATTGGGGCCTATAGTGGGCCCCAGCACAGCACAGAGGTGCCTCCTACTTCCTCTTTTGCTTCCTATTCCACTTTCTACTTTCAACTTCCTATTTCCACTTTTACTTCCTGCTTCCTCTTCCAATTCCTGCTTCCTCTTCTACTTCCTACTTCCTCTTCTTATTTACTCTTCCACTTCCTATTTCCTACTTCCGCTTCCTCTTCCTACTTCCTGCTTCCTACTTCCTCTTCCTAGTTTCTACTTCCTCTTCCACTTCCTCTTCTACTTCCTCTTCCTCTTCCACTTCCTACTTTCTCTTCCTACTTCCTGCTTCCTCTTCTACTTACTACTTCCTCTTTTACTTCATTTTCCACTTCCTACTTCCTCTTCCTACTTCCTCTTCCACTTCATACTTCCTGCTTCCTCTTCTTCTTCCTAGTTCCTCTTACTATTTCCTCTTCCATTTCCTATTTCCTAATTTGGCGTGGAAGGTCACATCGTCGACCTCATACAGGAACTTGGCATGGGAGGTCGCCTCGTCGACCTCGGACAGGAACTTGGCATGGGAGACCGCCTCTTCGACCTCGGACGGGAACTTAGTGTAAGAGGCCCTCTTTTCGACCTCGGACAGGAACTTGGCTTGAGAGGCCATCTCTTCGACCCTGGACAGGAACTTGGCTAGAAAGGTCGTCTCTTTGACCTCAGACAGGAACTTGGCTTGAGAGGTTGTCTCTTCGACCTCTGATAGGACCTTGGCTTGAGAGGTCATCTCTTCAACCTCAGACAGGAACTTGGCTTGAGAGGCCGTCTCTTCGACCTCGGACTAAAACTTGGCAATCAGAAGTACAAGGATTAGGCAGAAAACAAAGTCCGAGGCAGTCAAATGATCAGGCAAACAGGCTAAACGAAGCAGAGCAGAGAATTGAGGTCAACAGGGTAAACAAAGTCTATAACCAGGAAAGCAAACACGAGATAAGGCTTGGAAATACGACAGAGACTAAGCAACTGAACGTAATACTTCGCAAAGTCATAGTGTTCAAAAAGTCTCTTATATAGCGTGGTTAAAACAATAGCAGAACAGATCAAAGAAATCAACTAAGACACAGAAAATTTGTTCCAGCAATGGTTAGCATTCACAGCTAAAGAAACCATATAAACAGATTGCATAATATGTGCCAGAAAAAGACAGATGGTTAGAGTCCTTCTGATTCCTAGCCACATGTGAGATACAGAGATGTAAGCCTCTCTCACCATGCTAAATCAAAGCATGTGTTGCACTATACCTGAACTGCAACCCAAACCTAGAAGGGACACAATACCAGCATACTGTAGAAAGATACAATCCAAAGTACATCTACAGAAATAGCTGCCAGAATGTGGCTAAGTCACTGATGTGACCGGTAGTCCAGAAGCCACCAGGTAACGTGAAAATAGTACCCGATTTATGCTTCCCATACTGCTATGAAGGATACAGAAACCAAAAGTTAGAGAAGGTGACGAACTGTGAGGAAATATGGAATGCTGAACAGAATGTGCATGTAGCAGTTATAGATGAATATGGAAAAAGATCTAAGGTCAGCTGTAGAATCTCGAATCTGGTAGAAATGGGAACATTACCAGTAGCTGATATATTCTGCTACTGTGGACAGGGAATGGTTATACGACAGACCCTTCCACCATACTGGGGAAGAGAGTGTGCCCCAGTAATCTTGATAGGCTCCCTCAGGATTCTCCCACTAGGCATGGATAAAGAACTAGTAGTGCCGAGGAAGAAAAGACGCTTTAGCCTCGAAGGGAAAGAGGTATAAATAAATTGGGCAGGAGTCCCAGTAGGTATCCCCAAAGTGTACAGGGCTGTGGGAGAAGTGTCCACAGACAACTTGATCGCATTCCTTCCATGGATGCAGATGAAAAGAAATTCAGAATGGATTAATTATATATGGTACAACCAACAGCAATTCATAAATTACACCCTGCAAGGAATTGAAAAACAACTATATGCAGTGCCCCTAATGGCACTGCAGAACCAACTAGCTATAGATTCGATGAGAGCACCAGATTGCTTAATTGGTGAGGAATGCTGTATAGTAATCAGCATGCATACTGGGGAGGGAAGTAATCTCATTTTTGCCATTAAAGCACTGGAGAATCTGCGCAATGAACATGTGTGGAATTCACATAAACCAGACCCTGAGTAAGAAGAATCAGACTGGTTTAACTGGCTATTCTCTGGGAGCTGGAAGGTCATCCTGATCAGAATGGGAACAGTACTGGTAATCTTCTTATTAATACTAACGTTGCTGACCTGTTGTGCAATACCCTTTATCCGCAAAATGATTGGTAAAGCCACTCAATCCTTATTTGGGCAAAACCTGCAAATTGTTGACTAACCAGAGTATAGTGAAATGAAAGGATGTGGTCCAGAAGAGTACGATGTCCCCTGGAAAGGGTCAATCCACCTGGAAGTATCCCCATAATGCATTTCAAAAAACACACTCCAGGAAAATGTATATAATGTAAAAAGGAGAACACTAATAAAAAGCATTAGTTAAGTAGTGAAGATAGAAAAATAATAATAATAAAAATAATAATAATAAAATATAAGCAAAAAGAAGGAAAAAGAAAAAAATGGACCTAATAGAACTGTATCCAGTAGGTAATATGTGTATTATGTCTTTGTTTTTGCGTGTCTTTCTTTCAATAATTAAATAGAAAGATTGTGCTGTACAGCAGAATGGACACTAGATACGAAGTGATAGACATCCTGACTGATGAACTGAGAGAATGGAAACCAACTCACTGGGAGCAACTGTCAAGCAGACAACATCACCATGGACTGAAAATGGGTAGACGCAAAGGAGGAACGGACACATGGACCCATAAACAATGAAGGGATCACAGTTGGGTTAACCATGTGAGATATCATCTGATGTCTGAGGTATCATATGGACTTCTGGTAGGAGGACTAGAATGGTTTTCCCCAAACACTCCCATGTGGAAAGACATAGAGGTCATTACAGTCAGGGCAGGAGAAGATAGACTATGGACTAATGTGCCTACAAAGACAATGAAGATTTTAAGCACCCTGCCGAATTCAAGAATGGGGAACAGATAAGGGTTCAGGGTGATGTGCTAGTAACCTCTTCCCTGACCCCCACCCAGCCCTTCTATATGGTGTAAAATCACAAAGGGCAGAAGGAGGCATTCACCAGGGAGTGGCAGACAACAACAAGGTTGTCTGCTGCTTGTGTCGATTTACACTTGAAGGACTGAAATACTATGATTGTGTAGCTGTATGTTAATGAATGTTAGTGTATAAGGATGTTGATATGTCGAGTCCAGGTGAAGAATACACTGTCAAACACAAAAGCTGGCAAGGTGAAAATTTTTCCCTCATTAATTGGCAAAGAATGGGAGGGTTTTTTTTCGCTCACCTCTGGACATAGTTACCTGTCATTAATAATATGCTTGCTTGCTATTGTAAGAAAGGTTAAATAAGAAAAGGCATGTTTCCTCAGCATGGTTCCTCAGCGTTAGCAGGTTTATGAGAAGAGTGTGACTTTAAAGTCACAAATGGGATATTATGTAGAAATTTATAGTGATAGAGTATAAACAATTAAAATATCACCTGAAATCTGAAAACAGCTGAATGTAAAGGGAGACTATAAGGTGTAATATTTGTGCAGTGTGTGTGTGTGTGTAGGAGAGCGAGAATGGAGGGGCCCCACAACCAATGCACAGATAAGAGAACACACACACACATGCACAGATAAAAGAACACACACAAAGATGAGGTTTAAGATGAGCTTGTATGTTGACAAAGTATAATGACAAAGTTACTTTTTTACTTTTTTACAGGTTCTACTGAACATCATACAGGGTGTAGTGGAAATTAGACGAACACCAGTAGGCTCGTCCTCTCAGGTTTAGAAGTTTATTGCAGACCATACAGGAAGAGAAGAATGAGAGGGCTCTGGCATGCTACTCTGCATCCATGATATATATACTGAAGGTACCGGTGTATGTCTACACATCTGGTACTTTCAATAAGGAAGCCAAAACCATTAGTCAGACGGTCCTAACTTACCTTGTGGTTACAAGGTCATAGTGGGTGTGCAGATATCTCTAAAGATAATAACATGTTTGTGTCAGCACAAGTTCAGCATAAGTTCAGCAGTAGTTCAGAACATTCTGTACTTATATAGGCTAAATAACATGACCTTACATGGCCTGACATACAGGGACAGGAACAGAGATGAATCTTTCAGACATGAAAAAATACAAGAACTTAATACATTTCTCTTACATTTCCCCCTTTTATCATTACCAAACATGATAACAAAATAAGACAGAGAAATTATTCTGCTGTAAACAACATCAGACCTTCAGAATTATTTCACGGTTCAATTGAACATGTAATAACACAGCTACAGTAAAAAAGCTAATGCTGTTTTTGTGGATATAAAGTATCCTGTGGTCAAGCAAGCTCATTTAGGGTGAAATGAGAGACATCATGGTCAAAGGAATATTTACAATAGGCGTGAAATGGATGTCAATGGGTTGTCACTGTCAGTGTTGCTGGGAGGATCTAGTACCCAGTCAGGTTTAAGATACAGCTCAGGTTTGTCTTCATAAGGGTCATAGTTTCTCCACCTGTGTGGCAGAGGAAGTCCTGTCAGCTGTCCGCTTATGTCAGTGATGGAGCACGCTACTACATACCACTTAAGACAGTTTGTCGTGAAGTTGCGTGGGATTGGTGTGATGATATGTGTCTGTGTGCAGTGCGTGTGTGTGTCTGTGCAGTCTGTTATGTGCATATAAGTGCTCGTATTTGTTGCTTATGAACGTTGGTCCTCCTAGAGGCTTCTTGATAGAGAATCACTTTCAAGTTCTCCTGTTGAAGTCCCGTCTTCTCCCACTCAGTGCTCTACTCTGGCACTCTCCTACAGTGGCTAGCGTGCACCAATGTGGCTCTCTGGCTGACCTTTACCACAAAGTGAGTGACGAAAAGGATCTAGAATGGCCCCGACCACCGTGGCTTGTTCCACCTGGTCCTGCGGAAGTCCTTGATCACGATCCACTCTCCAGGCTTCAAATCATGCAGTGGGCCCGTGGCTGGAGCTGGAAATGCCGCTTTTACCTGCTTGTGGATAGAGTGCAGAGCAGAGGAGAAGGTTGCACAATAATTTAACATTGCATCATCACATGCTGCATCGGGAACAGGAGCTGTCACAGGTCCAATTTCTGTGTGTGGAGGTCTCCCAAACAGTATCCCAAAGGGGCTAAGCCCACACTTGGATCTTTCTCGCATATGCATCTGCATTAGAGCTATGGGTAGGACATTTGTCCACCCTAGACCTGTTTCAGAGCAGCACTTACTCAATTTGTTCTTTAGAGTTCCATTCTCCCTTTCCACCGCCCCACCAATAGCTGGAGGATATGCACAGTGCTGCTTTAAGTCAATACCCAAATATTTTCCCACCTGTTTAAGGGCATGACTCACAAAAGGTGTGCCATTATGGAAGTTCCCCTTCTAGAAATTACTTCTCTAAGCAACACTTTTGCTTCTCTACCTTGCGCAAACAGAGTAAACAATTTAAAAAATTTTTTTTTTAGAGTAATTAGAGAAACCAATGCTTTGTTATCACAGCTATCATTCCCCCTTTTGACACATGGCCCCTGCCATGTGTAAACTTTGAAGACAAGGACAGCTCTGGGGACAATGCCAAACTCCGTCAAACAACAGTGCAGCCTGCTTTGTGCCACACAGCCTTTTCCTCCACCGTAGCTCATGCTTGAAGATCTGAGAGCTGTAAGGAAGGAGTAGTTATTGTGTCAGAAGATAGCACACAGAGCTCTGAGGTCACTGGTGGTGCAGCTGCTGCTTGTTTTGCTGCTGCATCTGCTCGGGCATTACCTAAAGAGATGGGACCGAGTTTGTTAGTGTGTGCATCACATTTGCATACTGCGACAGCTTTAGGAAGCAAGCTAGCATCTAGCAATCCCGAGACCAGCTTGTGGTGAGCTATGTGTGTCCCATAGCTGGTCAGGATGTTCTATGTTTCCAAATTGTTCCCATATCATGAACTACTCCAAATGCGTACCTACTATATGTGTAGATAGTTACTGATTGTTCTTTAGCATACTTACAGGCCTCTATGAGAGCATACAGTTCAGCTGCTTGTGCTGAGAGGTTTGAGGGAAGACTCCCTGACATGACTGTTTCATATGCGGCCACTACTGCATAGCCCACCTGATTCTTACCTGTCTCTGGATTGCATGACGCCGAGCCATCCACAAAAAGGATTAGATCTGGATTCTCCAAGGGGACATCTTTCAAGTCCATTCTGGGGGAGCAAAGTTTGTAAGTTAACGCAACACAATCATGCGGTGCTCCATCTGCTTCTATAGGGAGAAGAGTGGCAGGGTTAAAGACTGTGCATCGCTTTATAGTGATGTTTGGCATATCTAAGAAGACCGTGTTATATCACAGCCAACGCTGGGTCGACAAGTGTGAAGTTTTTTGTTCAAGCAGAAGCATCGACACTTCGTGTGGTACCAAAAGGGTTAACTCAGAATAACCTACCAGGTCTCTGGATGCCACCACAGCTTTCTCAGCTGCTGCTACTGCACATACACACTGGGGAAACCCTGCAGCGACTGGACCCAACTTACCTGAGAATGAGCTGTCGAACCTGTTGAATCTCTCTGAGCGGTGTTTCTAGAATGGAATAGTTTAGAACGAAAGTTCTGCAATATGAACACATACCAAGGAAAGAGAGAGCTTGTTTGTTCATCAGAGGCTTGGGAATCTTCTGAATGGCAGATACTCTGTCTGCTGAGAGTTTCTTTTCACTGGCAGATGTCGTGTACTAGAAATCTCACTTCTTGTTGTACATACTGTAATTCTGAGAGACTGGCTTTGTGGCCTTTTTTGGCAAGATGCTGCAACAATTTGATGGTGTCAGTTTAACACTGTGCCCTGGAGAAAGTGTTAGAGGTGCTATGCTGTCCTTTAGCATTTGGTTGTATATCGTTAGTGATTCACAATACCCATGACACAAGCGAAAGTGTAAGGACGTCTGTCAAATACGAATGCAAACCAAAACTGTCTTTATCAAGAGATATACTAAAAAAAAAAAAACGCATTAGCTAAATCTACGACTGAAAAGCATTCGCTATTTGCTGGAATCTGGCTTAATATAGTGTAAGAATTAGGCATGTCTGGATCTCTCAGTTTTACTGCTGCATTAACCACTTGCAAATCTTATACAAATCACCATTCATCAAGATGGGGGGGGGGGGGGGGGGCGTTCTTGCTTTTCTTACTGGAAATATCGGAGCATGCACTGGCAAATCTGGGCAGGGAACAATGATCCCTGCTTTTAGCAGTGAATTAAATACTAGCCTAATTCCCTCAATAGCTTCTGATTTAAGATGGTATTGAGATTATCTAGATCTGAAATCAGTTCTGGGCATGATCACGACTGGTGGTGCACTTCTAATTAGGCCTACGTCATGTTTCCCTTGGGCCCACAGCCCGAGGGACACCTCCTTCAGATTTGGGTGTGTCTCTAGGGGTGTGGGGCTTGTCCCAAGGTTCAGAAACATCCCCTTATCATGACACATTACCTCCTGGTTAACCTTGCATATTTCCTGAAAGAATTTTTTATAAACTCCCAGTGTTGGGTTGTACCATATGTTGGAGGTGGGTTTCTGTTCCAATCTGTAATTTTCCCACTCTAACATAATCCGACCAATGGCCCCATGTCTTTCCATGGTTTGTTCTTTATTTTGGCTAATGAGACGTGAGGCGCTGATTCTGGGACAGAGAATACACGCAACTGCGTGCTGCTTAATTTGACTGAACATGCACAAAATGTGTAACGCCAATATAATGCCTTTAAGTACAGCTCTTCGCTTTCTGGGATATCCATAAACCATTCTTTCTCAAAATTAAAGTCTCTTCCTTCATGCACTTATGCTATGCAATGGATGACAGAGGACAACATAAAATCAACACATTTGTCCTTTATCTTATCATGTGCCAACGTCAACGAACAAGCACAGGTGCTAGCTTTAGCATACATTGACCATTGGTAAACACAAAATGTTTTATTTTCAAAAAACTGAATTCCCACTGATAAGTCATCAGTCACTGTCAAGCCCTGTAGTGAGGAAATCAAAATGCACATTAAGTCTCTGCCCAGCAAATTAACTGGGCAAGCGGACTTGATTAGGAATTGATGGGTTACACTTTTACCATTTTCACATTCACAGACTAAGTATTCAGAAAAACGTTCTATTACTGAATGTCCCGTTACACCCATGGAGCGCAGTGACTGTGAACTCATTTTTGGGGGTTCTTCTAATTCACTGTGAATTATCACTGAATATGTTGCCCCTGAATCTACCAAAAATATGAGAGTTTGTCCATTAACTACAAGAGGTATGCTTGGTAACTGTGTGAAAGGAGAGGTGTTATATTTAAAAAAATTAAGGGCAATGAATGGTTCAGGCACTTGTGTGAATGAATGTGTGTGTATGTGCCTGCTCTGTGTGAACTAAGTGATATTTTGGGTGTCGTGTGTTATCTCCTCTGCTTTCAGGCACCTCCCCTTTCCCTTCCTCCACCCATCAGTTGGCTTCTGCATCTGCATCGTAGCTGTGTCCCAGCTTCCCGCAGCGGTAACAGTTGAAATCAGTCCCTTAACTCTGATTGGCAGGTCTTCCTTGCCCCTGGCCTTTTGGCTTTTCTCTCCACGCTGTTCCCTGTCTTCTACCTCTCAGTTGCTGTGTCTGTTGAGGCTGTGCGCTGACTGCTTGCATCATGGTGAGGGTGGCCGTGTGGAGATCCTGTCCTCTTTTCTCCGTTTTTCTAATCTCTTGCTTCTCTCAGGAGCTTTTGTGCATGGATTGCATAGGTCTCCACTTGGGTAAGGCTTCCAGTGTCCCATGTGATGCACTGGCGTATGACTATGGCTTCTAGGTCTGGTTTCATACCATTTACGAAGCTGTTTATGAGATGTGCTTCCCATGCTGTTATCGTGCATTTGTCAGTGCCTGTGGTCTTTCTAGGCCTGAATTTGCATCATGGACTTCAGTGAGACGAGGGGACAGGGACACAGTCTCTGAATCTTGCTGCTTGCACATTGCATTTTTGTCATGTCCATTCGCACAGGAAGGGCTTCAATTAGTCGTTGGAGAGCTGCATTTGCTCCTGTGTAGGCTGCATTGCCATCCTGGGTCCAGTCTGCTATTGCCCAGTGCCAGTGGATGAACATTGCCTCATCAGGCCCTGCCACCTCCACCATAGGGGCTTTTATTACCTCATGTACAGATCCCTGCGTGTTTGACTTGACTGGGGAGTTGTGGGAATGTGCTTTAGACAGTTGTTTTGTCCTCCTGAACTTGAGTCCTGATCTTGTGCCCAGTGGTGAGAGGTCCTGCGTTGCATTTTCTGAGGAATCAGGTAGTTTCCAGTGCAGTGAGGTCTGGATAGAAATGGGGAACTGATGATGGTGCTGAGGGACCCGCTTCTGCTGCTGGTTGTGTTCACCGTGGAGGGGCGGAGTCCAGGTCAGGATTGGTTTTCTGTAACTTAGCACACTGAGAAACAGATGAGGGCCCAGCCTGACATTTTTCTCTCTTTTATGTTCCTCATTCTGACGTTTACCAAATGCCTTACAGTCTGCAAAAAATTGTGCTTCTTTTTTTTTTTTTACTTTTAGGAATATCTCTCACCTTTGCTTCCAAATTGAGTTTTAACTGTTCTAACTGCCAAAACCACATTATTTTACCCATACATCATATTGATTCAAGCATCCTTCTCCATAATTCACTTGCATAAATGTGATATTTGGACCAACATATGAACACCCTGTCCATACCATAGCATGCGTAATGGGACGTTCTTTGCTATTTGTTACACCCATGTTTCCATTTTTTTTTCAATTGGATGTGCTGTAAAAGGTAAATGAATATGTGCGTTCCTAAACGCGCTTCCTTCTGTATTCAAAAATACTCAGTTGCCCAGGATGAGTAGCCCATCAAAATACAATTTTAAACGACAGATATTTATCTTCCCTCCCACCTGAATCTCTTGTCTTAAAATTCTAATCGTGAAGGGATGAAATTCAGGTACTTGAGGATTCTCAGTATCATACACAAACCTTATATTGTAAAACCCATACTGTACAAGATTATGTTGATTCCAAAAATGAAATACAGAAAAATATAAAATATGTGGTGAACCTCTAGACATTTGATTAATTATACAACTTTGAGAAATAAAGAATGAAGGTTTGAAAATGCAGAAAAAGTTTACCTGTGAGGGCGAGTCCACATCCAGTAATTTGGTAGGATTATTATTATTTTTTCTTTCTTTATTTATGTATTTCTTTATTTATTCTTTCTCTTATGATTTTCAATGACTAAAACTGCAGTGTTGGAATGAGGAAACAAGTCAATGGGGTATGCCACTTCCGATAATAACCCGTCACAAAATATTGCGCCTCGTGTGCTATCGCGCATCATGCGCTCTGTAACAAAGACTCTCTTTGTTCACTGCTCATAATGAAAAGATTCGCCTCTACCGTTCTTTCAACGATCCCTGTTCACCCTTTTCACCAGCAACTATTTTGCCGTTATTATCCATCCATCCATCCATCTTCTATACCGCTTAATCCTTTTCAGGGTCATGGGGAAACCTGGAGCCTATCCCAGGGAGCATCAGGCACAAGGCGGGGTACACCCTGGATAGGGTGCCAATCCATTGCAGGGCACACAAACACATACACACATTCACACAGACATCTCTAAAGATAATAACATGTTTGTGTCAGCACAAGTTCAGCATGAGTTCAGCGTAAGTTCAGAACATTCTGTACTTATCTAGGCTAAATAGCATGACCTTACATGGCCTGACATACAGGGACAGGAACAGAGATGAGTCTTTCAGACATGAAAAAATACAAGAACTTAATACATTTCTCTCACAAGGGCATATAGTCCTTTTATTAATGCGCCACAGGAATTGCGCTGCCTGGGTACACTTGGATACAGATGGGAGCAGTCGTGTCTGGGTACCTCGAGATAACTGAGTATATGTTTGCATAGCGGTGTCAACCATCTTTAGTGGCCTGGGGTTGGTGGTATTTGACCATATGTCTGACCATAAAAACACATGAATCATGGGATAGTTAAAAGCATGAATCTGACCATAAAACACAGAGTAAACATAGAGGCCCATAGGCACACAGTATAGAGCAGATAATGTTAAAATGTGCACTCACCCGGGACAAAAGTTGCTTATCCTTGTTGGAAGAAGTCTCAGAAGTAAATAAACAGGAATGGGGAAATAGAGACATGATATAGACTCCTCAGTGTAATGACACAAATAATGATATGAAAAGCAAACCAAGGTAAAGATGGTGGAAAATTCTAAGTAGTAATAAATGGTTGTGCAAAAAGGGGAATATGTGTGATTGGTTAAAGTTGGATAAGAGGAATATGCATGAAATGTATATAAGGAAGATTGTGACCAGTAGGACCTTGGTGCAAGCTTCATTTTCATGACTCTTGTTTCACTGGTACCAGCTGGTTGGTTTGCTGTCTTGCTTGACTGCTAATAAACCTACCTCATCTGAATCCAGTCTTTGTTAGTTTGGTTTATTTATCTTAGGTGCATGTCAGATCGTTAATTGATTTTATAGTTTGAATTTGTGAGCTAGCAGGGTCACTGTAGGTTGAAGGAGCAAAATATCTTGCACCAACCTCATCAGGCATTATAGGAGAAGATTCAGGCAAAGGGAGATATCCTGGCATAGGGAGGTAGCACAATAACAAGCAATGACTAAAAGGGTGCCAATAATTGTTGCACAGCTATATTTAACAAAATTATTTTTTTATAAACCTGTTATATTTGCAATTGTTTGATATCCATGAGAGCAGAGTATTTTTGTGAATTTTTTAAACAAAAATCAAAAGGTTAAACAATAAAGACAATTTTTCCTATGTGCAATTTTTCCTATATGCTTAGGGACACACACACACACACACACACAAGAGGAAACATAAGGATAAACTCAGGAAACACGAGGAAGGTTGGGAAAATAGGAAAACACAAGGGAAGAGAGAAACCACAGGAGCCTAAGCCTGGGCCATGACTGGAGATATTTTGGCAAAACAATATAAAAGAATTCTAGGTAGTCTAGATTTAGGGAGAGGAGAATATGAGTGTGTGCTAACAAAGTGCTTGGTTTGTGTCATGGTCTCCCCTTTAGGCAGCGTGCTTGAAGAGCTGGAGGGTGCGCTCGTGTATGAGCAAGGTGCGCGAGTGCTCAGCGAGCGCCCGCTCTCCGAATATTGACAACTGTGACATTGTTTAATGTGAACATGTGTGTTTGTTTGTTTGTTTCTCTTCTGTCACCTCCCTGTTCTGTCATTGGTTGTTGTTCGAGGGTGTGTCTTCAGCGTTTTCAGCTGTCAGTACTTAGCGCTGATTATGTTTGATATATATACTGTGCGCCTCCCAGTACATGGCGCGGAGTATCAGATATAGTTCTATAGATAGGTTAACGTTAGATTAGTTCACTTTGTCCACGCTGGTGTTTTCCGCTCCCAGTTCACAGTCTTAGTCTCATGTTTCATGTTCCACGTGTATAACCTTGTTTCTCGTTTCCACATTGTGATTTCCACTTAGCCCAGTTTATGCCTGTTTGCCGATCGCCTGACCCTTTGCCTTTCTTGACTACGTTTTTCTGGATTATGTTTTGGATTTGTCTGCCTGCCCTTAAATAAAAGCTCTTAACTGCAATTCCTTCCATATCCTACTCCCTTACGTCTCGGGACGTGACAAAATACTGCGCCTAAACATGGAAGCAGCAGGAGAACGAGGAGAGCATCATGGCAGTAAATATACGGATTACTGGCCACGTTTCTTATCAGTCCAGTTTCCCCAGAGGACTGCTGCTGAACTCCTTTTGGAGACTTATGGGTTGGAGAGCTACCCGATACTGTTCCTTTTCCACAGCCAGGTGTACTTCTCTAGCCTGGCGCATCCCAAGCCTGACAAGAAGCAGTGGCTTGGGTTCCTAGTGTCCCAGTTTTATGGCCCGGCCCATGACTGGGTGGAGCAGCTGGCCGTACAGGGTCCAGTGCCCTCAATAATGTCACTCAGTTTGCAGAACATTTTCTGGAGGATTTCATGCAGCCCGGTCAGCTACACGATCTGGATTTGCTGGGGGGGGGGGGGGGGGGGGGGGGGAGGGGAGAGGGGAGTCAATGGGACGAACCAGGCTGACCCGCCATTTCACCTCTATTACAAGTGGATGGACATGGTAGAATCCACAGCTTTGCTTGAGGTTCTGGCCAACATGGTGGAGGTGACACCGATCTGCATGACTGAGGGCTACTGGAAAGAGGCTCAGCTGCGGTGTCCTACATGCAAGAAACTAGATATCCTAGGATAAGAAACTAGATCATTTTTCTGCGCTCAGCGATGCTTCAAGAGCAGCTGGCATAAACACAGATGGATACACAAGAAAGCACCTGCAGAGCTCCAGCTCAAGGTCAACGTGGCGACCTCAGACCTCCAGCTTGAGACCCACGAGGCGGTCTCGCATGCTGAGCTCCAGCCAGAGGTCAACATGGCAACCTCAGAGCTCCAGCTTCAGACCCTCCACGAGGTCTCGCATCCTGAGCTCCAGCCAGAGGTCAACGTGGGGACCTCAGAGCTCCAGCCGGAGGTCAATGTGGCGACCTCAGAGCTCCAGCCAGAGGTCAACATGGCGGCCTCAGAGCTCCAGCTTGAGAGCCACGAGGAGGTCTTACAGGCAGAGCTCCTGCTAGAGGTCAATGTGGCAACCTCACAACCAGAGCTCGAACCTGAGACCTGAGATGTGTATGACCTTATTTCTCGTTTCCTCGTTGTGATTTCTGCTTAGCCCAGTTTATGCTTGTTTGCCGATCGCCTGACCCTTTGCCTGTCTTGACTACGTTTTTGGATTAAGATTTGGATTTGTCTGCCTGCCCTTAAATAAAAGCTCTTAACTGGAATTGCTTCCGTATCCTACTCCCTCTCGGAATGTGACAGTTTGAGAACAAAGGGAATTCCCCAATCCCTACTCACCCACACACAAAGGAGGAATGAACCGACATTGTGAAATTTAAAAAGAAGGATTCCATGTAATGCAGGAACCAGAAATGGACTGAGATGGATTTATAGAGCTCTAGCTACAGTTAATTGGTCCCAGTTTTCAAATGAGTAGATTAAAAAAAGTGCAATAAGTGTTACTTGATGACATGAGTGCCCTATTGTCCACCAAATATTCACAGATTCAAAATAGAATTGTTCACAGGCTAATGTTATTAGCTCTGAATGTCATAAATAAGATTTGATGTGGGGATCTAACAGCAAGATGACAGTGTTAGTACAAGATCACATACAAAAAGGGGTTCACCAAGAGGAGCAGGGCTTTGTGATATACCATGAGAAATAACATTCAATCTGTTCAAATTCAAGTTAAAAATAATAAGCCACTTTATTTCAAATTAAAACAAACCTGTAGTTTGTTTCTGTAGTTAATTAAGCCCAGCTGACCTTTGAACATGTGTGTTGTGGGGAGTCCGGTCCATTTGCCAACTCACGTGGTCTGAGGCATGCTTTGTTAAAAGAAGTGCAGGAAGTTCTAATGTGATTCACAGTTCGTCTTTGCAAGTTCCTTGTAGATCCATTTGCCCCGTCAGGAATTAAACAAGTACAAATCTTGTTTTGAGGTGCATAGAATGGTCTGGCCACTTCCTGCTTTAATCTCAAACGTTTTGGTGATGGTTGGCTTAAACTTGCATGTTAAAAGAAAGTAATTACAAAATGATGGTTGAACTCATTTCATTTTAGTGGAATTTAGTCCTGTTGCATAGGGCCCTTGTACATACAAAGACTACTGGCTTTTCCACCAAGTTACAGTCTATTAGCAGATAGGGTTAAACTGGGCTAGAGTCAAAAGAAAGACAAATGTAGCAAAGGCAAAACAGTATTGTAATTTTACTCATTCGAATGCTGATCTTGTTTCACTAAAGGTGACCCCAAATGTAATATAAGACAACCACTCACAACTGAAATGGCCATGTATTTTTTTATTTGTTTTTTTGATGCTCCACAAATGTGCTTAAAAAGGCAGGGTATACCTTGGAATTTATTTCAAATGACAAATATTTAAAATAAAGTACAGATACAACATGCGACAATGGTGACCAAACGTGTAGAAAAATGGTTATCATTTAAAATTACTAACCCTTTAAATACAATACTTCAATACCACAAAACAAACAATTGTTAGAAGAACACTGGTAATACTGTAATACTTTTATATTATTTTTAATTTAAGTGAAAATTATACCATCTTATTTATAACCTTATTTAGATTTGAGTATTCTGTAAAATGAGAAAACTGATGGTTTATTGGATTAGGCACATTGTAAATTTTCTTCTATGATCAGTTATAACAAGAAAATTAATAAAGAAATCAAAACAAATGGCAAAAACATATGACATCAGCACATGATATATGCTACACTTTTCCCCATCTTAGTTTTACACTACACTATCATAACTACTGTATTTCACTGTTATAAACAAGTGTTTCATGAGGTGGAAAGATGTTAATTGAGATTATTATGCCATTGAAATAGTATCTATAATAGGGAGAGCTAGAATGGTTGGCAGCTTGCACAACATTATCAGAGAGTGTGGCTGTTAAACAAGAGCTCACAGTGCTGTGAATTGCACCCACAAAAAGGTGGCATGGGAGCTTGGAAACCTCCCTCTTACCCCTGCACCAAAAACTTGATAATCAACTTGAATTGCAAGCAAAGTGTAGACTTTGGTGAATGAGGGGACATTACGTGTGCATATCTATGTTCACCGGTTGCCAAACTGAGGTGAACTCTCTGCATGCTCGCTCCACACTCATGAATAGGCTACCTTTTTGTGGCCGCAAAACTGCTCCTTGCCTCTCCTCTTTTTACAACCACACTCCCTCATATGGTCATGTTGGCCATCCTTGTGCTGCCTATTAAATGCCATAAATTATATTGCTTACATACCTAGCACCATTGGAGATATCCATTCCTAATAAAAAATATTGTTTGGCCACAACTTACAGTATTAAAGCATGTGAATTGGGTCCTAATGCATTGCCACAAGTTAGTAAGGAGTGGGAACGAGATCATTAAGTTCTTTTAACTAGACCATTAAGTCAAGGCCATTTTTTATTAAGGTGTGGAAAAGGTGATTATTAAGTTGTGGCCACAGCTTAATAAGGTGCAATGATTGTGTTGTACCCACAAGGAGAATGCAAGGGCTACACTCAGTTCTGTTTATAGAATTGTTGGTTGATATATTTCTCACTACTGTTAACAGTGTTTTCATTTACTCGGCATTTGTAGTCTTTTTGGTTTAGTGACATTTAACTACTGGGTAAAGTAAATCTACTTGATTTACTTCAATTACTTTTATATAATTTTTAGAGGTACAGAGCACCTTGAGGTGTTTCAGTTGTGAAAAAAATAATATAAAATATTATTGTTGTTATTATTGTTAGTAGTAATAATAATAATAATAATAATAATAATAATAACAACAATAATAATTTACATGACATAATTGTCGTACAGTGCCTTGGTAGATATGAACAAAGAAGGCTGTGAAAAATTGTCTTTATTGTTTAACTGTTTGCTCTGCTCTCATGGATATAAAACAATTGCGAACAAAATTCAGGTTTATCCAAAAACAAAAACCTTTGTTAAATATAGGTGTGCAACAATTATTGGTACCCTTTAAGTCAATACTTTCTGTTACCTCCCTTTGCCACAATAACAGTTCTGAGTCTTCTCATATAATGCCTGATGAGGTTAGAGAATACATGGCAAGGAATCTGAGATCATTCCTCCATACAGAATCTCTCCAGATTCTTATGGATCCTCCTCTTCAGTTCACCCCATAGGTTTGCTATGGGTTTCAAGTCATTGGACTAGGATGGCCATGGCAGGACCTTGATTTTGTAGTCAGTAAACCATTTTTGTGTTGATTTTGATGTTTCTTTTGGATCATTGTCCTGCTGGAAGATCCAACCATGGCCCATTCTAAGCTTTCTGGCAGAGGCAGTCAGGTTTTCATTTAATGTCTGTTGATATTTGAATGGGTCCATGAGGACATGTCACTATATTTAACTGTGGGCATGAGATACTTTAGTCCATAGAGCTACCTCTCTATGTGTGCCAAAACCACCTCTGGTGTTTACTGCCAAAAAGCTTTATTTTGATTTCATCTGACCATAGAACCCGATCGATTTGAAGTTCCAGTAGTGTCTGGCAAACTATAGATGCTTGAGTTTGTTTTTGGATGAGAGTAGAGGCTTTTTCCTTGAAATCCTTCCAAACAACTTGAGGTGATGTAGGTGACTTCAGATTGTAGTTTTGGAGACATTCTGACCTTAAGACTCAACTTACTTCTGCAATTCTCCAGCTGTGATCCTTGGAGATTTTTTGGCCACTCAAACCATCCTCTTCACAGTGCGTTGAGACAATATAGACACACGTCCTCTTCCAGGTTGATTCATTACATTTCCAGTTGACTGGAACTTCTTAATTATTGCCCTGATGGTGGAAATGGGCATTTTCACTGCTTTTGCTATATTCTTATACCTACATCCCATTTTGTGAAGCCCAACAACCTTTTTGCCGCACATCACAACTATATTCTTTGGTCTTACTCATTGTTATGAATGACTACGGGAATTTGGCCTATGTGTTACCACATATTTATACCCCTGTGAAACAGGAAATCATGGTTGAACAATTTCCTGTTCCTAGTCACCCAGGTGTATTAAAAAAAAGATAAAATATCAATGGGAATATACTTCAAATATATATTTTTCATATGAATTCATAGGGGTGCCAATAATTGTTGCACACCTATTTTTAAACCTGTGTTGTGTTTGCAACTGTTTGATATCCAAGAGAGCAGAATGTTTTTGTGAACTTTAACAAGAAAGACAAATAATAATAATAAAAAAAGACAAAAAAGAAAGACAAAAGGCCTTCTTTGTTCATATTTACCAAGGGTGCCAATATTACTAATTATATATATATATATATATATATATATATATATATGATAATTATGTCATGTAAATTAGTATTATTTTTTATTAATAATAATAATAATAATAATAATAAATAATTTGCATGACATAATTATCATATATATATGATAATTATGTCATGTAAATTATTTATTATTATTATTATTATTATTATTATTATTATTATTATTATTAATAATAATAATAATAATAATAATAATAATAATAACAATAACTGAAATTAACTTAGTTGGGAATATATGTATATATGTCATCAATCTACAAAAAAATAGCCCATAGTATTGAAGTGTGGGTAAGAGACTGAATGCAGTTTTCAAAATGATATGATTGCATAACTTATTATCAACCATTGCCAACCATCAGAAGTCACATAATTAGTTGACTAGACTCCACGTGTGTGCAATTAACGTGTCATGCAAGGAATACCTTGGAATTTTAGGCATCAATTTGTAAAAATCCAAATCTTTATTTCCAGGTTGACAGTACAAAATTGGCAGTACAAAAAACAACCTGGAATGTATTAAGATGGACAGTTAAGGAACAGTTTGTTGAATTTTGCAACAAGTGGTAAGGCAGGTCATTTTAAGTCAATCATTATCTTTGTAATATCTTTCATCACAAAGCAAGTTTACAGAGAGTCAGAGAAATGGGAGAGAGGACAAATCATTTAACTGTTGTGGGGTTGTTCATTAATGTTCAGAAAACTATAGAGGGAGGATCAGAAGCAAGTGAAGGCTTTCAAATAAGTGAATCTCTTGAATCTCAGTGTGATTGTGCACATAGCCTCACTTGGAAAGTTTGCTGATCACTCTGATTAAAGCCCCATTCTCATCCTTTAGGCGCTGGTTATCTGACTTCAGCTCTGTCAAAACCTAAGGAAATCCAGAAATTATTTAAATATTAAAGAATGCTACCTGAAATAATATTGGCTTCAGAAAATATTAAATGATTAATTCATTGTCAGTGTTTGTTACACAGTGCCATGCAAATTGTCATGCAAAGACAAATCAATACATTTCATAAAATACCTCTAAAATCACCTAGAGTTTTGACAGTCTTTTGAAAACCTCCAGCATTGCTTCATAAAATATGTATGCATTGCTCATGAATGTGTATGAAATCTATAAGGTACCATTCAAATAAACTGCCAAAATTGAAAGTATGTATATAACCCATGGTGAAGTGATTGAAATCCTTTACTCCAGTCCAAAAATACAATTATTAATTGTAATATTCTCTTACTTGATCTGATACCTACACTTAGGGAGATACTACCAATAGCAGTCAAACCTGTCATATCAATGGTTCAGCTACTTCCAAGGTTGAGTCGTCAACATACAGAAATGGGAAGAAGAAAGTACACCTTCCTTCAGTTCTATGTTTTTATTTATCAGAGCCTAAAAACAGCTGTGTGGTCCTCACCAACTTCTAAACAAACAAATAACCTCATGTGAAAACAGAAACACACAACAGATCTTGGTACGATCTTAAGAGTGCTGTGCATCAACAAATGCCCTCAAACATCAATTTACTGAAGCAATGTTGTAAAGAAGAGTGGACCAAAATGTCTTCAAAACAATGTGAGAGACTGGTAAGCTCCTACAGAAAAAGTTTACTTCAAGTTATTGTTGATAAAGGGGGTTCTACATGAAAGGCTAGAGTACAGCTCTAGTTTTTAAAATGATCAATACCAGCTCAATCTTGCCCTTACAAAATTAACTCAAGACTGAGCATCGAGTGAGTGGCATGCTTCCCTTAAACAGAACAATGGACAGGTGAGACGGATTGAAACTAATTAGCTGGCAGACTGCTCTGGTCACCAAAGCTGGCAAGCAAACTCTAGGCCTAGTCATTACAATTTAGGCCCTGATAAATAAAAACATAGAATTGAAGGAAGGTGTACTTTCTTTTTCCCATGACGTTAACTATCACTCTAAGAGAGCACAGCAAAGACTGTTCTTCCTACAAAGCTATCAGGGGAATGAGGAGAGCTGGGAAAATTGCTCCTAACCCCAAACATCTAGGCAACCACCTCTTTGGGAAACTGCCATCATAGAGGCACTACAGGTCCATCACCTTCAATATCACATGACACTGGCATAGTATCTTTCCATATACTATCCAGATACTTAACCACCCCAGCTGAACTCCCAACCCACTACTTCAAAATGTTTTTGTACAGTATATTGAACTTTGCTTGCACAAACTTGTCACACTTCATCACACTCTCTATTGTCAATTGTCATGTCTACATCTAATTGTAGTATTACTGCACTGTCTATTTTATTGTTTAAAGTCCTGTTCCCTGTCTAATTAGCAGCAAAAGACAGTATATAGTTTGTGTGTGTGTATATATATATATATGTATACACACATTATTATTATTATTATTATACTGAATACTGATCATCATAGATCACCTCTCCTCAATAAGCCAATCGATTTGACACCTCATTTATGGAACTATGCGCTGAAGTTTTGGTGGAAGAAGAAGAATTATAACTAGACTGGTACGTTTCCTGAAGAAAATGTGAGTGGCGCTTGCCGTGGTGAAACAGGGACGGGGCACCAACACTTTCGAGAGCTGATGGTGAAGGGCGCCAATACTCTCGAGAGCCGGACAGATAGGGTGCCAGCACTGTTAGAGCTGGCCGTGTAGTGTGCCAATACTTTTTAGAGCCGACTGTCAAGGGCGCCAGTACTTTTGAGAGCTGGCCCTGTGGGGTGCCAATACTTTTGAGAGCCGGCCAGATAGGGTGCCAATACTTCTGTGAGCCGAACAGATCGGGTGCCAATACATTTTAGAGCCGAATGTGTACGGAGGCAAAACTTTTAGAGCTTTCTGTTTAGAGGGCCAATACTTTCGAAACTCAATGCAAGTCTATGGGAAATTTTCCGAATTTGAGCTTCCGTAGCGGGAATTCCGGTTTTAGCATGATGCTCACATGCTTTAGCATGATGCTAGCATTTTTAGCATGTGTTAGCACCAAGCTAGCATGTGTTAGCATAATGCTAGCATGTTTTAGGATCATGCTAGCATGTGTTAACATCATGCTAGCATGTGTTAGCATAATGCTAGCATTTTTAGCATGTGTTAGCACCAAGCTAGCATGTGTTAGCATAATGCTAGCATGTTTTAGGATCATGCTAGCATGTGTTAACATCATGCTAGCATGTGTTAGCATAATGCTAGCATGTTTTAGGATCATGCTAGCATGTTTTAGCATGTGTTAACATCATGCTAGCACATGTTAGCATCATGTTAGCATGTTTTTACATCGTGTTGTGTTAGCGTCATGCTACCACGTGTTAACATCATGCTAGCACGTGTTAGCGTCATGCTAGCACGTTTTAGCATCATGCTAACATCTTTTAGCATCATGCTAGCATGTTTTAACATGGGTTAGCATGATGCTAGCACATGTTAGCATGATGCTAGCACATGTTAGCATGATGCTAGCACGTTTTAGCATGATGCCAGCACGTTTTAGCATCATGCTAGCACGTTTTAGCATCATGCTAGCATGTTTTAGCTTCATGCTAGCATGTTTTAGCATGTTTTAGCCTCATGCTAGCATGTTTTAGCATAAGCATTGAGTTTCGAAAGTATTGGCCCTCTAAAGAGAAAGCTCTAAAAGTTTTGCCTCCGTACACATTCAGCTCTAAAATGAGGAAGCTTTGTACGTGTCACATACATGTCCTTGGTGTTTGGGTAGTGACTGTAGATTCTTTCTGGCAATATCTCAGGTTTTCAATAGTGATTGCACTTCCAGCAGTCATCCACAGTTTCTGGTTTGCATGTGTGTTAATGGTCTTGAAAAAAGTCACATCATCTATTCACTTACTGATGTAGCCAGTCACTGATGCTGTATATTCCCCTAGTCCAGTTTATTATCAAGGGAGCAAACACTGGAAAGGAGAACAGATGGTAGACCTGGGTAGCTAGGGTTAGTATTTAGATTAGCATGAATGCCTGTTTGCTTGCCATGCTCCTGCTTCCTCACACCATTTCTGGTGTTCTCTATTCTGGCTCGGGCATCTGGCAATACTGCTGGGTTCTTTTTAATCATCTACTGCAACATCCCAGCAGTAGATTATAAAAAAGAAAAAGAAGTGTACAAACTTGGGAAGCAGTGGGACGGTGTGGGGGTTGGGGGGGGGGGGGGGGGGTTTGTTCTTCCTTCTGTCGAGCTGTCTGTAAATCTGACAAGTCCTGGTGTACCAGGTTTGACCCTGTGAATTTTGGTGGTTGTAGCTTGAGAATTTAATGAATTACAGCAGTTTTAATAAAATCCCGTACACATGAATGGAGAACAAAGGAAGAAAACAATATATAATAATGGTTGTAGCTTGAGAATTTAATCAATTTAAATTTTTTAATGATCATTTATGTCTACAGCACTGTCTGATCCTGCTGCACTGTTTGTTTCTTGCACTGTTTTGTTGCTGCTGTTACACTGTATGCTTGACATATAATGTTGCACACTGACACCAAAACAAAACCAATCCTTATGAGCACAACTCATGATTTTTATAGGAGGTTTCAATATGATCCCAGTTGGTTGCAAGGTTGTAGCTAGCTGGTTACAAAGGAAACTCTGCAGGGTTCTAGGGTTGCTGTTATGTGGTCCCAGGTGGTTGTTATTGTATTTCTAGGAGATTTTAATATGATCGCTGTTGGTTGCAAGGTTGTAGCGAGTCGGTTCGTAAGGAAACTCAGCTGGTTACTTCAGTGTTGTTAGGTTACAGTTATGTACTACATGTACTACATAATGATTGAGTTTCATGTCTTTGAATCCTGCCTTTTGAATGGCACGACCTAATGATTTAAAATAAAAGCACTGTGACCTCTTCCCTATGGAAAAATGACCCACTTCAGAGCATTGCTATGTGCTAATCATTCTTCCAATATTACCCAAAAGCACAAGCATGATATTCCTGTATGGGATCTATGCCAACATAATACATTTATAAAGGTGTCTTTCCTGAAGAAAATGCAGACAGATTCCTGAAGAAAGTGCAGCTTAAGCAAGATTCCTAATATGCTAATGTGTTGCTAATATGTTGCTAGAGCATTGCTAGGCAGTTAGGACAATAATTGCCACCCAGTGCAGTTAGTTAAAAGAGTCTTGGCTCTTTTAAGAGGACTGAGGAGGTTGGTCTTTATTTTTTGGGGTCCGGGGCATTAAACATTCAGGGGTATATTTATTTTGGGTTTTGAGCGTACATAGCAATCATGAGGTGTTCATGAGTGTGGGGGCATTTAGCATTCACTGGTGTATTTATATTTGGGGTTTGGGGAATTAACAGTTAGCTGGGTATTTTTAGTTGGGGTTTGGGGAAATTAGAGGTCAGGAGATATTTATTTTTGGGCTTTGGGGAAAAAACAGTTGTGAGGCATTTAAATTTGGATTTGGGGCAATTAGAATTCATGAGAGTATTATTTTTAGGTTTTTAAGCAATTAACAGTATTTATTTTTCAGGTTGGAGCAATTAGCAGCAGTCAGGTTGGTAATTATATTTACATGCAGGCAATTAGAGGGCAATTTTTTGGGTTTGGGGTATTAAGCATTGAGTGGTATATTTATTTGGGGGATTGTGTGTATTTAGCAGTCATGGGGGATTTATGTAGTTCTGGGCATTTAGCAGCCAGTGAGCAATTATATTTGAGGTTTGGGGCAGGGGTATTTTTGTGTATTATGGCAATTAGCAAGCAGAGTGGTATTTATGCATATGAGAGAGAGAAATAGTTTGTATATATTGTAACCTTATTTTTGACAGGTCTAGGTCAAAGGTCAAAAAGATACATAATCTTACTCTCTATATCTAGGTCAAAGGTCATGATCATAAAATATATTTATAGTTATGTTAAATCCGGATCACATACTTTCCAGACACAAATGTTACCATACATGGTGTGGGCATGTGTATTCCAGACACCCACACACGTTGCACACATGTTCTTTCTAACACTCTGAGGTAGGTCTAGGTCATAAAAATATATATAGTTATTTTAAATCTGGATCACATACATTCCTGAGACAAACGTTACCATACATGGTACGGCCAGATGTATTCCAGATACCCACACACGTTGCACACACGTTCTTTCTAACACTCTGAGGTAGGTCTAGGTCATAAAAATATATATACTTATGTTAAATCTGGATCACATACATTCCTGAGACAAACGTTACCATACATGGTACGGCCATATGTATTCCAGACACCCACACACGTTGCACACATGTTCTTTCTAACACTCAGAGGTAGGTCATAAAAATATATATAGTTATGTTAAATCGGGTTCCCATCCATTCCTGACACAAATGTTACCATACATGGTATGGCCATGTGTATTCCAGACACCCACACACATTGCACACATGTTCTTTCTAACACTCTGAGGTAGGTCATAAAATATATATATAGTTATGTTAAATCGGGTTCCCATCCATTCCTGACACAAATGTTACCATACATGGTATGGCCATGTGTATTACACATCCAAACAAAAATATGACACACACACACACATCCAAACAAAAATATGACACACACAAACACACTTTATTTTCACATTATTTAAAAGGAATTTAAGTGTTATGTACTAAATTACCATTATTATGAACACAAGTTGTTAAGTTGACAATCATTTTTAAAATTACATTGCTCCATTTAGATTGTCTGCAGTAGAATGCTTTTAAAGTCTTTTAAACCAGGAAAAATAATTGCCTTTAAGTTGTATAACAATAGTAAGTAAAATACAGTGTGATTTACATTACAAATCTCATACATAACATCTCTGCAGGATTTATAGACGTTAAAGCACTGAATGAAATGAGCAATATAGACAAAAAAAAACACTCTGTGTCTACTACTTTTATC
Organism: Ictalurus furcatus; assembly: GCF_023375685.1. Classification (NCBI taxonomy): domain Eukaryota; kingdom Metazoa; phylum Chordata; class Actinopteri; order Siluriformes; family Ictaluridae; genus Ictalurus; species Ictalurus furcatus. The sequence continues at coordinate 9,176,311 of NC_071269.1, forward strand.
TCTCTCATAGAACTATCCACAGTCCAAAGGCTGTGGAGCTAGAAGGCTACATGTGCGAATGACAAAAGATTTAAAAAATAAAATAAAAAATGTATCAATACATGAAATTAGATTACACAATGTAGTTGAGGTTTACATGAATAAGCAGAAATGTAATCATGCTTATCTTTCCTATAGCACAAATGAAAAGCCCTCTCTAGATGAGCAGATTTGTCAAATTAAACTTTTTTCGTTCTTATCCATTGCTACCGTAAACTAAAGAGTAGATATTCAAATTACACTGCTAAATATGACTAGCATTAGCTACGTGTAGTAGTGCAAAATAGTCCATCAAATGTATTAGCGGGTGTAGCTTATACACGAGTCCACTATTGGTCATATCACAATTGAGAATATGCCCCAAATTCATTGCTTTAGCAGAATTTAATTGTAAGTGAAACGATACTCACATTGTAATGTCCTTAGTATTTGTTCAGTCTACAGGTCCTCTAACACACTGTTAAATGAATAAATGTAAATGTACTACAACGTAAATTTTGTTTTAAATCAATTAATGCAGAAAATTACACACAATATTAAGTTGATGTAATTATCAACATTGTTATGTCAACACAACTCATCAAAATAATGTGTACAACTTTAAATATTTAATTAATTCAATAAATTAGAATTTTTATCTTGCAACCACACATTTTAGATTTAGATTTTGGGGGTTTGTTTTGTACCCTGTCCAGGGTGTACCCCACCTTGTGCCCGATGCTCCCTGGGATAGGCTCCAGGTTCCCCGTGACCCTGAAAAGGAGTAAGCGGTAGAAGATGGCTGGATGGATGGATGGATGGATGGGTTTGTTTTGTGTAACTCCGCTGTTAGAAAATACATGATGGTTGAATGTGAACATAAATGAGCAGAATGTAAGTTTGTGAAATAAATGAAACTTTATTGATTACATTTTTGAGAAAATTGCATGACTTTGAATAAAAATTTACTGAAATAATACTCTAAAACATTGATATACCCGAAGAAATGTTAAAAAAAAAAAAAAAAGAAAAGAAAAAAAAGTTTTTACATACCTTCTAAATAGGTCCCTTTAGGAGGTAAACGTTTTAAAGACGGTGTTTTATAAGAAACGTGCGTATTACAAGCCTTCTAAACATAACCCTTTACAAAATAAATACTGTTAATTGCTTAAAAACCTAAAAATAATACTCTCATGAATTCTAATTGCCCCAAATCCAAATTTAAATGCCTCACAACTGTTTTTTCCCCAAAGCCCAAAAATAAATATCTCCTGACCTCTAATTTCCCCAAACCCCAACTAAAAATACCCAGCTAACTGTTAATTCCCCAAACCCCAAATATAAATACACCAGTGAATGCTAAATGCCCCCACACTCATGAACACCTCATGATTGCTATGTACGCTCAAAACCCAAAATAAATATACCCCTGAATGTTTAATGCCCCAAAAAATAAAGACCAACCTCCTCAGTCCTCTTAAAAGAGCCAAGACTCTTTTAACTAACTGCACTGGGTGGCAATTATTGTCCTAACTGCCTAGCAATGCTCTAGCAACATATTAGCAACACATTAGCATATTAGGAATCTTGCTTAAGCTGCACTTTCTTCAGGAATCTGTCTGCATTTTCTTCAGGAAAGACACCTTTATAAATGTATTATGTTGGCATAGATCCCATACAGGAATATCATGCTTGTGCTTTTGGGTAATATTGGAAGAATGATTAGCACATAGCAATGCTCTGAAGTGGGTCATTTTTCCATAGGGAAGAGGTCACAGTGCTTTTATTTTTAAATCATTAGGTCGTGCCATTCAAAAGGCAGGATTCAAAGACATGAAACTCAATCATTATGTAGTACATGTAGTACATAACTGTAACCTAACAACACTGAAGTAACCAGCTGAGTTTCCTTACGAACCGACTCGCTACAACCTTGCAACCAACAGCGATCATATTAAAATCTCCTAGAAACACAATAACAACCACCTGGGACCACATAACAGCAACCCTAGAACCCTGCAGAGTTTCCTTTGTAACCAGCTAGCTACAACCTTGCAACCAACTGGGATCATATTGAAAACTCCTATAAGAATCATGAGTTGTGCTCATAAGGATTGGTTTTGTTTTGGTGTCAGTGTGCAACATTATATGTCAAGCATACAGTGTAACAGCAGCAACAAAACAGTGCAAGAAACAAACAGTGCAGCAGGATCAGACAGTGCTGTAGACATAAATGATCATTAAAAAATTTAAATTGATTAAATTCTCAAGCTACAACCATTATTATATAATGTTTTCTTCCTTTGTTCTCCATTCATGTGTACGGGATTTTATTAAAACTGCTGTAATTCATTAAATTCTCAAGCTACAACCACCAAAATTCACAGGGTCAAACCTGGTACACCAGGACTTGTCAGATTTACAGACAGCTCGACAGAAGGAAGAACAAACCATTTAACATAAGATTTAACATAAGTATATATATTTTTATGACCTAGACCTACCTCAGAGTGTTAGAAAGAACATGTGTGTGCAACGTGTGTGGGTATCTGGGATACATATGGCTGTACCATGTATGGTAACGTTTGTGTCAGGAATGTATGTGATCCAGATTTAACATAACTATATATATTTTTATGACCTAGACCTACCTCAGAGTGTTAGAAAGAACATGTGTGCAACGTGTGTGGGTGTCTGGAATACATATGGCCGTACCATGTATGGTAACATTTGTGTCAGGAATAGATGGGAACCCGATTTAACATAACTATATATATTTTTATGACCTACCTCAGAGTGTTAGAAAGAACACGTGCAACATGTGTGGGTGTCTGGAATACACATGCCCACACCATGTATGGTAACATTTGTGTCTGGAATGTATGTGATCCGGATTTAACATAACTATAAATATATTTTATGATCATGACCTTTGACCTAGATATAGAGAGTAAGAATATGTATCTTTTTGACCTTTGACCTAGACCTGTCAAAAATAAGGTTACAATATATACAAACTACTTCTCTCTTATGAGTATCATGTCAACGCCCAATTCGGCATCTGACTCCATTTCCCAGAATGCACCTCTGACTAAAAAATGGCTACCATGGACTTCGACTCCTAGGCTGCATATAAAATTGCATACTACCCTACTACACAGTAGGCGAAAAGCAGTACGCCAGAGGGGTATTATGTCCAAATTCTCAGTAGGCGAGAAACAGTAGGTGAGAAATACCCAGATGGTATAGCTCTTCCGGTGAGATTTTGGAGTATGCAACCGATGGACAGTACATGAGTCAAAAATCCCATAATGCGAAGGGACTGGTGCGGACAAGCTCAGAAAAAAAATTGCAGAAGACAGCGTGTCGGCCCTTTTTAAGTATTAAACCTTAAACAAGACTTGTTTAACAATACCCAAATAATTGTTAACTTGTTGAAGGTTTAAACAAGAAAACAGTTGTCACAGCATTTGAAACCTTTTTTATGATCTCCATCATGCCTTAGACAACCAAGCTAATGACAACGAGGTTAACTAATCCTGTTAACACACAAAATTGCCCACATTAAATTGCTAATTCAGTTAACTTTTCTGATGTGCATTTTGCCGTTAGTGTGCTTGCTTTAATGTGGTGGCCCCTTAAGATTTTTGTGTTTATGATGACATCGACGGTCGCATGACAGTGCCAACATGGCGGATGTAGTATGTCTGGGAATGCAGTCATACTGCACACACACATACTGATTAGTACAACCCTAAATACAAAAAAATTGGGATGCTGTATTAAATGTAAATAAACACAGAATGCAATAATTTGCAAATCTCATAAACCCGTATGCTATTTACAATAGAACATAGAAAACATATCAGATGTTTAAACTGAGTAAATGTACCACTTTTATTTAAACTAAGTAATTTTAAATTAAGTAATTTTTAATTGATTACTGCAACACATCTCAGAAAAGTTGGGACCAAGGCAACAAAAGTCTGGAAAAGTAAGTGTTACTAAAAAGAAACAGCTGGAGGTTAATTGGCAACAGGTCAGTAACATGATTAGGTATAAAAAGAGTATCTTAGAGAGGCAGAGTCTTTCAGAAGTAAAGTTGGGCAGAGGTTCACCAGTCTGCGAAAAACTGTGTCTAGAATTTGTGGAACTATTTCAGAATAATGTTCCTCAACATAAAATTGTGAAGACTATAAATATCTCATCATCTACAGTAGGGATGCACCGATACCGATACCAGTACTCGAGTGTCGGCCCAATACTGTGCTCATGTACTCGTACTTGTAAAACTACCCCGTTACAACTGCACCGATACCACTTTGACAACATGACATAGCGTAACCTCTCGTCAGTTGAGCAGGTAGTTGGAAGATGAGCAATTTCAGCAATTTGGAGATATTTTAAGATAAGTGATGATGATAAAAGTAGAGCAGACTGTAAACTATGCTCTGCTAAACTGTCAAGAGGAGGGGTAAAAAATAGCTCATTTAACACAAGCAATTTGATTAAATCTAAAGAACAATCATAACACAGAGTGCAAAGAGTTCGCTAATGCTAGCAGGGGGAAACAGCAACAACCAACTTTGCAGCAAATGCTGGAGAAGCGAGAGAAAATGTCCAGAGACAACCCACGGGCAGTAAAAATAATAGCAGCTCTTACCCAGTTCATTGCTCTTGATGACCAACTGTTGTCAGTTGTAGATAATACAGGATTTCATCGTCTTCTTGGTGTACTTGAGCCGAGGTATGAGATTTCCAGCCGTCACCACATTACAGATATCACATTACCAAAGCTGCATGACTTGGTGAAAAAGCACATCAGGAACCTGTTGCAGGACATTTCGGCCTTCAGCTTCACCACTGATATTTGGACTAGCAGCGTCACCCCAATGTCTCTTATAAGTTTAACAGCACAGTGGATTGATGAGGATTTTACTCCCCAGAGAGTCGTTTTACAAGCAACACAGTTTAGGGGTTTGCACACTGGCCAAGCCATAGCAGGTGCATTTGATGACATGCTTCAGACGTGGGGCATTCCGAAAAGTGTTAAGCACTCATATCGGTACTTGGTATCGGCCACTACCCAAATGTAAGTACTTGTACTTGGTCTGAAAAAAGTGGTATCGGTGCATCCCTAATCTACAGTACATAATATCAACAAAAGATTCCAAGAATCTGGAGAAATCTCTGTGCGCAAGGGACAAGGGTGAAAATCAATATTGCATTCCTGTGATCTTCAGGCCTCAGGCAGCACTGCATTAAAAACAGGCAAGATGCTGTAATGGAAATCACTGCATGCACTCAGAAACACCTCCAGAACTCACTGGCTGTGAACACAGTTCACCGTGCCATCCACAAATGCTGGTTAAAGCTCTATTATGCAAAGAAGAAGCCATATGTGAACATGACCCAGAAATGCTGTCATCTTCTCTGAGCCAAAGCTCATTTAAAATGGACCAAGGCAAAGTGGAAAACTGTTCTACGGTCAGACAAAACGAAATTTGAAATTCTTTTTGGAAACCATGGACGCCACATCCTCTAAACTAAATAGGAGAGGGACCATCCAGCTTTTTATCAGTGCTCAGTTCACTGCATCTCTGATGGAATGGGGGTGTATTAGTGCCTATGAAATTTGCAGCTTGCACATCTGGAGAGGCAGCATCAATGATGAAAGGTATATACAGATTTTAGAGCAACATATGCTTCTATCCAGATTCCATCCCATCTTTACTTCTGAGAGACTCTCTAAGATACTCTTTTTATATGCAGTCATGTTACTGACCTGTTGCCAATTTACCTAATTAGTTGCAAAATGTTCCTCCAGCTGTTTATTTTTAGTAACACTTACTTTTCCCGCCTTTTGTTGCCCCCGTCCCAACTTTTTTGAGATGTGCTGTGGCCATCAAATTCAAAATGACCTATTTTTTTCCTTAAAATGGTACATTTCCTCAGTTTAAACAATTGATATGTTTTCTATGTTCTACTGTGAATAACATATGAGTTTATGAGATTTGCAAATCATTGCATTCTGTTTTTATTTACATTTTACACAGCGTCCCAACTTTTTTTGGAATTGGGGTTGCACATACTGTTTCAACGGCCGTGCAGTAGGTACTACATCAAATGCAGTGCCGCCTATCATAGTACACGACTTTGGATGAAGCCCATGGTCACATGCTCAAGTTCACCCGATTACTGATTGCACTCTATCACCACCACACACTACATAAGCATGCTCAGCACTAAGACTTGTGAAGTATTCATTCAGCTCTGTTAACTCATCTAAGATACCAAGCCTTTATTTTGTGTTTGCTCCTTCTGGGTTTGACCCACATTTCTTTCCTCATTCTCTGATTATAGTATCATCCCCTGAATATCTGTTTGTACAGAGCCTGGCCATTTTCATATTCCTGGATTTTGCCCTTGATATTGTGTTTTGGATTTGTTTGTCCTTGTTATTTTTAACTGTCACTTGTAAAATAATTACTTTTGTCGTGAAAGGACTATTTGTGTCAAAGTGCAGAAAAAGACTCTGTGTGTGCATGCATGCATGTGTGTGTGTGAGACAAAGAGACTGGCCCTTAACATTCTGAAACTCTTAACTGACAGTCAGTTTGTGTAATATTATTTGCTGCATATTAAAAAATACGTCAGCTGATTTTTGTTACTACAAACAAATGCTCAACTCAAAATATTTCCCCAGTCACTTAACTAATGATGACATTGTTCAGGTAAGAGCACTTTTCTGATTGAGCACATGCTAAAAAATGTGTGGATTGAGCAGAAATAATTGGATTTGTGGCTGATTAAAAACACATTAACATTTAGTAAAAGCCAAATTTTGCATTGAAATTAATCAAGCTGTTTACTGCCCCTAGTGCCAAACAAATGATTATAACTTGAAAACTGGGCAGTGGTAGCTCAGTAGTTAAGATGTTGGTCTGTTTATCAGAAGGTCATGAATTCAAATCCCAGCACTGCCACGCTGCCACTGCTGGGCCCTTGAGCAAGGCCCTGAACCCTCATCTGCTCAGTTGTATAAATGAGATAAATGTAAGTCGCTCTGGGTAAGGGTGACTGGCAAATGCTGTAAATGTAAAAATGTATTTTAAAATGATAAGATATTTAGAGGTTTTTGAAATGTGGAATATCTCTACTATAAAGCTTAAATGGAGTTTATAGGTGAAAGTATAAGGATTTTAAATGAAAATGTGGATTCAGACAATTTATACTCAAAGCTAGAGTGGTGATGACCACCCACTCTAGCTTTTCTCCACTCAAATGAATAGAAAAAGGAAGGAGGATAAATAGAAAGAGAAGGATGAGTGTATCTGTCTATAATTTGATATAATGGGTCCTGGTGTACCCAAATTTGACTATGTGAATTTTGGTGGTTGTAGCTTGAGAATTAAACAAATTACAGAATAGCAAATAAAATCCCATTCAAGTGAATGTGGAAAAAAGGAAGAAGAAGTGTAGAAGAAGAACAGATGAATATTTCCAAAAGCTGTACATAAGCATACTTCTCTGGATCAGACCGGACATGTTACAGTTGGTTCGTTGTAGATATCTTCAGCTGTAGGAGGAGATACGTACAGAAAATCAGGTGGAATAATAATAATAATAAGAGGAAGCAGAAGAAGAAGAAGAAGAACAGGAAAATCAGAGACTAGATCCTAGACCCTAGTTCATGGGTTCACAGATTTTTGGGTTTGGGTTTAGGGCAATTAGAGGCCACTGGTGTATTTATTTTTTGGTTTGGGGAAAATTAGCAGACAGGAAGTTATTATTTGTGTTACTGGCAATTAGAGGTCAAAGGGGTATTTACATTTTTGGTGTTGGGGCAATTCACAGGCAGATATTTATTTTTGGGATTTGCGGCAATTAGCAGTCAGGATGTTGTTTATATTTTCATTTAGGGCAATTGTATTTAGCAGTGTAGTATAGCATTTATAGCTGTAGGGGCATTTAGCAGCCATTGGAGTTTCCTATTTGGGGCTTGGGGAAATTAGCAGCTAGGAGGGCATTTATATTTGGGACTTGGGGCAATTAAAGGGATATTTATTTTTGGGTTTCAGGGAAATTAATATGCAGTGTGATGCTTATTTATGTGTTTGGGGCAATTATAGTTTACAAAAGTGTTGTGTTCACAAGTGATATTTTATTACTTACTACTATTATGAAAGGGCGTTAGGACTGTTCGGGCTCATGCTGGAAGTGATGTAATGATGCAGAGTGGAAGCTGCTGCTGTTGTTGTTCCATTAAACAAGACGGTAATGTTTGTTATTAATGTCTAATCTTCCTTGCTGTTTAATAACCTCTGATACACACAACAAATTGGCGACGAGGATTATGGATTTTTTTCTTACTATTGCTGGTTGCGGAGATGGCTGCTGCTAACATGCCTTTTCCGAGTTTTTTCTGCCTTGCCCTGGTGAGCCTGCTGTGTGGTTCGCCACATGGATGTGGCTCTTTGAAAATTACCTACGAGTCATCGATGCTACCGGGGATGCCTGGCCACATGAAAGACGGAGAGCTGTGCTGCTTCACTGCCTCAGAACAGAGGAACAAAGGATATTCTACTCATTGCCTAACACAGGAGAGTATATGTATTCAGCCCGTATTCCTAGCATTACAAGCACAGTGACTATCTACTTTTGACTCAGACTTGTGTGGTGGATTTGGTTGTTGACACTGGGTCTTCTATTTCTATCCTGCCTCACAGCACTTATGCACACCATTTCAATAATATTGCACTGATGCAACCCACAGCCAGGTTTGTAGTGTGTTCAAACACTCCAATCCCTGTTTTTGGGTGTCTGTCTGCAAATGTTTCCCTAAATGACCACACAGCTCCTGCTACATTCTTCATTGTGGACAAAGGGACACCACCCATGGGGTGGACCTAATATCTGCTATTAGGTCTAATGGACACCACCCATGGGTGGACCTCATATCTGATTGAAAACAATAATGTCCTACCTCCTAATACCTTTCCTGTATCTGCTTTCCCTGAGCCAGTTTGAAGTTCCAGTAGTGTCTGGCAAACTGAATTGAATTTGTTTTTGGATGAGAGTAGAAGCTTTTTTCTTGAAAGCGTTCCGAACAACATGTGATGTAGGTGACTTCGGATTGTAGTTTTCGAGACTTTCTGACCCCAAGACGCAATTAATTTCTGCAATTCTCCAGCTGTGATCCTTGGAGATTTTTTTGTCCATTGGACCATCCTCTTCACATCCTCTTCACAGTGCGTTGAGACAATAAAGACATACATCGAATTCCAGATTGATTCATAACATTTCCAGTTGACTGGAACGTCTTAATTATTTCCCTGATGGTTAAAATGGCCACTCACAATGCTTGTGCTATTTTCTTATAGCCACTTCCCATTTTTTGAAGCTTAACCACCTTTTGCCACATATCACAGCTACATTCCTTGGTCTTACCCATTGTTATGAATGACTAAGGGAATTTGACCTATGTGTCAAATTCCCTGACCTATGTGTCAGATTGACCTATGTGTCAAATTCCCCTTCATATTTATACCCCTGTGAAACAGGAAGTCATGGTTGAGCAATTTCCTGTTCCTAGTCACCCAGGTGTACTAAGAAAAATTTAAATATCAATGGGAATATACTTCAAATATATTATTCTCATGAATTCATAGGAGTGCTAATAATTGTTGCACACCTATATTTAACAACGATATTTTTTTTGGATAAAACTGTGTTATGTTTGCAATTGTGTGATGTCCATGAGAGCAGAGTATTCTTTTGTCATCTTTTTGAACAAAATATCAAAAGGTTAAACAATAAAGACAATTTTTCACAGCCTTCTTTCCTCATATTTACCAAGGGTACTAATATAACTGGAGGGCTCTCTCTCTCTCTCTCTCTCAGTCGCTCTCACTCTCTCTCTCTCAAACACACACACACACACACACACACACTGTGTGAGCCGTGGGAATTGAGCCCCCGACTCTGGCGGTGTGACGTGCTAACCACTAAGCATGTCTAAAGTGTCCGTAGTGTATGAATGGGTGTGAGAATGTGTATGTGATTGTGCCCTGCGATGGATTGGCACCCTGTCCAGGGTGTACCCCGCCTTGTGCCCGATGATCCCTGGGATAGGCTCCAGGTTCCCAGTGACCCTGAAAAGGATAAGCGGTATAGAAGATGGATGGATGGATGGATGGATGGATTTTGACAATAATGTGTTATATAATCGTTAAAACCTTCAAAAATTGTGATGGCGCCCAATTTTTTAAAAACTTTGCACAAACTTCTTGGATGCCTATGCCATGCCTACTTCCTATTTTTTTACATACCGTAGCTACCTCGAGTCGAAAGTTCAAACCTTTTTTAATAACGTTTGATAGTGAAACTCCATAGAATCGTTTGGCACTGGTTTGGTTACAATACAATTACAATAGTGTTTCAGCACTATGTGCTTAAACCCCTAATAATAATCTTTTATTTAGACAGGATGATGTGATGTGAGCCACATTTGGTGAAGATTTGGCAAAAAAAGAGTACCAAAAATGGCACTTAGATGGAAGCATTTGTTACATGTTATTGTAACTTTTGATTAGTGGCGTAAGTAAGTGGCGTAGTCACAAGTGGCATAAGTGGCGTAGTCACACATAGTAAGTGGCACAGTCCCAAAATTAGTTGTTTAGCCTTGGGGCATGGTCCTGAAAATACATACCAAGATTTGTGTCAGTGTGCAAGGTTGATACAGCTTCACTTCAGGTTTAGCGGCTGATATATTTTGTCCAGGTTGGTCTGACTATGATGTATGCCAAATTTGGTGTTAATTGGACATAGATTTTTGGAAGAGTAGCCAAAAAATGTTTGTGACAAAATCCAAGATTGTCAACAGCAAGTACACTTAAATTTCAGATGTTGGTGTGGCCTGAAGATGATGTATGCCAAATTTGGTGATGATTGGACATAATTTGTAGGAGGAGTAGCACAAAAACAAACAGTTTTTGACTAAATCCAAGATGTTTGATAGGAAGTAAACTTGAATTTCAGATCTTGGTGTGCTTTCACTTCTGCATACTCTAGGGAACTATAGGAAAAAAGAACTGCGAATTTAACACACACTCTTCAAATAATATATCACAAGGTGGTACAGCCACGAAACGTTCTGTGTACATTCAGGATGTGATCCTGAAGATATTATCAGGTTTCATGAATGGCTGAGCTACACCACTTACATCCTGGTTCTTGCATTTGCCAGCATGTTACAGGAGAATGATTTTGAATATCAATATTCCTTTGATAACTTTTGTTTAGACAGGTCTCACAATGATGTGAGTCAAATTTGGTGAAGATTGGACAAAGTTTGTAGGAGGAGGAGTAGAAAAAATGGCAGTTAGATGCAAGTATTTTTTAGCATGTCATTGTTACTTTTGTCCAGTAGGTGGCACTGGCCAGTGGCAGTTATTAGAAAATTTATCTTAACTTATTTTCAGGATGATTGCAGGTCATTTTTCACTGTCATGCATCACTCTGCAATCTCCACAAGTAAGCTAATAAAATTTCAACTGAAATGAATGTTTCATATTCATTTATTTTACAGATTAGTAATCTTGTATTGTGGTGTGATAATGAGCAGTGATAACACATTTTTAACATCTAGGCACTTTTGTATGTTGTTGCTGGAGAGTGCAATATTTCAGAACAGCCAGCTGAAAAACATCACACACAGCCAAGTTCACAACTTAGTGGACATTGTGTTCTCTCTACAAATGGTGTGAGGAGGGCAAACATACTGTAAGTAAAGATGGTTTCTGTTCTTCCTTTTTTATCCAGTGATTGACCAAATGCTTTCTGACCTCAACAGACAGTTCTGTTCTGACCCAGAACTGTAATATTATGAATGGAATCCAAGTGATGCCTTTCTCAAAGAGAATGTATTCTTTTTTGGGTGTGGAAGAATGTATAGGTAGAAAATTGAGCAGTTCACTTGATCAGTTCAGAAGGGTTTTATTTAATTTTTTTTACAGGAAAATAGAACAAGGTATGCAGAGGCATATTTTGGCCCCATAAAAATCCTATCAATTCCAAAAGGGTTACAAGCACTTCATGCTTGGACCCGTAAAAATCCTAACAAAAACAATAGGCTTCCTAATAAGGAAAATTGCAACAAAAACAATAAAGTCCCAGCACTACATGCTTGGACCCTTAAATATCTCTATAAGCAGTGAAGCACAGAGTTATTGGGACCATAAACACTTGTTGCTGCTGCATCTCAAGCGGTTCAAAATTCATCAGCAGTTTTACTGTTAATGTGGGAATAATAGCACCCCATAGAGGGGATTTAGACAAAAAAAAAAAAAAAAAAAAACTTGGAGTCCTTTAGTACAAGGTCATTTACTCATTTTAAAAGTTTGGTCAAAATACTGCTGCTGAATTTGCCATCAAATTTGTTTGTGCATCCATCATATCACAAGGCTGAGAAACAATTCTTGTTCAGGTTGGTCTGATGGTCTCTTCCAACTTTAATGATTAGTGCATTAAAACTGTAGAAAAAGAACAGCACTCTATGCTTTCAATGGATTTTTTCAAATTTGCAAAACCTTGTGGAGTCCCTTAACATAAAGTCCTTCAGTTATTTACATAGTTTGGTCACAATATATCACATGGTTCCTGAGATACACATTCACCTCCTTTTTGTGATGTTTTGGTGATGAGTGGACAGACTTTGTGGGAGAAGAAGCGAAAACAACTGGGTTTTTTTTTGTTTGTTTATTAAATGGAGGAAACACCAATATGGTGAAAATTGACATAATGGTATCTGTTGAACTCTTTGGGCTTGACCAAAAGAATCAGAAGTGAAGTCACATTTCTAGGACTTTGTATTGCAGAGTTATTATTATCTTTGCCCTATTGATAGCACTAGAGGGCTTGCACTAAAATTGCTGAGATTGTCTTATCACTGTGCCAAACTTAATAAAAAGCATACGAAGCATCCTATGGGCTGCCATAGACTCCCATGTGGAAGAAGAAGAAGAAGAAGAAGAAGAAGAAGAAGAAGAAGAAAGCAAATAATTTCTAGAAGGTGCCTATGCACTTTTGGTGCTTGGCCCCCTAATAATAATAAGATCACTGTGCCACCATTTTGCATCAATATGGCTTCCATGCTAATGCTAATGACCATAGCCTGCTTCAGTTTTATGGTCTTGTCTATTTCATGCCTGTTTACCGATTTTTTTTTTATGGGTTCTTTTTTTTTTTTTTTTTTTTGGCTGCCACACATATCTGAGTATTTCTTAGAAATTTGTTTGTTTGCCACTTGGGTTTTATTAAAACCCTTCATTCCCACATGACAATCTGCATGTTTTAGTGGTATACCTCTTACCTTAATCTCTTCTTCCATCTCAGACACCCTCTTCTCCAATACCTGCTTTTCCTACACAAACAAGAAAGAAAGAAAGAAAGAAAGGAAGAAAGAAAGAATCAGCATGTCCATGTGAGGTTCCAAATTGAGAGCCATCAAATGTCTTAAATAGCTTTTACCATATTTTCAAATGTTTTTATTACATAATGATAAATCATTTAAACACCCATACAGAAATTTCATGTAAATGTTAAAACATCAATTACTTAGGCCAAACCACCACTTAAATACTGTTTGCTGAACATAATTGAGTAAATGTTAGATAAGCTCTTGTAGCATATAATAATTTATAATACAAAATATATTGACAGTTAATATTGATAGTAAATACCATTTTTTCTGAATCAAATACACTGGACCTCTCAGATATTCTGTCCTGCTTCTGAAACACAAACAAATAAAATAAAATAAATAAATATGAAATAACTGCTGTTCCCAGCACACTATTGGAAAAAAGTACAAAATAATAATAATTAAAAAAACTTATTCTATTTTTTTTAACATAACAGTGAAATCTTTGTGGCTACTGGGTGATTTACAAGTAATCGGATATTGTGAAATAGAACAATGCAGTGGATATGAAACAGAACATTAAGGCTATCAAGAAGCTAGAGGACATCCTAACCTTTACAGGTAGTGGAAATGAATTGCTTTCTCTGTCTATGAATTTGTGTGGTCTTACCTGTGTGACTTTGTCCAGTTGCAAGCGGAATTTGGCCAGATTCTGCTTGCTATCCACCAGACAAGCCCTGAGTTTCTCGTTCTCTGCCAGTGCCTCCTCATACAGCTAGCAAAATGAAACCACCAAGCATTGAGTCCAGTTTGTTTAGTCTATGTATCTTTAACAACAAAATGATTTGTTGTATTGTGCCTCATCAAAAATAAATCTGGTAATGACAGCTATTTCTAAATGTCTAAATGAATTGAGAAAACATAAAGGGATGTGGGGTTGCAAAGGACAGCAGCTGCTTCCGCCAGGACACATGGAGCCAGCCACTGCATCCTTTAACTGCTTCTGAACATTCAGAGGATAGAGCTCTTTAAACGGTCATGAAAAACTAAACTACATTTTCTGAGATTTTAAGAGAGGTGTTTTTGTCATACATCATAAAAGACAATGTTAGCATCTGTTCATTTTAATTGTAGGAGAAAACTGATTAATTTTGCACTTTTTTTACGCTATTTTCGTCTTCCAGTTTTAAAATCTACATCTTGTCAACACCACAGGCAGTGACGTGGCAATGTACCATAGTACTTCGATTATGCGTTGGTGTCTCATAATTATTCAAGAGACTATGTGTTGACAGTTGCTCGCCCACCCTCTTCCTCCACTGCCTTGTCCTGCCGTGCCACTCCGCTCCCTTCTTCTCACAGCCATCCATACCCATTTAAGTTGCGTTTTTCATAAAGATTTTGAGGTAGACTTGAGCTGAAAGAGGGGGGTTTCATGACCCTTTAACTGTCCTCTTCCACAAATAGCTTTAATCTTTTCACAACATCATCCAATTCTACCTTTTATTTCTCACTTCCCAGTTACTATGGTACTTTAATTCATCCTTCTCTCGATGAATCACAGGTTCACTTCAGTGATAATGGGGTACATTACGATGACACTTGCGCAGAATGCATACTGTCCCATTGCCATCACAGAGATTATGACCGTCCCCTAGCAGTGGGGCTTGGGGGTCAAATGCTGGAAACCACATGACTGTCAGTGGAACAGCAATTATCAGTACCATTGTCTGAGTCAAAGACATTCAGGTTCAGAGAATACCACTGTACACTGAGTAGAGACAGAAAGTTAAGTGAGCAATCTACTGACCGTCTATGATTGGAAATCAAATCTTTGAAAGGTGTTGTGACACATCAAGCAAAGCAGGGTCTGATATGCAAGGGCAATGATGCTACTCTTAGCTTATGACTAGGCCAAGACACTTTCAGAGGCCTCGTCCACTGTTTCTCTCAGTTGTTCTCAACTTTTGCAGTTTCTTAGTAATCTTGTCCAAAAGGCATCGACACCAATGTGATCACTGAAGACTGTCTAGGGGTTCACACACTGTCACTGGGTCTGAAGTTAGGCTAATGTGTTCAGACGTGTTTGTTGACATCACCCAGTTCCTGCTTGTGGTTGGTAAATACCTCAGATGAGTCATGTAATCTCACAATCACCAGTTACCCTCAAGACCAAGCTCCCATTAAACAGAGGGCTTGTCTGGAATTCACATTTCACAAAACAAAGATGGCACACCCTGTGTACACATCAAAAATCAAGAGAGAAAATCTGCTTATGCGCTTGATAGATTAGCACCTTTGATCGACTGCCAGTGTGGAAAATTGTGGGCTCAAGTCATAAATCCAAAATAAATTAGCAGTCAGGCAATTCATGCAATCTTGTGACTACTTATGTGATATCTGAAAGAATCCCAACTACTGTAAATATGTACTTGGCAGACTTAGATTGTACTTGGCTGTGACGTAGTCCTGTGACGTAGTGACTGTTTTCAAATAATTTGCCAGGAGTTTCTTGGCTGTGTTGGTGTTTAAACCATACCACTTTTATTCTTTTTTTCATCAATAATTGTATAATTTAAATCAGTTAAACTTTTTCAGCTTTATTATGAAATTGCAAAATATCAATATCAAGTGACAAACAACCAGAAATGTGTTTTAGGGGAAAAAAAGAAAAAGAAAAAATGTCCATGTGATGAGGAGGAGGGAGTGGCCAGGCTGTGAGAATGCATACCTTGCACTGAGGCATACAGCAACATTTTGCAGCAATTATTGCAGCAACTCTGCAGCAAGAATTGCAGCAATTTCTGGCAAGTACTGGTTGCTACCTACATGTGACAAAATTTTTCATATCTCTTGGCTATGGGGTAGGGTGGCAAAATGGAAGCCTTTATTAACCAATAAATAAATAAATAAATAAATATCCCAATCCATGTGGAATAATGTGTTATGGTCTGATGAGACCAAAGTTGAACTTTTTGGCTATAATACCAAAAGATATGTTTGGCACAAAAAATGAGACCACAGCACATCACCAAAAGAATACCATCCCCATGGGGAAGCATGGTGGTGGCAGCATCATACTTCAGCGGGAACTGGGGCTTTAATAAGGATGGAGGGAATAACGAATAGCTCCAAATACAAGTCAATTTTCATCACATCACCTACGCACCTACATCACCTACGCACCTGTGACATCATCCACTCCACCACTGCAAAACTTCAGACACAATACCCGAGTGCACTCATGATTATTAACAGGGACTTCAACCATGCCCCCCTCTCTAAAACCCTTACAAACTTCACACAATATGTAAAATGCAAAACAAGAGAGAATAAAATCATGGACCAGCTGTATGCCAATGTGAAGGGGGCATACAGCTCCACTTCCCTTCCCCCTCTGGGCAGATCAGACCACAACTTGATCTACCTTGCACATGTGTACAAGCCTGTAGTCAAACAGCAGCCTGTCACCACCAAGTTCATGAAGGTGTGGTCCAGTGAGGCCGAAAAGGCCCTGCAGGACTGCTTCAAGACCACAGACTGGGACCTGTTCCTTGAGGATCACGCAGAGGACACTGAGGGACTCTCCCAGTGTATTACGGCCTACATACGCTTCTGTGAGGACAGCATTGTACCCACAAAGAAGGTCCGCTGTTTTTCAAACAACAAGCGCCATGGATCAACAAAGACATTAAAGCCCTCTTAAACAAGAAAAAGAAAGCATTCATGGCAGGAGACAATGAGGAGGTCAGTCCAAAAGGAGCTAAGGAGGGAGCTGAGGAAAGCAAAATACAGTTACCGGGAGAGGCTAGAGTGCAAGCTGGAAAAGAACAGTGCCAAAGAGGTATGGGAGGGCATGAACAGGATTACTGGGCTTAAAAATTCCAGACCAGCCATGGAGGGCAGCCTGGAACATGCAAATGAGCTAAACCAGTTTTTCAACAGGTTTGACAGCCCCACCCCTGAGAGCTCAAATGGACATTCACACACTCCTGATGATGAGGACAATACAGGAATCAGAAAAGCTCTGGGACATGCAGGTAGACCACGACATGGTGGCCTGGATCATGGACTATCTCACCAGCAGACCACAGTACGTCCGACTGCAGGGCAGCCTGTCAGATGTGGTGATGTGCAACACCGGCGCACCTCAAGGAACTGTGCTTTCACCATTTCTATTCACCATATACACCTCTGACTTTAGCTACAACTCTGGTACATGCCACCTCCAGAGATTCCCTGATGACTCCTCCATCATGGGCTGCATCAGTGAAGATAAGGAGGAAGAGTACAGAGGCATAGTGGAGAGCATTGTCAGATGGTCTGAGGATAACCACCTTCAGCTCAACATCGGCAAGACCAAAGAACTGATAGTAGACTTCCGCCGAAACAGAAAGCCCCAACACCTATTACCATCCGGGGGGAGAAAATAGAGAAGGTGGACTCATACTAGTTCCTGGGAGTGCACATCAACAGCAAGCTGGACTGGTCGGAAAACACTGAAGCTCTCTACCGGAAGGGACAGAGCAGACTGTTCTTTCTAAGGATGCTCAGGTCGTTTGACGTGAGCAGCAAGCTACTGCAGATATTCTATCAGTCTGCAGTAGCCCGTTCCCTGTTCTTTGCTGTGACATGCTGGGGAGGTGGATTTAAGGCTGGGGAGGCTGACAAACTCACAAGTTGATGAAGAAGTCCAGATCTGTTGTTGGTCACAAACTGGACAATCTAGAGAATGTGGTGGAGAAGAGATTAAGAAACAAAATCAGATCCATTTTGGGAAATCCTCTTCATCCACTGTATGCTGAGCTACAAGAGATGGAGAACTCCTTCAGCCACAGGCTGCCCCCAAGTGCAAGACGGAACGCTTCGGATGTTCCTTCGTGCCGACAGCCATCAGGCTGTACAACACTTAGCCACCCCCTCCCTTGACCTTACTTTTGACTACACTACAAATGCACGTCTACACTGTTTTCATATGGGTACCATACTGTACTTTTTGCACTGCTCACAAATCACATCACTGCTTCAAAGCTTTTCTTATATGTCCACACTGATCATACCATACAGCTGCAATATTTATATAATATTGTACATATGCGATATGTACATGGGCTACTTTCATAGTTGGACTGTACATTGTTGCTTGCTGTATATACTGCTGATATGTACTGATGATGTAAAATGAATGCCTTAAATGAATGTCTTAAATCATCACTCAGGTTCAACCATACTGAAACTGTGTCTATTACCCGAGCTAAATAAAAACCTATAAATATGCAAAAAGTTTGTTTTAGGAACACTTTTTCCAGAAGTGCATGACAAAACATCGTGCTTCTGGAGAAAACCATACATAAGCCGTATTTATAACCCCACGATGTCGGATGATTCAGCCATCATCGGGAATGAATGGCACGGCTATTTAGCTATGCTGAACGTGGAGGAGGTGCTTGTGAGCTACCTCTCTCCATCGACAGCATGTAATTTAGGGGGGGGCAGCTTTGCCATCCAAGCCATGTAAGGCCACCATGGCATTGGTGGGCAAGGCCAATGCAGTAGTGGGTCTTGCTTCTGGGTCACTGCGTACAATGGCAGTGTTGCAGACCTACCAAGCAGACCTGCTGAGTGAGCTCAACATATGGTGGCATTCAGCCAGTTCCTTCCCAGCTGTGTCGAGTTCACCCGGGCATCGACGATTGGAGCCCGGGCCAGCGTTAGTGCAAGGGAGGCACAGAAGGCACGTGTGACAGCCTGTGTCCCCCCACAGACAGCCAGGGGAACTGGGCAGCCACAATCGTGGCCTGCTACTAGGCCTGATCTAAGAATGGTCATAAAGGCCAAGAAGACAAAGGAGGAGTGGTCCTGAGGGGACGTAGAGGGACGTATCAGGGGACATGAGGTTGTTAGGACAGTTAGCCCCCAGTACTACTGTAGGGCCTCCCCTAGCCAAGGCTGTCCTAAGTTTTCAGTGTTCTCTGGTCAGCGAGCTGTCACAGGGCAATGGGAATCTGATACTTTCTCTCCAATAGAATGTGAAAAAGTTAACTAAAAGACCATCTGGCAGCATGGAAACTACTGTCAAATGTGTCTCCATGGGTTCTGTCTACTCTAGAAAAGGGTTCAGAGGTGTGCTCACCACAGTAGTCAGCACAGAGCAGAGCCCGACGTTAGCGCAGGAAGTAAGATCCCTCTTGGACAAAGGGGCCATAGAACATGTACCCCATTCCCTGAGTGAGGGAGGTTTTACAGCCATTATTTTCTGGTCTGCAAAAAAGATGGGAGTATGTGGCCAATTTTAGATCTGCATCATCTGAACTGTATACTTTGGACATACAGGTTCAAGATGCTGATGCTCAAACTTATCTTCCACAGATTCAGTTTGAGGACTGGTTTTTGATGATAGATCTAAAAGATGCATATTTCCACATAGAAATGTTGCTCAGTCACAGAAAGTTCCTGTGATTTGCGTCTGGAGGCAACACATACCAATATCAGGTTCTTCCCTTCAGGCTAGCTTTATCCCCTCACTCCTTCACAAAGTGCATGGATGTCATTCTGGCTCCATTGCGACTCCAGGGCATCCGTGTACTAAACTACTTGGATGACTGGTTAATTCTTGCATGATCCAGGCAACTGACAATTCAACATTGAGATGATGTTCTCACCCATATGAGCAGCTTGGGGCTCAGGTTGAACATCAAGAAAAGTATGCTTTCTCCAGTGCACAGGACAACTTTCCTAGAGGTTATAAGGATTCTACTATGATGAGGGCATTTCTATCCCCAACATGCGTAGGGACAATCCTATCAACATTGAGCAAGATAAAGCTGGATCTTGGCATCCCCTCCAGTCTCTATGAGAGAGTGTTGGGGCTTATGGCAGCAGCAGCCAATGTCATACCATTGGGCCTATTGCACAGGAGACCGTTTCAGTGGTGGATGAAAAGTAGGGGGTTTTGTCCAAGGATGAAACCTCTGAGATTAATCAGTGTCACGCAGAGATGCATACATGCTCTGAGAATTTGGAGGTGTCTCCGGTTTCTAGCCTTGGGTCACACTCTAGTGGTGTCTGCTTTTTGCAAGATGGTAATGACAGACATCTCCGTCACAGGCTGTGGCACAATCTTAGTTGGCTGCCCAACTCAAGGTCTCTGGAGTGGCCCTCATCTGGAGTGGCATATAAATCGCCTAGAGATGTTTCTAGCACTGAAATTCTTTCTTCCTCAATTGAGAGGTCACCATGTGTTACTTGTGACTCCCAAGACAGCGGTGGTCTAATATATCAACCACCAGGGAGGATTATGTTTGCGTCCCCTGTTCAGGCAGGTGCAACTAATTCTTCTCTGGGCAATGGAATGTTTTTGTCAGTGACTGCAATGAAATGTGGAATGTGGGGGCAACTGCAATGTGGAGGCAGGGACTGACGCCCAGAGATTGGGGTCTCTTTCCACAAGTGATGGAGTCCATATGGCAGAGGTCTGGCCAAGCGGAAGTGGATGTGTTTGCCTCTGAGGACACAACACACTGCCCACTGTGGTTTCCCCTCACTCCTCTCACACCATTGTGGCTGGACAGTCAGGTCTTGATCTTGGTGAACTCTCGCTAGAACTTGTGGAAGCAGAGCGTTCATGGGAAAAACGTATAGATGTGACCTCGGCCACATGTGTACCATGGTGTGCACATGTGGCCGAGGTCACATCTGTACGTTTTTCCCATGATCACTCTGCTCCCACAAGTTTTAGTGAGAGTTCGCCAAGACTGCCTACGTCTTCTGCTAGTAACACCTTATTGGCCAGCTTGGATATGGTTCTCAGAGATAATATCCCTGCTGGATATTCTCCTTGGGAGATTCCCATCCGCAGGGATCTACTGTCTCAAGCCAGAGGGCTGATTTATCACCCTCGACCAGAAATATTGAAACTGTGGGTCTGGCCCCTGAGGGCCACCAGCTCATAGATTCTGGTCTCACAGCTGAGGTTTTAGACTCAGTGAACTGTGCAATAGCTACCGTCCTGGCGTTTTTACAAGGACGTTTCTCAGCAGGGTTGGCTCCTTCTACATCAGGGTCTACGTGGCCGCCATTTTGGCCTGCCATGCCTCTATTGATGGAGCCTCTGTGGGGAAACATCCTCTATCTTCGAGGTTTATGCGTGGTCTGCAGATGGGCCTCAGCCGCCTGACAGCATGCATAAACCTTGAAGTTAGAGGATATTGCCCCACAGAGGCTCCATCACTAGGGGCATGTCTGGCCAAAATGGCGGCCACGGACATTCTGTGGTCCTGGAAGGTCTGTCAGGTGCCCCATTTCAGTCCTTAGAGTCAGCCTTAGAGAAACTTCTGACTCTAAAGGTAGCTCTTCTGCTGGCCCTTGCATCTCTCAAGCGAGTAGGAGATCTACAAGCTCTCTCTGTTGCCCCTTTCTGCCTTGACTTTGACCCTAGATTATATCCTAGGCTGGATTATATTCCTAAAGTGCCTACATCTGCTGCCCAGCCAGTAGTGTTGCAGGCTTTCTGCCGTCCTCTGTTCCTCACACCAGAATAAGAGAAATTGCACCTACTGTGTCCAGTAAGGGCTCTCTGTACTTACATCCACCGCTCCGGCCAGTGGCGTAAGTCAGAGCAGCTACTGGTCTGTTTTGGCGGCGACAGTAGAGCTGATGCTGTGTCAAAGCAGCGCATCTCTAATTGGATAGTGGAAGCAATCTCTATCGCTTATGAGGCACATGGTCTCCCCTCACCTCTGGGCATGCAAGCTCATTCCACTAGGGGTGTTGCCTCCTCATAGGCTTTGTCCAAAGGGGTATCCTTATAGGATGTGTGTGCTGTAGCGGGGTGGTCTATGCCACACACATTCATTATTACAGCCTGGATATATGGCTATTTTTATACAGGCCATATTCTCAGTATTACAGAGTGGGAATTGTCTTTCCCACAGCGTGGAGCTCACGTAACGTTGAGTTCCCTTTGAAAGGGAACATCTGGGTAACCAGGCATTGCGTAACTTTCTCATACTTTGGCATGCTTGTGAATTGCGTCTTTGCTTCATATAATAGAGGCTGATGGTGCGGTTCACAGGCGCCGTTTATATGTTACGCGACATGCTTAATTGCCATGTCACCTGATCACGGCAGGCCTATAAATAGGCATGATGTTACACAAGATTCAGATACCGGTCATGTGCGAGGGCGCTTCCCCACAACATGGAGCTCACTTAACATCTTGTTCCCTTCTCAGGGAACAGGGTTAACCCAGACATTTTCTCATGATCTTGACATAACCAAAAGCTGTATTCTAACAACATAATTTTATTGTAAATGGGATTGGTGTTACATGCATATTGGCATCTTTGCTATCATAAATGTAATAATTTCCTGCTATAGAGATGGACTTTATCTCCACATTAAGAGAGAGGGATGTCCCCATCTCAAGTGTCAGACACTAATGTGGAAATTGTCAATCCTGCAGGGATGATGTATTGTTGTAGGCCACCCCAGATGTTAGCATTACCCTGGTTCCCTCAACAAAAAGCCAATAGTATTTTTCCACTGCCTTTTGAATTATTGCAGTGATTCTTTTATGATTGTTACATGTTTCGTTCATTAAGATGTAAGTAAAAAGCTAATGTTAGGCTATAAATGAACTACATGACAGTCACATGACTTGAATGTCACCACCACTAAGCTTCCAACAACTCTTTCGATCTTTATTTTAAAAAAAACAAAACAATTGGAAAATACTATACATTGATAAATCAACAAGTTGGAAAGTTTCAGTTGCAAGAGCGTGATTATAAACTGTTACGGCACAAGACTGGGATAGGAAGTAAGTGCAGGAGTAAAGCTAGAACAAATCATGGAAATGCTACCGTTTAGCATATTCTCACAGATACACATTAACTAGAGCCGAGGTGTGATACATGAAACCAAAGCAGGGCATGGAAACATTACCGCTGGCGCGTTACACATGTAACTTCTTTACACCTATTAGTCTCTAATACCGCGTGACGTGCGCAGCAACGCGAGGGGTTTAAATAACCAATGACATTTACCTTAACTGCATGACAGCTGGTAACAATTGGAAACACACCCTCGCACCTCCGCCAATAACTAAACAGGGAGGGGACAGAACAGAAACCAAACCAAGTGCACATGTCCATTGTAAACAAAGTCTTATCATCCATGCGTACTTCAAGCACGTGCACGCGCGCGCTCTCCAGCCGTCCGTGCACATCGTTGCCGCAGCGCCATCTGCCGGCAAGATCGTGACATATACACAATGAGGCTGTAGTAGATGAGTTTTTCTGTTCATTGTGATGATGTTTAATGTCCCCGGAAACCTCTGTAGTACCATTTAGCCACTTGTTAGCAACCATCTTTTTTAAGACATGTAAAAGCTTTTTTAATAATCCTGAGTGGGGCATTACTGATGTATTTTATGTTGTAGTATAGAACATGAACATATCTTGAGCTTAGGTCCACAACCACAGACCTTATTTCAGGCATTTAACCAAAAAAACCATTCAAAAAACCCATTGAATTTGGGATGATGGATGTCCAGTACACAGGAAAATTAAGTCGTGATCACGAGAAAACAACAGATAAATAAATTAATAATGCAAGGCCACTTAGGGCTTCCGTATGAAACAGCATGGTTTGCATGAAAAATTGATAATGTGAAAGCTGTCATGCTGACTGGGAAGTGCACCACGGTACCAAACCCAAGATCAACTGTAGGAAGTGGTATGAGTTTGGTTGCACTAGAACTGAGCCGCATTTTCTGTGAATGCAACTCGTACTTTGGTCTGCACTTGTTCAGGAAGTAAAATAACCTACGCATGTGTTTTAACCAATGAAGGCATCATTCATTTCCACAACACACGTACCATGAGTGACAGGGGATTTTGTTAGGGGTTTTTTTTTTTTTTTTTTACAGATTTTGATAGGATCAAGTGAGTCTGAAACCAGACCAATGCTGCGGGAGGCCCTGGGAACAATTACACTCAGATTCGGACTGCAGCAAACATGCCCGGTGTGAAAAACACCTAACAGAAACATGGGTTAAACCAAATGAGTATGTAGCATTAAATGAAGCTAATCCTCCTGAATACAGTTTTATACATCATCTTCATCTGGGGCACTTGTGGCTTGACGGTTAAGGCTCTGGGTTACTGATCAGAAGGTCGGGGGTTCAAGCTGCCAAGCTTGCAGCTTCACTGCCAAGCTGCCACTGTTGGGCCCTTGAGCAAGGCCCTTAACCCTCTCTGCTCCAGGAGCATTGTATCATGGCTGACATGTGCTCTGACCCCAACTTCCTGACATGCTGGGTATGCGAAGAAAAGAATTTCACTGTGCTATAATGTATATGTGATTAATAAAGACTCATTATCTAACTTGCAGAAGAGGAGGTGTCACAGTTATTTATAATGATAATCTAGGTGTCACACAAAAACCTGGTCATGAATTAGATGCAGCTGAAGTTCTTTACACTAACATAACATACGTAGCCACAAAAAATAAGTCTACCCAGTCTTTTCCACTAATTATTTTTGATTTTTGACAGGCCCCAAGGGCCATATTCTGAATTTCTTAGAAGATTTCATCTGAAACCTGGTTGTTTCTGTAGACAAATCATTAATTGGTGAAGATATATAAATACATTGTGTGTGTGTGTGTGTGTGTGTGTGTGTATGTATATATATATATATTTATATATATATATATATATATATATATATATATATATATATATATATATATATATACATATATTGTATTAAATATGTACTATAGTCACACTCCACAGTCAGAAGCTATTTCAGATCTTTACCTTGTCTCATTTAAAATGTGTCTTAATCATAATATATGCTATAAATTAGGTTTGACACCACCATATCAAACCTAAATTCCCATCAGCTACTGTACATATTTTTATCAAATATCCCTCAGCATTATCAACCTTGATTGGATCACCATCTGAATACACAGAACTATTAGAGATCTCAGTGCTTAGAGTCAGAATTCTACTACTCTCTATATAATGTAGCTTCATTTAAAATAAAAATCAATACAGAGGAAAAAAGCACCCTGATATAATGTTCACATGCTCACCTTAAAACAAATTTCAAATTCAAATAAAATTTTTATTTGTCTCACACACAACCATACACATTATGACATGTAGTGAAATGATTTTTACGTCTGTCCGTGACAAAAACTAGAATTTACAGTTAGAAAAAGTGAAGGTATTTTTAAAAATGTAAAATAAATAAGTAAATAATAACAATAATAATATTTTTTAAATAGTATAAAAATATAATGTAAGGATATAAAGATGGGTGGCAGCAACAGTCTGACTATAATTGGTATAAAGTGCAGATATGTGCAGTTGTTTTGTGCATTATAATGCTGTACAACGTTAAGCTGTGTTGTGTGGTTGTATTGAAATTACACACACATATTTATGAATACAGGGTAATACAGGATAAAGTGTTTACTGAAGATGAATGGATTGAAGATGTATTAAAGGAATGTAGGTGTTAGCAAGTCCAAGCTCTAGTCCAGGTGTTCTCCTGGTTCAGGCCCCGAATGGCCTGTGAGAAGAAGCTCCTCCTCATTCTCTCTGTGTTAGCCTTCAGGTAGTGGAAGCCCTTCCCTGACTGCAACAGAGAGTCCATTGTTTGGATGGCTAAGGTCTTTAACTACCTTCCTGGTCTTGATCCAGCACCACTTGCTGTAGACAGACTGCAAGTCAGGGAGTGCTCAGCTGATCGCACCAGTCTCAGGATAGCCAACTTATCCTGCTTGGTGCTGTTCCCAAACCAGGCTGAGGTACTTCTCATCGGGATGCTCTCGGTGATGCAGTTGTAAAAGTTCTTTAGCACCTTACAGGGCAGTTTAAAGTCTTTTTAGAATCTAAGGTGGCAAAGACTCTCCCAAGCCTTCTACACCAGGGTGTAGATGTGACAAGACCATGACAGGTCCTGCATAATGTGAACACCAAGGTACCAAAAAATTGTCCACTCTCTCTAATATGGTCCCACTGATCATAAGGGGGTGGTAGCTCCTCTGCTGCTTTGTGCTGACATCCACTATCAACTCCATTGTCTTACTGATGTTCAGAAGGAGGTTGTTCTTCTAGCACCAGTTCTCCAGGCTTTTAATTTCCTCCATGTAGGCCTTCCCAGCATTATCAGAAATCAGGCCCACCACTACAGAGTTGTCAGCAAACTTGACAATGCTGGTAGAGTTGGAAGTGACCATACAGTCATAAGTGTACAATGAGTATAGCAGGGGGCTCAGGACACAACCCTGGGGGGCTCCAGTGCTGGAGGGTGAAGGAGGGTGAGACATGTCTTCCCACCTGTACTGCTTGTGGTCTGTCTGTAAAGAAGTTGGAGATCCACTGACACAGGGATGGGCTAAGTCCCAGGTTCTTCAGCTTGAGTTTGGAGGGAATTGTATTCTTAAATTATGAACTGTACTCAACAAAGAGCATTTTAACATAAGGAAAACCTTCCTGGTTTCCAGATGGCTCAGGGTTGTGTGTAGGAGGAGTGTGATAGCATCCTAGGTAGAGCGATTGGCATGGTATGCAAACCATAATGGATCCAGGGTGTCAGAAAATGAAGAGGTGACAAGCCTTTCAAAGCACTTCATCAGATCTGACGTCAGGGGTACTGGGCCACAGTCACTGAGGCATGCGAGCTAGGGTTTCTTTCAGACAGGAACAGTAATGGATTGTTTAAAGCATGTGGCTATTACTGACTGTGCCAGGGAGAGGTTGAACATCTCCATGAACAACAGTGCAAGCTGGTCAGCACAGGCTCTAATGACTTGATCTGAGATGCTGTCTAGTCCTGCTGCCTTTCTGGTGTTCACTCTCTAGAAAGTCTTCCTTACATTGTGCTCCGAGATGATGACAGTATTTCCTGCTATGACACTTTCTGCATGCATGCTGCCATGAGCACTGTTAGCAATGTTAGCACAGTTAGCACTGCTAGCACCCTTAATGCTGTTAGCTGCAGCCTCAAAGTGAAAATAAAAGTATTCAGCTCCTCTGCCAGAGAAGCATCTGCATTCACTGTTCTGGAGGATGGTGTTTTATAGTACATTATCATTCTCAGTACCTGCCACAGGCTCCTAGAGCCACCCTGTTGGAGCTGTGACTCTAGCTTCTTCCTGTAGCCCTGCTTCACCTCATTCACCACTCATGTGCATGTTATAGGATGCAGCCTTGTACACCTTCATGTCCCCGATGGCAAGCCCCACATTATAGGCAGCAGTGCAAGATCTTAGAGGATTGCAGATGGTTTTATCCACCCACGGCTTCTGTTTAGGAAACATTCTGATGATGGTTTTGTGGTTAACTAGGAATAAGACCACCACAGAAGTATGTAGACCATCAATATGTAGTAGCAAAAAATTTCTCCCAGTATCCAATGAATCCCACAACCGCTTTCATAAATACATTGATGTCTCAGAGCCTGAACATGTCCCATTCTGTGTCATCTAGAGCATCCTGCAAAGTGGCCATGGATTGGGCTGTCCAGCACGCAACCTCCCTCTGAACCAGAGCTTCCTGTTTCAGCCTTTGTTTGTATCTAGTCATGAGGAAGATGGCGGCATGATCTGATTCCCCAAATGGCAGCTGAGACTGTGCCTTGTAGCTGTCTTTGAATGGTGTAGAAATGGTCCAGCACCCTGGTGGGGCAGGTGATGTGCTAGTGGAAATTTGGCACTGTTAAAGTCCCCTGCCACAATGAGAGCAGCATCCTGATGATGGTGCTGAGTGCCTGCTCATGAGCAGTTATGGTCATTCCTACATAAATATAACATTCATTAAATCTTTCAGTCAGGATTTAGGCCTCATCATAGAATTGGGACAGCACTGGTTAAAGTGCTAAATGACTAATGGAATCTAATCAGTGTTGTGTATCCTTGCTTGTGTTGCTTGACCTTAATGCATGCTTAGTTATGCTGATGACACACAGTTATATGTTTCAGCAAAGCCAGATGAGAGATACAAGATTAATAAAGTTGAGGAATGTGAAAAGGACACTGGATGCTCAGTAACTACCTTGTACTTAATTCTGACAAGACAGAAGTACTAGGATAAAATGCAGCTAGATGTAAGCTTTCTGATTACATAGTGAGCCTGGAAGGCCTTACAATTACTTCATGTGCAGCAGTAAAAATCCTTGGTGTGATTCTTGACTCCAGTCTCTCATTTGAAGCTCATGTAGATAATATTATTCAGCTAAACTTCTTTCATATCAGAAATATTGCTAAGATAAGAAATATAATGTCACAATGTGATGCAGAAAAACATATTCATGCCTTTGTTACCTCTAGGTTGGATTATTGTAATGTCTTGCTGTCCAGATACTCCAATAGGTGCAAGTAAATGCTAGTTCAGAATGCAGCAATCCTTACTAGAACCCTAAGATATGACCACATCACCTTTGCCTTATCCACAGTAAAATTTTGCACTGATTATAAAATATTACTATTGACCTATAAAATACTGAATGGTCTTGCACTATAGTACCTGAGCACACTTCTATTCTTGTGTGACCCAGTCCATGGTGTGGGTAGCTGGAGTCTCTAATGATCCTCTATGCTTTGCTCACACAGCATCTGGTGTGGATGTCCTGGAGGGAAGGAAGCTTCGACGATGTGCTGGGCTGTCCACCAATTTATACAAAGCTTTGCGGTTGAGGGTGGTGCTGTTCCCATACCAGGCAGTGATGCAGCCAGTCAGAATTATCTCCATGGTGCACGAGAAGAATAATTTGAGGATGTTGGGCTCAAACCGAACTTCCTCAGGTGTCTGAAGAAGAAGAGGCCCTAGTGAGCTCTGGTAATGGATAAATTGGTGTAGTGGATGTAGTTCCTGTTTTCTATTCGTTTGCCAGGAGCTTCTTGCTTTTTGCATTTAAATTATATTGTTCCTTTCTTTTTCATTAATAATTTTTCCGCTATCAGTCTCATTTGGCGTAGTTTCACTTTCACTTCTGCCGTATTAAAATTTTTTCAAAGAACGCTTTTGTTTTTTGACTAAAGACAGCAAGCGGAGTCCATCCACATCAGACCCGTCTAAAATAATATCAACTTATCTTTGACTAAGGTATGTTAAACACTCAACATGGCAAACGTTCAGCTTGTTCAGTGTGTTGAGTGCAGGATGTTTAGTCATTCTTCCTCTGCCGTTAGTAATAGCATTATTTGTGCTAAGTGTATATTAGTTAGCTCTCCCATGGGAGCACCACTCCTCTCTGCTTCATGTGTCTAATAGGTTTGTTCTCCTCAGTGAAGTACCCGCTGAGAAACCTGAAAGAGCTCTGGTTATAGGAGACACTATCTTAAGGCACATGGATTTAGCTAGGCCTTTAGGGGCTCCAGCAGCTTTAGTTAGGTGAATCCTTTAGTTAGGAGCCAGGGCGCCAGACATAGCAGGTGATCTTAGGGTCTTAGGCAAGCACAGGTTTTCAAAGATAGTTATTCATGTAGGAGCTAATGATATACGCCTTTGTCAGTCAGAGGTTACTAAGAGTAATTTTGTAGAGGTGTGCAAACTAGCAAAGGCGATGTCTGATGCAGTAGTATGCTCTGGCCCATCCCAATGAGGCATGGTGATGTGGCTTACAGCAGGTTATGGTCACTGAACTGCTGGTTGTCCAGGTCTTTGTCTGAAAACAATGTGGGCTTTATAGATAATTGGAGTAGTTTTGAGAGCAAGTCTGGCCTGTTAGGGTGGGACGTTATCCATCCCACTCGTGAAGTTGCTGCTCTCATTTCTTGCAGCCTAGCACATAATCTCAGAACAGGCCTAGTTAATCACTGGCAATCCAGAGCCAAGGCCAGGGAGCAGACAAGCAGGCTAAACCGACTCTCTGCTAGCTGCACTGAGTCATCACCTAGGTTCCACATTATCAAACTGTCTGTTCCCTGAGCTAAACAAAAATGTAGAAATATTCTGAAAGTTTGCTTCAGTAACCTAATTAATATAAAATTAGATCATACTGAATGCACAGCCAGCACCTTTGTTCTGAAGCTAGGACTGTTAAATATTAGATCTCTTACATTTAAAGCACTTATTGTTAATGAAACCATTACTGATCAGGATTAAACTAAATGAGTACATAACACGAAATGAATCCAGTCCTCCTGGATACAGTTATATACACCAGCCCTGTCTAACTGGCAGAGGAGGAGGTGTCGCTCTCATTTATAATGATAATCTAGGTGTCACACAAAAAACCTTGTCATAAATTCAACTCTTTTGAAGTTCTTTATGCTAGTATAACATATGTAGCCACAGAAAATAAGTCTACCAAGTAGATTCCGATAGCTATAATTTACAGACCCCCAGGGCCATATTCTGAATGCCTTGCTGAATTTGCAGATTTCATCTCGAATCTGGTTGTTCTCTAGAGAAAGTGTTAATTATTGGCGATTTTAATATTCATTTTGATAACCCAAAAGACCATCTGAGAACAGCGGTTGTGTCCATTCTAGATTCAGTAAGGGTCAATCAGAATGTAATAGGACCCACTCATAATGGTGGACACCATTGACCTTATACTAACATAAAGATTAAATATAGAAAATATAGTCATATTTCCACAGTCTGAAGCTAACTCAGATCATTATCTCATCTCATTTAAATTGCGTATTGATCATAATATATGCACCGTGCCACACTAAAATGTCAAATGTACATTCACATCAGCTACTGCACAGAGTTTTATCAATAACCTCCCAGAGATATCAACTGATAATTGATCAGGCAACCGAATGCTTAGAGTCAACGTTCTGCTACATGCTAGATAAGGTAGCTCCACTTAAAAGAAAAATAATTAGAGAGAAAAAGCTAGCACCCTGGTATAACAATCACACATGCATCTTAAAACAGACCACTCAAAAATTAGAACGTAAATGGCATCAAACCAAATTGGTAGTATTTCAAACAGTATGGAAGAAGAGCCTCCTCAAATATAGAAAATCTCATAGTGCTCCTAGATCAGTCTATCTCTCCACCTTAATTGAAGATAACAAAAATAATCCTAGATTTTTATTTAAAACTGTAGCAAAATTAACTGGGAATAAAACCACCACAGAAACATGCACACAATCATTATATAGTAGTGATGATTTCATGAATTTTTTTTCATTGGCAATGCTGAAAATAGTAGACAAAGTTCATACTATAAATTTTAAACCAGTCAGTCTTATAACTAACCCTGTAGATAATAATATAACAATATCAGATCGACGATTAGAATGTTTAACTCCCCTTAGAGACTGTGGGGGAAATTATTAATTTTTACTTTGTAAAAATGTTTTTTTTCTTGTTCTGTTCATTCTCATCTGAGGATAATGCCTAAGAAGGCCATGTCATGTCACATAGATCAGTACAGAATGTTTATCTGCATGCAGTGACACAAACATGTTTTTTCTGTTCAAGGTTCTTCTGTACATCTTCTAAGACCCTGAAACAAAGCCTGTTTGAACTGTCTCAAACTGCTTCTTATCAGTACACAGAAGTGTATTATGCTCTGCGTTTCATATAAATAGTAGTGGTTCAGCACAAGCACTTCAGAGAGCTCTCATTACTCTATCCTGCTTTCTTCTATCCTGTCTTAACCATCTTTCTGTAATAAGCCTTTTTCACCTCAGAGGACGAGTCTGCGAGTGTTGTCAAATTTCAACAACAAGACCAAACTAATTTAATTAATTTCTTCATCAAAATCATCAACTTGTATACTAGATCCCTTACCTACATGTTTATTCTAACATATTATTCCAGAAGTAAGAAAGAATTCTTCCCTTAGCTCTGACTATGTACCTAATTCATTTAAACTAGCAGTTATCAAACCCCTGATTTAAAAAAATCTGACCTCAACCCCTGTCAATTGTCCAGCTATAGGGCAATATCAAACCTCCCTTTATCTCCAAGATCTTGGGAAAAGGTTGTAGCACAGCAGCTATGCTCATACCTACATAGGAATAACATTCATGAAACGTATCAGTCAGGATTTAGGCCTCATTTAAGCACAGAGACAATGCTGATTAAAGTGGTAAATGACCTACTACTGGCCTCTGATCAGGGTTCTGTCTCTTTGGTTGTGTTGCTTGACTTTAGTGCAGTTTTTGATACCACTGATCATACTATTCTCCTTGATAGACTAGAAAATGTTGGAGTTAAGGGGACAGCCCTCCTGGCTCAGATCTTATTTGACTGATTATTAACAGTTTGTAGATGTAAATGGCCACTTCTCTATGCATACTGAGGTAAAGTTTGGTGTTCTGCAAGGTTCTGTTTTAGGCCCACTGCTTTTTTCTTTATATATTCTACCTCTGGGTCAAATTATTTGTAAACATGGAATTAGCTTCCACTGTTATGCTGATGATGCACAGTTGTATGCTTCAGCAAAGCCAGATATCAGACACCAGCTTAATAAAGTTGAGGAATGTGCAATGGACATCAGACACTGGATGCTAAACTTCCTTTTACTTAATTCTGAAGTAAAAAGTACTTTTACTAGGACCACATGCAGCTAGAAGTAAGCTTTCTGATATCTTAGTAACTCTGGATTGCCTTTCTGTTTCATCATGTGCAGCAGTAAAATACCTTAGTGTGATTATAGACTCCAATGTTTCATTTGATGCTTGTGTAGATAATATTACAAGGATAGCCTTATTTCATCTCAGAAATATTGCTAAGATAAAAAATATAATGTTGCCACACACTGCAGAAAAATTTGTTCATGCTTTTGCTTTTGTCTCTAGGTTGGATTATTGTAATGGCTTACTGTCTGGATGTTCCAGTAGGTGCATAAACAAGTTCCAGTTAGTCCAGAATGCAGCTGCAAGAGTCCTTACTAGAACCAGAAGATATGACCATATCACCCATATCTTATCCACACTGCATTGACTCCCAGTAAAATTTCACATTCATTATAAAATACTACTGTTGACCTTTAGAGGACTATAGTACCTGAGCGAAAGTTTGGTCTTTTATGATCCGCCAGGCCTACTTCGATGAAAAGGTTACAGGCTATTTGTTGGTACCTCAAATAGTGAAGGTTACAGCAGATGGAAGAGCTTTCTCTTACAAAGCCCCACAGTTATGGAACAGCCTTCTAATTAGTGTTTTGGGACAGTGTTTAAGTCCAGGCTGAAGACATTTATTTAATCAAGCTTTTTGTAAATATTTTTTTTTCAGGTAAAGGAGCAGATCTAGCGGGCACTCAGGCAATGTTGTGGTGAACTGGGATGTTTGGATGCTGTCTTCCCTCATTCACCCAGGTTTGTTGATGGTGGAGTGGCTGGCTGTCTTATGTCTCAGGGCGCCCTCACGTCTGTGTTACCTTCTGGCTCTTCCTTTTAGTTATGCTCTCATAGCTAGTCTTGCCGGAGTCCCTGGTTGCACTCACGCAAAGTACATTGTCCTTAACCATTATGGGACAATCAGCATACCTAATAATCTCTCCCTCTCATTCCCTCTCTCTTTTTTTCAAGCTACACATGATACTCCTGAGATACCAGTGATCCTGACCCCTTCTGCTCTGTGTACCTGCTTGATCCCTGATCCTTACTGATGCCCTACTTCTGGTTCTCATCAATTAGTTTCACCAATTTCTGTCTCATTTACTGTAATTACATTTTTGTTATGTTGGCCAATCAGCCACACTGCTTTCTAGATATTGGCATCTGCCATTAAAAAACCCATATCAGTTGGCCACTGGTTGACAACCATTCATGGCATTTACCTCATTCAAGCTGAATTAAGGTTCAGGGTCTAGTGTTCAAGCTCATGTTCCATGCTTGTGTGTGCGTGTGTGTGTGTGGGTGTGTGTTTGGCTCACGGCAGTTATTGAAATCACCAATAAGCACCCATCACTTCTTTCACAGTTACCCTTGGCCTCTTGGTTGCTTCTCTCACTAATGCCCTCCTTACCCAGTCACTGATTTTGGTGAATTAGCTTCTCTAGGCATAGTCATGATTGTGCCATATCCTTTAAATTTTTAAACATTTTTTCAGTCCAAAAATGTCGGTAGCTCCTTGGTCATGGTGCTATTAGTTAAGATATGTACTCTAGGTACATATCAGGGATTACACGCAGTGGTGGCTCATCCATAGGGGCAGATGCAGCAGACCCCAACCATTTTTATTATCCATTCAAAAATTGTTCATCACACAAATACTTGTTCACAACGTCATACATTTTAAATTTAATTTGAAATACTAATTACCTCTTTTGAGTGATATACAATTATATAAAAATGTAGCTGTTTGAAAGATATGTATAATTTGATGTTCCACTAATTTGCTTGCTATTATAGATGTTGTGCAATTGTGGGGTAGCAGGCTCACTGCCCCAATTAGCTTCCACAGAGTTATTATTGCACATAGTGGTCAAAAATAGGAACTACAACAAGTGATAATAGAGGCCCCTTAAGTCAGCATGGTAATGCTATACCCACATGACAATGCTCCTGTGCACAAAACAAGCGCCTGCCCCTTTTGTCTCAAAATGTGTCCATCTGGTCATAGTAAAAAAATAAATAATAAATAATACATTTCTACCATTGCCAATAACAGTAACAAGAAATACAAAATAAAATTGTATTACCAGACTTGTAATGAAAAATTCAAAGGTACATGCTAATGAGGTTTTAAGCGGAAACATTAGATGGAGGTGCTTGTCCTACCAATTTTTGCTGCTTAGTGTGAACGTGGCTTTTCAGTTCAAAATAGGCTAAAATCAAAGGTACACAATTCAACCTCGGAAGACTTGATCAGGATCAGCACAGAGGGCCCATAACTTGAACAGTTTGTTCCTGAAAAATGTGTCAAACGCTGGCTTTCTGCAAAACAGAAGAGGGGGCCAAACTGCATTCAATGGCCAAGTGATGCTGACATAATTATGGTCAGTGACACTGGCTCAGATTCTGTGTAAAGAACAATTCTTTGTGACTATATATAGTTCTCAAGTTGGAAAAGACCTTCAGTTCCCACTTTATGTGAACTTGGATGAAAATGATGACGCTGTAAAAGGAGGCCAGACATACTCACATGACAGGATGACTGAAATTAAGTGTTTTAAAAATTTTAAATGCAAGTTAATTCTTATGTGGCACTTAAAAAATCATTTGGCACCGAGTTTTTTTTTTCTTATAGGAGCCAGTGGCTCCTTAATAGATTTTGTTTTTGTCTGAAGCCCTGCTGAACACAATATAGACAGCTGCTTTATTATAGTTCTGGTTCTCTCTTGCCAGCTGTGACTCACATGAGCAACAAATTAAAAAATTTTTATTAAAACAAATCCAAGCACTGAATGTTTTTAAGTTCTAAAATATGCTCTAAATTTAAGTATTTTATATCATATTGCTTTTCTCTTGACTTTATTTACATATGTGGCCTTGAAGTAATCCAAAAGTAATCAGATTATTTTACTTTCATTTTGTGATACTTGGATTACGTTACTGGTTAAATTTTTTACAAAGTAATTTGTAACTGTAACAGAATACATTTTTAAAGTAACCCTCCCAACCCTGCCTACTGCCACTCCCAATCGAGGTCAAGGTCAAGGAAGTTTATTGTCATTCCAAAACATGGACTACATAAAAGGAACAAAACTAAGTATTGAGGTCCCGGTAACAACAGCAAAGAATAAAAACACTACAATATAAGATTAAGTGGACCAGAAATAAGTACTATAAATAAACAATAGAACAATACAACCATAGAATCTCAAGATTAAGCAAAGAGTAATCTCAAAACAACTGCAAAGGCTAAAAACATTGAAATCTAAATCTAAGCAGAGCAGTGCAATTAAGAGCAATAAACAACAATAAAACAATACAACTATAGAATCTCAAATTAGCAGTGACATACAGTGCAAATGAGTGAGTGTTAATACATAAATAAATGAGTATAAATATGGGTATAAATGTTCAAGTGATACTGCACATAAGAGTCCGTAATGTATGAGTGTTATAGCACATGAAAGAGTCTCTGATGTATGAGTGTTATTGCACATTAGAAAAGTTTCTGAGCCTGGTTGTTCTGGCCCCAGTGCTGCGCAGCCTTCTACCTGAGGGTAGGGAGTAAACAGTCCATGAGCATGGTGTAAAGAGTCTTTCATGATACGGTCAGCCCTGTTCCTGCATCTACTGGTGTAAATTAAAGTAATAATTATATATATAAGTGCCCTTTTTGCTCCTTCTGCCCCAGCCCCAGCGGAGGTCTATGCATGCCACTGCCCAGAATAAAACCAGAATCTATGGTCATGAGCGGCTGCTGATCAGTACATTTTATGTGTGGACAGCTGGACTTCATTCAACTAGTTATGTAGCTTCTGATGGCAACTGGTTGCACCAGAACTAATTTAGGTGCTTCACAGCAACAGGGGTAAATGCTTATATGATCATACCTTTTAAATATTTTATTTGTAAATAGTTTTGCAAACTACATTGTTTTTTATTTTTTATTTCAATACTAGAGGCTATTTTAGATTGCTTTATGATATATACTATATGGCACAAACAAACGTTTGTGGACACCTGAGCATGACACCAAAAAACAGATTTAGATCCCAGTTGTTGTTATAATAACCCTCATTTCTTCTGTGAAGAATTTTCTTTAGATTTTGGAGCTTTTTTGGCTGTGGGAATTTGGCCAATCAGCCACAAGAGCATTACTGAGGTCAGTCACTGATGTCGGGCAAAGAGGCCTGGGATGCAGTTGGTGTTCCAGTTCATCCAAAAGGTGCTCAGTGGGGTTAAGGTCAGGGGTCTGTGCAGACTTTGTGTACAGAAGCATTGTCATACTGGAACATGTTTGGGCCTCTTGTTCCAGTGAAGGGAAATTGTAATGCTACAACATAAAAAACATCCTATACAATTCTGTGCTTCCTACTTTGTGGCAACAGTTTGGGGAAGGCCCAATTATGGGTGTGATGGTCAGACTTCCACATAGTGTGTAATCCAAATTAATTCCATTTCAAGTCAGGTTTGTAACATCACATATTGTGAAAAAAATTCCAAGGGAGGTGAATACTTTGCTGTATGTAAACATTATAAATTTTAGGTTTAGCGTTTTCTATAATAGTCATCATAAACTGAAGTACACAAAGAAGTCATTATTGCTTATTATTGTACTCAGTGACCTTCTTGTAGTCCTTGCTGGCATAGTCACTTGTCTTGTTTAGAGAATCCAGTTCTCTATGTGTGGAGCTGGTATGACTGAGTGTTTCCGAAGTGCTTTCCACTTCACTGGCATCACCCCTGTCACAGTTAATGGTAATTTTTTAGTGTGCTTTTTTGTAGTAACAGCAGAGTATACAAAATGATTGCAAATACATACTTCAGTACTTACCTAGATAATCTGTCATGCTGCAAAAGAAAGATAGGTACATAAGTTAGAAAGACAGTTATATGTTACAGTAATTTCAACAAGTTTATATTTTAAACATAAATATGCAAATTCTAATTGAACATACATTAATATTGCAAACTAAAACTAGATAGGTACAGCTTGTTATGACAAACTTTGATGTTGGGTTGAAGGTAGTGTGCAGTTTTAAGAAAGAAAGAGACACAGATAGATAGGGTTCCAATACTTGTAGAATTGATAGACAGATAGATAGATAGGGTGATAATACTTGTAGAGTTAGATAGATAGATGTCGTGCCAGTACTTCTAGAGTTGGACAGATACATAGCGTTCCAATACTTCTAGATCTGGATAGATAGATAGACATGGTGCCAATACTTGTAGAGTTGGATAGACAGATAGGGTGCCGAAATGGACATGAGGCTATATCTCTGTAACACTTTAGCATATTCAGGCCAGTTCCCGACCTTGTGTTAAAAAATTCTAATGTAGGTTAGGGCTGCAACTAACAATTATTTTCATAATCGATTAGTTGGCCAATTATTTTTTCGATTAATCAATTCATCAGATTGGGGGGGGGGGGGGTGAACTTTCAGTACCATGAGTGTTACAAATATAAAATTCAGACTAAAACTTTACACAACTGTTTGTCCAAAACAGAAAAGAACCTTGTGGTTTCTGTTACTTGCTGTCTTTAGACATATTTTAATTCTGTTTACTTTTGATCATAATGTTTTAATTAGACATTATAGATCTTATTCGCGCTCCCACTCTGTATCACCACGTCTGCATCGTGCGTGAGGAGCAACAAGGCTTCATTACTAACATATCACTTCCGTTATAATAAACGACAGAAGTTACACTGATACAGCATATAATGACAATAAACTTAAATTAAACTAAACCCTTTAAGCAACTCGTAACAGCATCACTATTGTGCTTCCGTGCTACACGATCTCTGCTTTATAAAGTTTGATCTTCTCCACGGTGTTTAATATAAAATGCCCCCCTTCCTTAGAGAACTTGGAGGTTGCACACTTTCTTCTTCAGTCACGTGACGATTTCGCCTCCGTCTGATGGTGACTGAGGT
The DNA here is from genome assembly GCF_023375685.1 of Ictalurus furcatus. Taxonomy (NCBI): domain Eukaryota; kingdom Metazoa; phylum Chordata; class Actinopteri; order Siluriformes; family Ictaluridae; genus Ictalurus; species Ictalurus furcatus. The sequence goes on from NC_071269.1 coordinate 9,215,241, forward strand.
CATGTTGGGAATAAAAGGTAACGTTGATATAAACAGTTAACTGAAGAAAGTTATTGTCGGTGACTCTGGGTATTCTGGCTAGCGTATGACGTCATGCGCCACTGACTAGTAAGCGGCTTATACTTCCAGTTAGTTAAAAAAAAAAACGCTAGGGTTCCATTTGAGGTGATATTACCTTTCTAAAATGTATACACTAGATGGTAGAGTTCGCAGTGCATAGTGTAAGTGTATAGTACGTCATTTGGGACACAACTTTAGTATTTACTCTCCGAATCGTGTTTTCGGAAGAGAAGTAATGAGTAACGTAATGAGTAAACGTACTGCGCACAAACCAACTAATCGATAATGAGATTCGTTAACAACGATTTTCATAATTGATTATTATTGATTTTATCGATTAGTTGTTGCAGCTCTAATGCAGTTTTAAAAAAAGTTAATATCTTTTGACTATGTTTGCCTATTTCCTTGATACTAATCTGCACAGATTCCTTGGGTGATGCCGAGATCAATGAAAACAATAGCCACGTTTCCAACCTAGGGTTTTTTTCTGCAATAAAAGGTTTAGCGCATTGAAATGTTTACGGATATAGCTGATGGAAATGCAAATTATCGGTGTCGACATGATCTTTTTTCATTTAACTTTAGTGCATAAACTCTATGTCGGTACTTTTAAATGTTCCGAAAAAATAGTTTGGAAACAGTTTTTGTCGAGAATAATTGCATTCGTGCAAAAAAACGTGTCATGTGACAAAATTTATCCATCAGTCGGGAGAAGAACAGGGATGTGCATGCCATCCAGTGCACTGCAAACCTGTGACACAAGATGCACCAAAGATTTACGATATGCAATTTCATTGGCCTCCGCTACATTCAACAGCTTGATATAACACCGCATTCATTTTTCTTTAATAGCTTTGCATACAGCATATACACGTCGACGGACAGTCATTTAACTAATCTCGAAAGTTTCCCCCACTACACTGTACTCGATGCAGGATGCCAGCTTGAACAGGGCGAGAGCAATCCACTTTCTGGTTGGAACCTGCGATGGGCTCATCTCTCCAACACTACCTCACCCATGGGCAGGGCTGGAGTGGGACCCATTTTAAGCTCGGGAGTTTAATGCCCAAGACCAGTCCTGTTTTTCAGTGGTGGAAGAACTTTGAAAAATGAAGTGACAGTGTAGTTCTTACTATCTTGTTATATTTCAACAAGAATATAAAGATAAATAACAAATGACAAACTGAATATTGTTTTCTGCTACAAAAAGTCCAACTGTAACATTATTGGGGAAAAAGTTTGTTTGCATTCAAACAAATATGAAGTATTTCAGTAAGAAATATACTTTTTTGGCAGTTACCATGCCACAATTATTTGTTTATATCTCCATGGTAATGACCTGAGCATGAGCACTTGTATGTGTGTGTGTGTATGAGAGAGAAAGAGAGAGAGAGAGAGAGAGAGAGAGAGAGCACGCGCTCTGAGCCAAGTGATATTAGAGAACGGCACGTTTTAATGAATGCGTTATTGATGAGCTGCTTCAAATACAAATGTAGTGTAATTCATTACTTTAGTTATTATTCATGCAATAATGTAACATGCTTATTTTATGAGCCCAATTTATGAGTGGCCCACCGAGAATTCTCCTGATTTTCCTGATGAGCCACTCCAGCTATGCCCATGGGCTTCGTAGCATACTTGGAGCCCTATTAGACGAGCAGCCGCTCCATTCTGATGTCATCTTCTGATATTTCATACAACTGCAATTATTTGTGAAATTAAAATGAAAGCAGGCAGGTCGATTTCATTGAATTGTCTCAATACTTTCTCCATTTCACAAAGATTTACAGAAAATTATGTATGGAAACAGCTCAAGGGCAGATTTCTTTTGCAATACACCAAAATGTATGAGACAATTTGTTTTTTTTAAGGATGATGTCATCATGCACACCAATTTATCAATATAAGGCCAATTGAATGGAAACAGGCGGGAGGCAGTAAATATCCCAAACTTTTTTTTTATATACTTTCCCTTTGTTTGTAACAAAAATGTGCAAAAAGTGGATGGAAACTTGGCTAATTATGCCATGGCCATGTCTGCCATTTTGAAATGCTTTGAAAACCTACTTTTTCTTTTCTTTTTTTCTTTGCAAACATAAAAAAACAGACATATAAACATACAAAGAAAAGAAAAGGGGGGAAAAAAAGGAGAGAAAAAAGGGAGGGGGTGCCTCTGTCAGCCTACTAGCAGAGAATGTCGACATTAGCACATCTGCAGGATTCATATATTAACATTTTTTCAAGCTATTTCCTTGAAAACAGATGTGTTTCAATTAGCGCCCATTTCTGTTGAAAGGTGTTCAATTTCAACTGCAGATCAGCAGTCATCCTCTCAAACATATATCTGTTTCAGTCTTTGTGTCCATTCTGTCACAGTAGGTTGATGCTTTTTTATCCAGTTCACAGTAATTATCTTCCTGGCTGCCATGTGTATGCAAAGTCTATTTTGCAGATCTTCACATCTATCTGTGAGATCCGGCTCACGTTCCAGGAGATATCCAAGCGCTCTTTCGTGCCTCATCCCAATCTCCACTGCAGCGCTAATCCATTCCTCTGTCTCTTCTATTCTGCTCTCCAGACCAATTATTTGACTTTTTAGGTCCTCAACCGAGGTCTCCAATTTTGCCAGTGATATTTTTGTTTGTTTATGTCCCTCTTGGTTTTCTTTTCTTAATTATTTAAATTCTTCCATCACTACAGAAAGATCGGAAGCACGCGCACTAGCCTTACCATGTTTAGCAGGGCTAGGTGACCTTTTTTTATTGTTTTTTCCCTCAAATTTTCACTTTTGGAAGTATGAAAAAAAATCTGATTTTACCTGGATTAATTGTGCAAATCAGGATTTATTGCATTAATTCGACGGAGCCTAACTTTCATGCTTTTCCCATACCAGTGACGTCACCGGAACCCCTGAAAACCTACTTTTTCAAACTCCTCCTAGACAATTTGTCCAATTTTCATGAAAATTTAATCAGATCATACTCAGGCCAGACTGGCAAAGAGTTATCAAAAGCTTTTGGATTAATCAAACAGTTCTCAAATAATGTGGATGAATTTAATGATGATCATTCCTAAATGGATGTGAGGCTATATCTCCTTAATGTGTATTCAGACCAAACTTAGTGCCTGTAATTGGCATCATGACATGAGGGTACCTGCATAGTTTTGAAACAACACCACCTAGCGGTCAAAAATTCGAATGTAATTTCCAAAAAAATACTTTTACCTATTGTCTTCAATGTGATATTGCTAGATTTGTTGGGTCATGCCGAGATCAATAATACCAAGTTGCCATGATAGGCAGAACTTGCTGTCCACCATATGGAAATGTTTCAAGACCTACTTTTTTTAACTCCTCCAAGACTGTTTGTCCGATTTTTACGAAAAATGTAATCAGATCATCCTCAGATAATAGCGACAAAAAAGTAACAAATTCAACTTGATTCGTGAAACCATTCTCGAATAACGGGAAAATAGATTTGAAGATGAGCATGCCGAAATGGACATGAGGCTATATCTCAATAATGCTTTAGTGCAGGGGTGACCAATATTAACCGGAAAGGGCCGGTGTGGGTGCAGGTTTTCATTCCAACCAAGCAGGAGCCACACCTGACTCCACCTGTTTAATCAGTTGATCTTGGCTTTCAGTAGACTCAGGTGTGGCTCCTGCTTGGCTGGAATGAAAACCTGCACCCACACCGGCCCTTTCTGGATAAGATTGGACACCCCTGCTTTAGTGTATTCAGACCAAACTTAGTAAATGTCATTGCCATCATGACTTAAGGGTACCCACACAGCTTCGGAACAGTGCCATCTAGAGCTCACAAGCTATGGGGAATTTTTTTTTTTTGCTTTTTGGAATGTTTTCCCAATTTTCACCCAATTTGACTCAGATCCTGTTCAGTCCATGCCAGCAATAAGTTATGGGTATTGTGTTGATAGACCAAACCGAACTGTAGGGCCGAAATCAGTGATATACATTTTTCCACAGTAGGCTATTTTGTCTGTCTGCCATTTAGAGTCACGACAAAAACATACTTTTTCGGCGTCATCCTATACCATTTTTATTCAATATCTTGGCAACACTACTGTCTATTGCACGGAAAATTGTTATGTAAAATTATGACCATGCTCTGATGCTTGCTTATCTCCTTACTTTGCCTCTGTAGTGCTTGGCCCCATAATTGCTGCTTGCACCTATTGTTTTCATTAGTGCTCTTCTTACTCTTATTATTATTATTAGGGGCCAAGCACCAAAGGTGCTTAGGCACCTATTGTATCCATTAGTGTTGTTGCTGTTCTTCTTCCTTGAGTTGCACTCACATTTTTGGTAATAACTTTTGACCTAATGGTCACGAGATATGAAAATGTGATAATTTTGCTTATAACTTCTGAACAGGTTTTCTCATTAGATTCGGTACAGCATACCGAGTCAAACGGGACCTAGTACTATATATTAATTATTATTCTGCTTCTTCTTCTTCTATTTTCGAGTCTATGCCAGCCCATAGAACCGTACATAAGAATGTTATTAAACTTGGCACACAGATAGAGGATAGTCTGAAATGTTACCATAGCAAATTTAGAGTTGCTATCTCAAGCACTCTAGCACCACCAACACGTCTAAATTTTCACTCATGTTTATGCTAATAAATTTTTAACCGTAAGGACAAGAAACAAAATTATTTTCCCTCTGATTCCTTGGCTTGTCCCAAGTCGATTGGCTACCATGCTTTCAATTTCTGCCCAACTAGATTTTCTGAAAAACCTACTTTTTCAAACTCCTTTTTGAATTCCTTGGCCCATTTGTCCAATTTGGACCAAAATCTAATCACATTATCTCCAGACTATGCCAACAAAAACTTATGGAATTCAAGTTGATTAGTAAAATGGTTCTCAAATAAAACACAAACAAAATGGACGTGTGGCTATATCACCATAATGCTTTAATGTATTCAGACCACACACACCATTCAGCCATACCAAAAATCAGTATGTGTCATTGGCACCATGCCTTGAAAGCACTCAAAAGGTTTCAGGTCAGCACCAACTTGGGATAAAAAATTATAACAGCTTTTGGCTTCTTATGCTTATTGTCATGATACTGGTATTTATAGAGTCCGTGGGTAATGCCGAGAACAATGTCACCAATTATGCCATGGTTTGCTGAACTTCCTGTACACCATTTTGAAATGTTTTGATAAACTACTTTTTCAAACTCCTCCTAGACTTTTTGAATCAGATCATCTTCAGATCATCCAGACAAAAAGTAATGAATCAAGTTCATTCATCAAACCTTTATCAAATAAATTTGATACAAATGAATTTGACAATGAGCATGCTGAAATGAGGCTATATCTCCAAAACATATTCAAACCAAACTTAGTGTATGTCATAGTCACCATGACTTGAGGGTACCTGCACAGAACAGCACCACCTAGTGTTCACGAGATATGAAAAAAGCATATTTTTGCTTATAACTTCTGAGAGGTTTGTCATAAAATCATGACCATGATAAAACATGCTTGTTTATCTCCTTACTTTACCTATGTTGTGCTTGTCACCATAATTGCTGCTTGCAGCTATATTTAGGGGCGAAGCACTGCAGCTGTGAGGCACCTATTGTATCAGCTAGTTTCTTCTTTTTCTTCTTCTTCTTCCTCTTCTTTCTCTGATTGAGTCTATGGCAGCCCATAGAAGCACTTGCGGGAAAGTTATGAAATTTGGCACACAGATGGAGGATCGTCTCAATATTAACCATAGCAAGTTTAATGCCACCAACTGCTCAAAATTTGACTTACATTTATGCTAATAACTTTTGAACCGTAAGACTTAGAAACAAAATTATTTTTCCTCTGATTCCTTGGCTCATACCGAGACAAATGCTAGAGTCAATTTCCATCCTATGAGATTTTCTGCCAATTTGAATCGTCTTAAAAACCTACTTTTTTCTAACTCCTCCTAGGTGGATATTCACCAAATTCTTCAGACCATGCTGGCAAAAACTTTTTAAAAATTAAAAGTTTTGTGATAGACTAAACCATTTTTGAATAACATGCATCTCTGTAACACTTTAGCTTTAGCATATTCAGACCAAACTTAGTGTCTTAGTTATATCCTTACGTTGCCTCTGTTGTGCTTGGCTCCATAATTGCTGCTTGCAGCTATATTTACTATTCTTCTTCTTCTTCTTCTTCTTCTTTTTCCACTCCTGAGTGTATGTTAGGAAATTTGGCAAACAGATAGGGGTCTGAAATGTTACTCCAGCAAATTTGGAGCTGCTACCTCAAACCCCTTAGCGCCACAAACAGGTCAAACTTTCACACCTGTTTAATGCTAACAACTTTTGAATGCAAGGGCTAGAAACAAATTTTTTTTTCCTTTGATTGCTTGGCTCATGCTGAGTTGATTGCACACCATACTTTCAGTTTCTTCCAACTAGATTTTGAATTTTCTGTAAAATCTACTTTTTCGAGATCCTCCTAGACCGTTCATCCAATTTTCACCAAAATGAATGAGATCATCATCAGACCATGGCGACAAAAAGTTAATTAGTTAAATTGTTTTCGAATACTGTGCAAATAAATTCAGACCAAACTTAGTATATGTCATAGCCATCATGACGAGAGTACAAGCACTCTTTTTTCACAACATGAAAAAAATCACATTTTTGCTTATAACTTCTGAATGGTTTATTGAACATACAGTGCATCCGGAAAGTATTCAAGCACTTCACTTTTTCCACATTTTGTTATGTTACAGCCTTATTCCAAAATGGATTTTATTCATTGTTTTCCTCAAAGTTCTACAAACAATACCCCATAATGACAACGTGAAAGAAGTTTATTTGAAATCTTTGTAAATTTATTAAAAATAAAAAACAAAAAAAAGCATATGTATATAAGTATTCACAGCCTTTGCCATGACACTCAAAATTTAGCTCAGGTGCATCCTGTTTCCACTGATCATCCTTGAGATGAGATCTTTCAAATCGTGAAAGAAGTTTGTTTGAGATCTTTGAAAATTTATTAAATTTATTAAAAATAAAAAACAACAAAAAAAGCACATGTACATAAGTATTCACAGCCTTTGCTCAGTACTTTGTTGAAGCACCTTTGACACCAATTACAGCCTCAGGTCCTTTTGAGTATGATGCTACAAGCTTGGCACACCTATTTTTGGGCAGTTTCTCCCATCCTTCTTTGCAGGACCTTTCAAGCTCCATCAGGTTGATTGGGGAGCGTCGGTGAACAGCCATTTTCAGATCTCTCCAGAGGGTTCAAGTCTGGGCTCTGGCTGGGCCACTCAAGGACATTCACAGAGTTGTCCTGTAGCCAAAACTTTGTTATCTTTGCTGTGTGCTTAGGGTCGTTGTCCTGTTGGAAGACAAATCTTCGCCCCAGTCTGAGGTCCAGAGCGCTCTGGAGCAGGTTTTCATCAATGATGTCTCGGTACATTGCTGCATTCATCTTTCCTTCGATCCTGACTAGTCTCCCAGTTCCTGCCATGGAAAAACATCCCCACAGCATGATGCTGCCACCACCATGCTTCACTGTAGGGATGGTATTGGCCAGGTGATGACTGGTGCCTGGTTTCCTCCAGACATGATGCTTGCCATTCAGGCCAAAGAGTTCAGTCTTTGTTTCATCATGGTCTGCGAGTCCTTCAGGTGCCTTTTGGCAAACTCCAGGCGGGCTGTCATGTGCCTTTTACTGAGGACTGGCCACTCTACCATACAGGCCTAATTGGTGGAGTGCTGCAGAGATGGTTGTTCTTCTGGAAGGTTCTCCCCTCTCCACAGAGACACACTGGAGCTCTGTCAGAGTGACCATCGGGTTTTTGGTCACCTCCCTGCCTAAGGCCCTTCTCCCCCGGTCGCTCAGTTTGGATGGGCGGCCAGTTCTAGGAAGAGTCCTGGTGGTTCCAAACTTCTTCCATTTACGGACGATGGGACCTTCAATGCTGCAGAAATGTTTCTGTACCCTTCCCCAGATCTGTGCCTCAATACAATCCTGTCTCGGAGGTCTACAGACAATTCCTTGGACTTCATGGCTTGGTTTGTGCTCTGACATGCATTGTTAACTGTGGGACCTTATATAGACAGGTGTGTGCCTTTCCAAATCATGTCCAGTCAACTGAATTTACCACAGGTTGACTCCAATCAAGTTGTAGAAACATCTCAAGGCTGATCAGTGGAAACAGGATGCACCTGAGCTAAATTTTGATTGTCATGGCAAAGGCTGTGAATACATATGTACATGTGCTTTTTTTGTTTTTTATTTTTTAATAAATTTGCAAAGATTTCAAATAAACTTCTTTCACGTTGTCATTGTGGGGTATTGTTTGTAGAATTTTGAGGAAAATAATGAATTTAATCCATTTTGGAATAAGGCTGTAACATAACAAAGTTATGAAAAAGTGAAGCGCTGTGAATACTTTCCGGATGTACTGTATTGTCGAACGATATGACATTTTCTTAGGTTGGCCATGTTGTTTGTCGGCCACTTTAAATTAGATGTAAAATGCAGTATTTTATGAACACCTTGGCGAATCTTTACAAAAATCGGTAAGTGTCATCGGCAACATGCCATCAAGGTACAAAAAAGCGCCACTTTCTGGTCAAAAATTATAATGCAATATCAAAAAATGCTAATAACTTTTGATTACTTATCACTGTTGTGATAGGGTCCTTGGGTCCTGCTGAGCACAATGATACCAAGTCTGTATTCCATTTTGAAATGCTTTGAAAACATACTTTTTTTTAACTCCTCCTAGACCGTTCTTTCAATTTTCATGAACATCAAATCAGATAATTTTTCTGAAAAATGTACTTTTTTGAACTCAGCCTAGATGGTTTATCAGATCTTCACCAAATTTGAAAGTGATCATCTTCAGACCATTTTCTAATAAGCCGCAAACTAATTAAACAGCGAGCACGCTGAAATGGACATGAGGCTTTATCTCTATAATGCTTTAGCGTTTTCACACCAAACTCAGTATATGTTATATGACGTGAGGGTATCTGCACAGATTCAAAAATTTATAATGCAAATTATTAAATTCCTAATAGCTTTTGATTACTTTTGCCTATTGTAATAAGACAGATCTTGCTAGATTCCTTGGCTCATCTTGAGAACAATGATACTAAATATGCCATGGTTGGCCAAATGGCCGGTCCACCATTTTGAAATATTTTGAAAATGTACTTTTTTGAACGCCTCCTAGACAATTTATCAGATTTACATGAAAATTGAATGAGATCAGCTTCAGACCAGGCTGGCAAAGAGTTATCAAAAGCTTTTTGATAATGTTGGCAAAAAGGTATCAAAAGCTTTTTGATGGTGATCAGGCCAAAATGGACATGAGGCTATATCTCCGTAATGCATTAGCATATTCAGATCAAACGTAGTCCCTGTCAATGACAGGGCTTTATTTGTTTATTTTTTTGCATAAAAATTTCTATTACTTCTATACAAAACAAACTTGTCCCAAACTCTAATGTCTCAAGAGCAGCTGCAATTGTTGGTAGGTTATACTCTATTTAAATTATATAATCATATTACTAAACATATTATGACACTTTATATTAACACAGTACACATACCTCATTATTTCTACATTTCTGGTAAAGGCTGAAAAATATATAAACATGCATAACTCATTCTTACTCTGAAGCTTTTGCTGCCAGAGGATGGGGATGAGGATGGCAACTCCAAAACAGATTTCCTGGTGCGAGGTGGCAGGTCCTTGTTGCGCAAGTAGGATGACATCTCTCTAAAATGATGACAAGGATACTCAGTGGTTCACATAGAGAGCACAGTTGCCAAAATGGCTATAACAGCTAAAAAACACGGTTCAGTCAACAACTGAGTGCCAGACAGAAACATATGAAAGAACTCTAGATAGCAGTACAGTGGAATTATTGCCTCTGTCTTGCCTGTGCCTGAACTGCCCAGCATTTAGTGCTCCTTCTCATCAGTGAGCAATGGGCATTATCTTCACTCCCATTATTTTCTTCTGTTTCTTGTGCTCTCGCTCTCTCTCTCTCTCTCTCTCTCTCTCTCTCTCTCTCTCTCTCTCGCTCTCATGCACACACACATCTCTAAAAAAGGACAGGAATTTGTTCACAAATGAGAAGGCTCTATCCTTTACTCTTGCAACACACAGTAATATCAAGACCAAAAACTAAACAAACTACCAACCTGTCCTCTTTTGGTATCTCTCTAAACATGTTATGTAATCAGTTCTCTTCTCTATCTGGAATTCTGCCACTTTGCTTTATTTTTATGCAAACATTTTAGGCTAGGAATTTTTACTGCACCATTATACACATTAGATAGAACAAAAGATTATAGATAAAGCAAACTGTAGATTTTGCTATAGATTCTGAGAAATATTTTTAGAACACCCAAATTTAAATTAATGAAGCTATTTTAAAATGTTCTGTGTTGACTGACTGTATAATTTGTAGTTTATTAATGCAGGGGGGAAAATACAAGTAATCAGTGACAGTTCCACATTACTGGCTAATAATTCAAATTGATTGTTAGCCATGCAGCATATTTTAAAGGCCATTACTGCCTTCCTTTTGTAGTGACCTGCATAAGCAAGACTGGTATACTATAGATAGATTTTGGGATATTTGAACTTTGTGGATTTCGGTCTTAAGTTCAGGTCCTGTAAATGGGATTTTAGGTTTATGTACAGGTTCACTGTTCTCCGTATTATTACATTCCATATAGAAAACTCCCATTAGCAAACAATCAAATTACCAGTCTGTGATATGCCCTAAAATGTTTTCACACTGGTGTATTTCTGGTTTAACCATGTCAAACCTTTATGAGTGAAAATCATATTGCTGCCATCAGTCTGACAGAAACCAACATAGGTAGGTGGGAAACCTAATGAATTCACTGTTGTTCTTTAGACATCAGCTAATCCTGATTTTATGGGTTTAGAATTGTTTCATAATTCCATATAAATATATTATGATCCACAAATAAATATAGTGAGATTCACAAAAATTAAACAAATTCACAAATAGATAAAAATAAAATCCACAAATATATGTTAGGAGTTTCACAATAATGACTTAAATTCACAAATAAATAAAATGAGACTTGCAAATAAATTTTTTACAAATATTTTTTATGTTACAAACACATCCCTGCCTGGCATTCATTTGTGGATCATGTCCTGTGCATTTGTGGATTGCTGCACGCATTTGTGGGTTCTGAAACATTTGCAGCACCACAAGTGCATACAAATCAACAAATAGGTGTACTCTACCCACCGTCTACTCAAGCCAATCAGATAATGGCCACATTGCACTGACCAATTGTAGCACGTTCTCGCTTGAACCAATCACATTTTGTAATTTAACAATCACATTTTACAATCAGGGTGGGAACTTATTGCACAGAACTTGCACATTATAAAGGCTGTCCAACATGGAGAAATCCCGACAGGAGAGTGGTTCAAACCATCTATCAGCATCATTGTAACAATATCTAAAAGAAAACAAGCAACGTTATGGGTCAATACTTTATTTTAAGGGTTTTATGTGTTTTCGCTAGTATTTCCTGCATCGCTACCGAATCCACTGCAAAACCTGAGTTGTGATTTTGCAGTAAACTGAGTGTGGTGAGATGAAAAGACTGTGTATCTGAAAAAGATGGCATTGCCAAGAAAGTATCGTCCTCATAGGCTGCATGCCAAAACACAGCGTGACCAATGTTGTCCAATTCACGGGTTACTGACATTCTCTAAATAAATCGTTCTAAAAGACTTACGAACCTTAGCAGTTAAGGATTAAGAATTCAGAGGCCCCTGGGCACAATGTCTTATATACAGTATAAATCCTATATAAGCTGTAAAAAGCACTACTGCGCTGCTAACACTTGCCTCCTCCAGTCCCTGGTTAGCTTGCTCATCATCTACCACAAATTCTTTACCCCAATCTTCCTCCTGGCTCCGTTTGAAGAATGTTTGAACAGATGGCACATGTCTTAATAAAGACACCTCCCTCTCATCTTTTTCCCTTTTTTGTTTGCGTTTACAAGAACCACTTCTCTCACTCATTTTGAACTATGACGACTACACCCACAATCCGATTCAGCACTGGGTTATTTGAAGATAGTGTGGGCTTTCCACACTTGCGCTTGACGAATTATATCATTCTGTTTCGATTTTTTAAATATCAGCGTGCTTTTTATTGGTTATACGTGGTGTCATTATCTGAAGGCAGCAGCTATTTGCACTAGATGCAAATAGCTATAGATGCTATTTACACTAAGTGAAAATAAATAGTGATATATTCTTTTTACACTATATAAACGTAGAAGTTCTTTGCAATAAATGCAAATAGTTGTTAGATGCTATTTATATTTATAAATAGTGGCAGATAGTATTTGCACCTCAGTATTGTTGTACATTAACAGGATGCAGTAATGACAGAGTGTAAATGACTATATTTATTAAAATTATTAAATGGATGTCACCTTATTGGGACAATAAAGCCCTCCCTATACCTATCCCTGACCAATAAACACTTTATTATTAAACAGTCGTTAGGCACTTTATTTCCACTTTTCAAATATTTTCTTCATTTTTATTGAAAATAAATGCCTTTCCAATCTGATATGTGATGGGAAAAGGAAGAAGAGTAAGTCTGGCAAAAGGCGGATTCAAACTTGGGTCGAACGCTACTTTCAGGCGCCACACACCCTATGGCCTATGCCACTGTAGACGTTAAGTTGCATGCATTTTTTTTATAATCTTGTGTGGCCCAACCAGACATTGCCCTCCGTTTTCAGCAATGTGAAAAAAAGAAAAGAAAAAAAACATTTTCTTACCCTTGCTTGGGCCCCAAGTGCGCATAGGCCCCTGGGCCCATGCCCATAATGCCCATTGGATAATCAGGCCCAGCTGCTGCAGGGACGCATGAGGACTGCAGATGTGGCCAGAGCAATCAACTGCAATGTCTGTAATGTAAGACACCTAAGACAGTGCTACAGGAAGACAGGAAGGATAGTTTATTGTCCTCGCAGTGGCAAACCAGGTGTGTCCACCTATTTGTGGATTTGTGTGCATTCTTTACGCTAGAAATGTTTCAAAATCCAGAAATGTGTGCAGCAATCCACAAATGCATAGGGCGTGATCCACAAATGAATGCCAGGCAGGGATGTGTTTGTGACATAAAACGTATTTGTAAAAAAATTTTTTGCAAGTCTCATTCTATTTATTTGTGAATTTGTTTACTTATTGCGATTCTTTTGATTGTGAATTACAGCTTACTTCTTTGATGACTACACGAATGACTCAAACTGGTCTTCCCCAAGAGGCTGTCCAGTGTCTGGATGTTCATGAGTGAAAAGACAAACAGCACAGATTACAAGTCAACCAAATTGTATCAAATGTTGTGAAAAGAATTAGAAGGGCGCATAAGTTCAGTTTATTATGTATTAGCTAATGTTGTAGGGTTAGGGTTAGGGGTACTTTATCTAGCATTTGCCCTAGCTTTTTCTCAAAATTAGTGTTATCAGCATAGGGCAAGAAAGCAACTGGTGAGGAAGACCATTTGGATCCTGAACACTCACTGCCATTACCAAAATAACGCAACGCATTTGATCAAGAAACTTCGACTAAACTTCTTTTAAGTCGAACTCACTTATTTTAGCTAGCTTCACTAAACTAATTCATCAAACATTCAGCTAGTTCTTTGGATAAAATGACCCACTCACTCACCCATGATTACAAAATGCTTGTCTCGAGACCATCAGGGACAGGATGACCAGATCAGGTCAGATAGGTGATGATGTCTGTCATCTAGGTTATCAGATGGGGTACTTCCTATCCTGCCGACAACACCAGGAACTGATGTAAATCTTTCCTGGATGATCAAAATGCTGCAGCTTTAGCAGAAGTAAGATGCTTGAAGAATCAGGAGACCAGGAGGCAGGGTATAGTCAAAGAGATGGTTTATTATGCATGTAAAGACAGACTAGGATCTACATTGTTCCTTAGTCTAAACATAAGTGGGATACAGTTGGTTTTTATACTCCTATGTATGTGCAAAGACATACCCAAGGCTAATATGGAAAAACATGAGAGAAAACATGAGAGAAAAACATAAGACAAAACACAAAACACTGTGACAAAACATAAACAAGGACAAGCCCCCAGAAAAATGATAGGAATGTGACCTTCGGGTTGAGATTTTTAAGAAAAGAGAAAGCGATAAAAGAAGGTGCCCTCTCGCCACTACAAACTTCCTGTATCAAGCGCTTGGGAGAGTTGTCAAATGACACACAGACACACGAAATTCAAATGGCAAGATTTCCCTTTATTCAAAGAAAAACAGAGTATATGTATCGTGCTTGACACACAACAGAGACAGTGGGTTAACTTTTGATTGGCTAAGTGGAAGGGCATATTTGCAGGGAGCATAGGGTACGTTTACACGACAACAATATACTAAAAATGGAAAAGTTTTTCCTTCACGTTTCTGAAAAGTTTCGCGTACAGATTATAATGTTGTCAAACCGATCCCTGTTCACACAAATCTGAGAAAATGACTAAAGACGCTGTATGTATGTCACTTTGTAAAGAAACACTATGCCTGCGCACATAAGCATTCACGTCAACATGTCCACCATATTTATCTGGGCAAGACTGCCCTATAAACAAGTACAAGTAAATGGGAGAGCTGTGGGTTTTCTGGATAAAAAGCACAATAACATTTACATTTCTCAAAAGATTTTAATAATTTATGATCTACGTGGAGTACAAAAAAGTTCTGTCTCCGATTACTTGGAATCTCAATAGGGTGTGAAAGTGCAAAGTCACTCCCTGACAGTAGATGGCACTTATTCGACGTAAAAAAAATTTGATGCTTTGATGCCATGTGTTTTACGCCTAGGAGTGAACACTTCCATTGCCATTGGGGCATTAAACGAACCGTTTTTCACACTGCAAATCCTCCCGGTTAGCTTTTCTTGTGCTTCTGGTCAGAATTCTATTAACAAAGCTTGTTCATTTTTAAATACTGAAAAAAATCTAAATAGTGCATCTTTAAGTACTAATAATTGACCAACATTATACCAAAATGGAACAAAATCGACAATTACAAAGATAATTATAAGCTTTTGAATACCCTTCATCGGGGTAGATGTGGGTTAATAATTTGGCATATGTAACAAATGTGTCTACGCTGGTCGTAGTAGTGATGCAGTAAATCTGCACTATGCTGGAGAAGTGTCAATAAACTCAAAGTCTTGAGCAGCACAAATAAAGTCCTGTAGTCCGCCATTGTAGTTTTGAATGTCTTGTGCGTTTTCTTGAAGTACTCGCGCACATGCCTATAGACTGAACATGTAATACCTATGCACATGACGTCATGTCGTTTTCACAAATTCTCGTTTTTGGTTGTTTACACAGAGGCGATAATGGCATTGTTTACAAAAACTTGCACTTTGAAACCGTTTTCAAAAGTTTGCATTTTCAGGCCCCAAAACGCCGTTGTCGTGTAAACGAACTGCCAAAACAGATAAAATGTTTTCCATTTTTAGTTGAAAACATTGTTGTGTAAATGGCCCCTAAGAGAGTAACAACTCCACATATGGTATTTCGGAAGACATAGGAATGAGAAAATGGTGAAGGGCTTTATCTGTCCATACCTAGTTGAAAACAGTTTTGTGCAGTAGTGGAAGAGTTAACAAAAGAACAAAGAGGAAAACTTAAAGAGGTAAACTTATTAGTTGCAAAAGGTCCGTTTGGATGCCCACAGCACATTGGATTTTACTTAGCGTACTAGACCCTTGGACTAACAGTAAGGTATACTCGGGTAACTAAATTTTTCAAACTGTATGTGTTGGAGTCGAGAGGCAAACACGTGCAAAGTGTCCTTTCTTTTTACAGTTCTTACATATTATTTTTATTGTAGGACACTCCTTTGCATTGGCTAAGTGTCCCCTGGAGCCACAGCGAAAACATGAGCATGCCTGCTAAACCTGTATGTGAGGCTTTGAAGTTGTCTTTGCAGTGGTCTGTGGTTCGAAGCTGTCTATGCCGATAAGCCTTTTGTTGAATTGGGACGGCTTGCACCGGAATGCTCACTCTCCCATGGCCTTTACATGTTCTGACGCAGACTCCACTTGGGTCACAGTTGCAATAGCTTCTGGTAATGTAAAATTAGGTCTTAGGAGTCTCTCGTGAATCCAGGGGTCAAACAAGTGCTCAATGAATTGATCTCGGATCACGCCCTCAGTATTTGGGAAATCACAAGTTGCCGCTAACTGTCTCAGTGCAGCAATGTAGTCACTATAGACTAGTGAGTGCCTTATGCTCGTTTATGGAAATTATATTCTACCAGAACATTAATGGCAGGCGTGAAATGTGTGCTTAAGGCAGTAATGGCAGAGTTTAACGTATCTAAAGTGTCTATGGTAAAGTATAAAAAATCCTTTGCCCTTCCATTCCTAACAATGATGCAGTAAAGCTCTTTTTCTCCCCTCTGGCCAAGCATCACCTGTAGCTCCCATGACAAGGAGGTAGTTGCAAACATCCTGATCCACATTGCAAATGGAATGTTAGGCTTACCCGGGCAAGGCAGAAACAAGTCTGGGAATGGAGCATGTAAGATAAATGTAGAAAACCTTATTTGTTTGTTATAGTGTAGGCTGACCTTAATGTGCAATAAAAGGTAGGATGAATCAAGAATCCCTTGGAGTTGAAAACTGTTTAATCCAACAAGAACCTGCTTCTCTCTGTACATACACACTTCCACTCATACACATGTCCTTATTTCTCTCACACATACGCTTCTCCCCATCTAGTCCTAGCGTTTAGACATAGTAATAGCATTGCATTTAAACACAACAAATGGTATCAAAAGCTGTACTAAGGTCAAGCAACACAAGCAAGGAGACACAACCCTGATCAGAGGCCAGTTTTAGGCCATTTACCACTTTTGTCTCTGTGCTATGATGAGGCCTAAATCCTGACTGATACATTTCATGAATGTTATTCCTGTGTAGGTATGAGCATAACTGCTGTGCTACAACATTTTCTAAGATCTAGGAGGTAAATGGGAGATTTGACATTGGCCTATAGTTGGACACCTGACAAGGGTCATGTTCAGGATTTTTTAATCAAGTGTTTGATAACTGTTAGTTTAAACGATTTAGGAACATAGTCAGTGCTAAAGAAAGAATTGATTATTTTAGAAGAGGTTTGATTGCTTCTAGAATTATCTGTTTGAAGAAACATGTAGATAAGGGATCTAGTATACAAGTTGATTTTGATGAAGAAATTCGTGAAAATAGTCTCTTGAAGGGGAGCAAAACATTCTAATCACAGATCTGATATGGTTATATTATTACCTACGGGGTTAGTTATCAAATTGTCTTGTTCTAAAATTTATAGTCTGATTTTTTTGCCTGATATTTAAAATTTTGCCATTCAAAAAATTCATTATCATAGCTGCTACATAAACACTGCATATTTCTGTCATGGTCTTATTCCTAGTTAATTTTGCTTCAATATTAAATTAGAATCTAGGATTATTTTTATCTTCTGTTAAGGTGGAGAAATACTTGTCCACTATTCATCAAAGGAGACCTGAGTGCAAAACTGCATGTGGTAATTGCAGTCCCAAGGCCATAGTAGCAACCGTAGTCCCAGCAACGACAGCGAGAATGTTTATGTGGAATTGAGGCCCAAAACCATTTGCATGGTACTTCAAGCGGTACCATCCTAAGCAATCTCCAGGCTGTAGCCTCCAGTTCACGAGAGCGCCATCCGTAGGGCATCAGGATGGATCAGGCAGGTCCGGAGAGCAAAAAGGGTCAGGATCACTGGCACCTCCATAAAATCATGTGTAATGTAATGCGTGTTGTAATGCTTCTCTCAGGAGACTAGTGTGAGTTGCCTGATAGCACCATCTGTTGGTTTGGAAGAGGAAGTTGCTCTACTGCATTTGTGAGAAAATCTGCACCAACACATTTGTGAGAAATCAAGCCAAGAATTTTTTTCTTTACGTTTCTAACAAACATAACAGAGAGATATGCATTTGTATATGTTGGTATTTGCTCAAAGATTTGTAGAATGGATTGTATTTATGTGTGAAATATGATGTAGGCTCATATTTTATATATACAAGTGCATCTCAAAAAATTTTAATATCATGTTAGTTTATTTGATTTCCAAATGAAATGCAAAATTTACTTTAATCTTCCCCATGATTGTGGTTGTGTGTACTGAGCCAGACAGAGATTAAAGGCTCAGGAAACCTTTGCAGGTGTTTTGAGTTAATTAGCTGATTAGAGCTCTTCGCAGGTCAAAATTTCTGTATTATTAATTCTTTATTGTAATATTTTGAGATACTGGATTTTTGATTTCCATGAGCTGTAAGCCGTAATCATCAAGATTAAAACAAAAAAGGCTTGAAATATTTCACTTTATGTGTAATGAATCTAGAATATATGAAAGTTCCACTTTTTGAATGAAATTATGGAAAAAATTAACTTTTCCACAATATATACATTTTTGAGATGCACCTGAGAGTGTGTGTGTATACATGTATATATATGTTTCACAAATAATATGTTTCACAAATACACACACACACACACACACACACACACACACACACACATACATACATACATACATATGTATATACAGTGGCAAGACAAAGAATGTGAACCTTTTGGAATTTCATGGTCTTCTGAATAAATTTGTCATAAAATGTCATCTGATTTTTGATCTAAGTCAAGGGTATTGACAAATATAATGTGTCTAAAATAATAACAAAAAAATTCTGATCTTTCAGAATCAAAATGCAATTCTTGAGAGCCAAACTGCTCTCAAGCGCTCTATATGACACACTTACTCTTCCACCACACATGTGCAGAGAGAGAGAGAGAGAGAGAGAGAGAGAGAGAGAGAGAGAGAGAGAGAAAGAAAGATTAGTGCAAACAGAAACAAACAGATTAGTACATATACTTTTGTTTTATAGTGGTTTAAATGTGGTATATAATTCAGGTCTTACAATTCAAAGAAAACATACAGGATATTCAGACAGAGCAAACAAGCCAGGATCAAATGAGACTTAATCATGGCCAATCACAACACATCTCCAAGGTCTTTTCTTTGCCACACTTCATGCAGCATGCCAGTGGGGTTTTCCCTATTTTAAGTTGCTTGTGCTTTCTTATCTGATATGAAATCAAATAAAATATTTTATTTTATAAAAAGCATTACTTTTTAAAAATGATCTGTCATGACAAGAGATAAGCTACTGCTTGATTTTAAGCTTTCATCAGCGAATTCAGCCATGCTTGTATGACACGTTTGAGACAGTCACAGTAAAAATCAGTGTGCTTATATACAGGGTTTTACGGTATCTACCAAACACTTTGAAAAATGGCACCCAAGTCAGGTTCAGGTTCTTTGAATCCCTTTGCCTACAGCTATGGATCTGCTTTCCTGTGATTGCTTATGCAACAACTGTAGTGCTTCTGTGAATGTGTGGCTCACTGTGTCTGGGTGCTTGGCCCCAGAAAATGCTGCTTACCACTTTTATTATTATTATTATTATTATTATTATTATTATTATTATTATTATTATGTAGGCTGCATGTATGCAGCCTATTTTTTTTTGTCCTCATAGAGATTGTTTAAAATGTGTGTAACTTCAGTATTAAATCCTCAGTATACACATGTACCTGAACTCTGAATATGGCTCTGTGGTTGTACTGCTGCAAATCTGTAAGCCTGCTACTACAGTGTGTAAAAAGTTAGCCTCATTTGGAGCTAAGGGAATCTGGTAAACACAAACATTTATTTGTATTTCAGTAATCAAAGAGGATGTAATAACAATAACAAATTGGGAAAGATAATTATTACAGTGCAGGTAAATGTGCAGCAGAAAACAGTGTGGACTCATATCCAGCCTCCATAAGACAACTTATTGTGTAGGTACACCCGAGTGAGGAAATGAGGAGCAATAGAGACAAGGGACTGGATCTCAGCTTTGTGCTTCCATCTCAGCATGAGCTCCATCTTACAGACACACACAGTACACAAATGAACAATGACATCACCAATAACTGCTTAAGTTTGCACAACTAATTGTAATGCTGCTATTCATATCTTCACCAGTAATGTGGTACAAACATTAATGTATAGTTTAGCATCATATACTAGACACCAAATTCTTTTGTACACGTTAAAGTTGTTCTATGCTGCCTTCCCTGCCTTCTAGAATGATTGGCGCCTTTCATAAAAATGATCAAAACTAATTGTATAAAAAACCTCTACATACAATTATTTAAAATATACCTTTATAATAATATAATTATTATTTAAATTGTATTTATATCTAATTTAAATTAGAAAAAAAATAAATAAAATAAAAAATTAAATAACCAAAATGTGCCAAAATTATATGATATTTTAAATGAATGCAAATAATTTGCCAGACATATTTTATTTTTTATTTGCTCTCAGTATTTAACAATTTCCTGTTATAAATGTTGCACACATCCTTTTGTCATCCACTGCCGTGGGGAAAACACAAAGAAATCTTCAGCACTGAAGAAACAGATCTTTGTTGACTTGTAGTTCAAAATATGATTAAGCAAAATCATCTTAAGCAAATGGGTAACCCAAATCCCTACATAAGTGCCTCCAACCTTGTTATGCATGTCAGGATGAGACTCAGTGCAATTATTCCCTCCAGGACAGGCATCAGAAAAATATGTGCCAGTTTCAGTGTTCACTTACTGTACATGCACAGAGTGAGGAGATAATACCAAAATTGTGCACATGGGTATCCAGACCTCTACTACTACTACTACATATGTAACTACCGTAAAGTACACGTCCCCAAACGTGCTAAACCGATGCTTGCTCAGAAGTTTGCTGAAAACAGAGGTGTATGCGCATTTCAGTTCTTGGATGTTTAGGTACAGTGCCCTCCACTAATATTGGCACCCTTGGTAAATATGAACAAAGAAGGCTGTGATAAATTATCTTTATTGTTTAACCTTTTGATCTTTTGTTAAAAAAATCACAAAAATACTCTGCTCTCATGGATATCAAACAATACAGGTTTCACAAAAAAAGAAAACTTTGTTAAATATATGTGTGCCACAATTATTGCCACCCTTTTAGTCAATACTTTGTGCTACCTCCCTTTGCCAAGATAACAGCTCTGAGTCTTCTCCTGTAATGCCTGATGAGATTGGAGAATACATGGCAAGGGATCAGAGACCATTTCTCCATACAGAATCTCTCCAGATCCTTCACATTTCGAGGTCCACACTGGTGGACTCTCCTCTTCAGTTCACCCCACAGGTTTTCTATGGATTTCAAGTCAGGGGACTGGGATGGCCAAGGCAGGACCTTGATTTTGTGGTCAGTAAACCATTTTTGTGTTGATTTTGATGTAAGGTTTGGATCATTGTCCTACTGGAAGATCCAACCACGGCCCATTTTTAAGCTTTCTGGCAAGGAAGTCAGGTTTTCATTTAATATCTGTTGATATTTAAGTCCATGATGTCATGTATTCTAACAAAATATCCAGGTCCTCTGCCGGATACTAGCAAAAACAGCCCCAAAACATTTATAAGCCACCGCCATATTTAACTGAGGTACTTTTCCAAATGGCTACCTCTCTGTGTGTGCCAAAACCATCACTGGTGTTTATTGCAAAAAAGCTCTATTTTGTTTACATCTGATCATAAAACCAGATCCCATTTGAAGTTCCAGTAGTGTCTGGCAAACTGAAGACACTTGAGTTTGTTTTTGGATGAGAGTATTGGCTTTTTTTCTTAAAACCCTTCCAAGAAACTTGTGGTGATGTAGGTGACTTATGGATTTTGTTTTGGAGACTTTCTGACCCCAAGACACCCCAACTAACTTCTAAAATTCTCCAGCTGTGATCCTTGGAGATTTTTTGGCCACTCGAACCATCCTCTTCATAGTATGTTGAGACAATATAGGTACATGTCCAATGCCAGGTTGATTAATAACATTTCCAGTTGACTGGAACTTCTTAATTATTGCCCTGATGGTGGAAATGGGCATTTTCAATGCTTGTGCCATTTTCTTATAGCCACTTCCCATTTTGTGAAGCTGGTCTTATTCATTATTATGAATGACTAAGGGAATTTGGCCTGTGTGATCCCTCATATTTATACCCCTGTGAAACAGGAATTTTTGGTTGAACAATTTCCTGTTCCTAGACACCCAGGTTTTAAATTTAAATATCAATGGGAATATACTCACCCATTGATTTTAATTTCATAATTAAATGGATTCATAACAGTGCCAATAATTGTGGCACACACATATTTAACAAAACCTGTGGGGTGAACTGAAGAGGAGAGTCCTCAAAATTTGAAGGATCTGGAAAGATTCTGTATGGCGGAATGGTCTCCGGTCCTTTGCCATGTATTCTCCAACCTCATCAGGCATTATTGGAGAAGACTCAGAGTTGTTACCTTGGCAAAGGGAGGTAGAACAAAGTATTGACTAAAAGGGTGCCAATAATTGTTGCACACCTATATTTAACAAAGATAAATAGGTTTTGGATAAACCTGTATTGTGTTTGCAATTGTTTGATATCCATGAGAGCATAGTATTTTTGTGAATTTATTTTAACAAAAGAGCAAAAGTTTAAACAATAAACACAATTTTTCACAGCCTTCTTTGCTCATATTTACCAAGGGTGCCAATATTAGTGGAGGGCATTGTAGATTTTTCTTGCACGATAAGAGGAGTAGTATTAAATCCAGCATCACCAGCAGTTTGTTATATGGTGGAATATGGAATGCTATTCAGGGCTAATACTACATACATAGAATATTATACTATTGAACTGTAAACGTAGCAGATGAATGCTTAGCCAACCACAAGAGCACACGGAATTAACCAACACACTGGTCTTTTATTAAGTGACAACAAAAAATCGCAAAGAAAGTGTGTGAAGATAGCCTACATCCCCATGCGGACAACATTACAGTCTTTCATCCATCCATTTTCTATACTGCTTATCCTACTGGATCGTGGGGAACCTGGAACAGGCAGTATGGGGCACTGGAGGAGGAAACCAGAGTACCCAGAGAAAACCCCCGCAGCACGGTGAGAAATGCTGCACACACATTCCCGTGGCGGGAATGAAACCCCAAACTCAGGAGATGTGGCAGTGTGCCCCGTTTCGATTAATCGGATGTGGAGGGGGGGATACTGCAGACTTTCAGTACCATTTTTTTTTTATCGTTTATTTAAAATAAAATCCACAGACTGAGTAAAAAACTAAACTTCAGACTAAAACTTTACACAACTGTTTCCCAATTATATAAGACTGAAAAGAACACAGTACACACACCAGAATATATATTATTAATTTAGGACTATAGTTTAATTCAGTGCTTTTTTTGCATCCATAAAAAGTAATGTATAAATACTTATATATAATATAAACTTTTATTATACATTTATTATATATATATATATATATATATATATATATATATATATATATATATATATATATATAATAAATATATATATATATATATTTATATATTTTATATAATTTATATAATTATAAATATAATTTATATAATTTATATATATATATTTACAGATGCACAAAAAGCACTGAATAAAACTACAGTCCTAAATTAATAATAAAAACTGCCTTTCAGACCACCTTATGGTTTCTGTTACTCACTGCTTTTAGACATATTGTTTAACTTTTGATCATAGTGTTTTAATTAGACATTACAGATCTTGCTTGCGCTTCCACTCAAGTGAGGAGCAACGAGGTCTCGTTACTAATAGATCACTTCCTTTATAATAAACGACAGTTACACTGCAAGCACGCAAATACTGCATATAATGACAATAAACTTAAATTAAACTAACCTCTTAAGCAACTTGCACCAGTTTCCCCAACCCCTTGCACACAGTGAAGCATTTTGGATACAAGCATAAGTTTGTGCTCGTGCATCACTGTCATGCTTCCCTGCTACACAAACTCCGCTTTGTAAATTTTGAACTTCTCCACAGTGTTTAATATAAAATGCCCCCCCTGCCTTAGAGGACTTGGAGGTTGCACACTTTCTTGCTCAGTAACTTGATTACGCCTCTGTCTGATGGTGACTGAGGTAATGGTGGGAATAAAAGGTAACGTTGACATAAACAGTAAACGGAAGAAAGTCATTGTCAGTGACTCTGGGTATCTGCTAAAGCTGGGGCATCACATTATGTGCGTATGATGTCATGTGCCACTGACTAGGAAGCAGCTTATACTCCCAGTTAGTAAAAAACTAAGGTGTTCCATTTGAGACGATATTACCCTTTTAAAATACATAAACTAGACCAGTTGTTTTCAATCTTTTGTAAGCTCTGGACCCCTAGCATATTTCGAACAATCCACAAGGTTCCCCTCACTCCACAACAATTATAGGCTATATATTTAACAGTCATTTCTATATATGTTACTTTATTTCATTAATATTTAATAATATTAACATTGGACATTTAAAATTGAATCAAAGCATTTCGAGATTTTATTTTTTACATTTTATTATTGGTGCAACATTTAATTTGACTCTCTGAATTATCTTTTGTTTATTTTATCCATCAATGCGACACTTGAACTTCTCTACCACTCATAGGTTTTTGCAAATTATCATTTCATTTGTAAATAAATTTAAAATAAAATCCATCAATGAACGATCGTGATATTTGTGAATGCACGCGAATAACCAAATTGGTTCATTTTAAAACATCTCATATCAATATGTTTTGATCCATTTAACAAAAAAAAAAAAAATTGTTTAAATATTTGTAAAACTTTCCCACGGACCCCCTGCAATTACACCACTGACCACGAGGGGTCACTAGAGTACATAATGCATGGTGCAGCACGTCACTTGGGACACAACTTTGGTATTTTCTCTCCGATGCATGTTTTCGGAACAGGAGTAACGTAATGAGTAAATGTGCTGCATGCAGACCAACAAATCGATAAAGAGATTAGTTGACAATTTTCATGATCAATTATTATCGATTTTATCTTTTTATCGATTTTTGTTCCAGCTCTAGTTATGATAAACACTGCGTAAATGCTAAATGTAGCCGTGTTTGCTAGTAAGCGAGCTAACATTATGCTAACCGCTGTATCTAAATACTAAAACCAGGATTCGTACAAGGTGCTTTAAGTGCTTGAATTTGGCTTTTTTTTAAGTATTCAAAAATCTTGAAAATAGCCATTTTCTATCTAGTGGTGCTTAAAAAGCATTTGAATTATAAAAAGTCAATATATACGAAATCGCTAAATAATAGAGATGCACCGATACGAAATTTCTCAGCCAATACAATAACTGATTTATTCAGAGTAATATTGGCTGCTACCAATAGTTCTGCCTTCTATGACTTCTTTTAAATTAATAATAATTAATTCCACAATTCTGAAAGAAATGCTAATAAAAACTTTATTCTCTCCATTTCAACAAATTGTTTCACAGTAACTGGTCTCATAAACAGAAAACACATTACTAAAATTAACATTAACACTTTAACTAAATTCTGAAGATTAAATTAAGATTTCTTAACTTACTGATTGTTATTAATTCATATTAACAGAATTAATTGACTGAATTCTAAAAAACTTCCTGTTAGGCTCACATTCACTCACCACAAACAAAAGCATTTCTACTTTATCACTGAACATCAAACTGGTAATATATAATATAAACTTTTTTATATATAGAAGAGCAGATTGAACAGCGTGGCAAAAATAAACATTTAAATTCGACACTGAAACTCCCACTTCACTGCTGCTCACTTCCGGTGTTACATTTTAGCAGTGCAGAGCTTACATAGCTTACCAACTGCAGTTTTGTTGTCATTCCACACAAGAGACATCATCTTTACACACAGCACGAAATCGATGTTTTCCCTGCCCTCTTTTGAGTGACAGGATATAATCGGCCCTGATCATCGGATGTTTTTAAATGATGGCTGATAGCTTGAAAAATTGCCTTTATCTATATACCTTTATACATCTGTGCATCTCTACTAAATAACTTTATTTTCGATAGAACAAGAATACAAACATTTCACTAAAAATATGACACCCCGCTGGAGCCCCTCCCTTGCCTGTGATTCGCCTACTCATTTTGACAAACAGTTCCGGTCCACTTTTCAGACTCCTTTAGTTACTTTTATCCCCCCTCAAAAAACACCTAGTGACAAATCTAGTGACCATTTGGGCAAACTTTAGCTACTTTCTGTAGAAGAGAGTCGCTAATATTGCCACATGAGCACAAGGTCCTACTTTCCCCAGCAAACACACCTCTCTCTGCAGCTACTGTGTTCAGTGAGGGGCAGAGAGGAGCAGCACATTCATTCACTTCTAACTTTCTCTCTGAGTGAATCATTTTACATATAATATAGCCAAAATCCCAGCACAGCCATTGTCTAACTTATATGCTGATTTTGTCAGATGACATCGCGGTTATAAATCAGGATTTTAGCAGCGCAGAGCAGCAGCATGGATATGGCTTGTAAGTGATTGCTGGTTAGTATGTAGTCTCTTAACCTCTTTTACTGGTAGCCAAAAAATGGCATCTTTGTCTGATTTGGGGGTACCTGTGTTCAGCATTGATTTGTTTTGTGATATACCACAGTAGTGGTTAATGGCTCATATGAAAGTAGACACTTAAGACTTTAAGAATTAGCAGTTATTTCAAGTATTTCTTCTTTTACTTAGCCTACCTGGGGCAATATATTCAGATTTTTTTTTTTTAATTATAAAAAAATATTATTTACTTTTAACAGAAATGTTGATATCAACCCCAATCCTGGTCTCATAGATGCCCCAAGTACTTGTCCATGAACATCCAAAATATGAGGATGTTATCTCTAACCACTAAAATTGTGCGTAAGGTTATCCAAACACAGGTAAAAACCTCTCCAAATGGCACAAAACCTCTCCAAATGGCACCAAACGTCTACAAATGACATAAAACCTCTCTAAATGGCACAAAGCCTTTAAAAATTGCAGACTTCTAGAAATAGCAAACATTTTTTTTTTAAAAAAAAGGCACAAAATAACCTCTCCAAATGGCACCAAACCTCTCCAAAAGGCACCAAACCTCTCCAAATGGCACAAAATGAAAACAAATGGCAGTAGCATGAACTCTGTTACACAATGTGTAATTTCACACACACACACAAAAGTCTGAAACATACTTATAAAATATAATGTTTATTAAAAATAGTGCCAGAGCCCCAGCTGAATGAGTACTTGGTCTCCGAATGGCACAAATGATAGACACACGAGTGACCCCTCTCCTCTGACTTCTTCATCTCAAAACCAATGGATGCACGCGTAAAAGGTCTGCTTGTGCTGATTACGCTTTTGCTTTTACGCCTCTGAGTGGTCAATCATGTCGAGTTTGGGCTTGTTTGAAAGCTAGAGGTATCTACAATTGGTCCAAGTGGGTGTCAATCAAGTTAGACTGCCGGATTAAAATTTAGGAGGCGGGTTGTTCAGCATAGCCAAAGCAGATTAGCGTTTTTTAGATGGTATCTCAGTTCAGTTTATGGCTAATTACTAAATTCCAGAGGGGTGGGATATCAAAACACTTAATACACTTTGAAGAGGACATTTGTGACTAAATATGGAACTTTGCATTTGTTTTCTTCAATAAAGCTGATGGACTTTATACCAATGGAAATGTGCATGACTTACAAAACCTCAGCGAACTGGATTTTCGTCTATGTATGTAATGTAAGGTAGTAAACGTTTATACAAGTCCGATCTTTGGTTTAAATGTTAATTTTATTGTGGAAGTTGTATACGGTGTTTTACTATCAAAAAAGCTTTAGTCGTGCTCTCCGATTTATCTCTGTCTCAATGTTTTCGTGGAGAGGTGTGAATTGTTTGCCCAGCAGGGAGCTCAAACTCCGGCCCTTTCCCATCCCCCTGCTCACCAAGAGTTAAGCACACAATCGTGAAACTGCACACAAAGAAAGCCACCAGTGCCCTGACTAATCTTATACCAGAACTGCGGCGATAAAATAATTCATTTGTTTATACTAATTGAAAATGTCCGATAAATCGTTTTCCATTCCGCCAGCGGAACGAACGCAAATGTCGGGGCGAAAGGGGTTAATGGGCCGAATTCCAATCACAATTTAATACTCGTTCCATTGTCTGACAACAGAAACAGGAAAAAATAGGTTGGTTTATTATTATTAACTTTTGAAATAAAAAAACGAATTAAGAATATGTTTGAATGACATCTCTTGTATAGTGCTTGAAACAAAAAAACAAACAAAAAAAAGTGCTTCAAAATTCCTTGAAAGTCCTGGAATTTTATTATGAAGCAATTAGGGGTTTTTTTTGGAGTTCTTTTCCAAATTTAGATATTTATTCCTAATCTTGTGTTCATTCTTAGTATTCTGAGGACATTTCTTGAGGGAACAATAGATGAAATATGTGGCACATTGAATTAGTTGCTTGCCAATTGTATGATTGCTCTTGAGTCTTTCCAATAGCCAGCTATTCATTCTCAGTAATAATGTATTCAGAGGAAAATCTTGTTTTTCTGTTTTCATTTATATCTATATCTATGTATTTCTGTAAATTTGGTTCATTTTGTAGATTTTAATTATGAATTTAACACAATATTGCATGGTATCGTGATACTACTTGGTACTGTGATACTTCAGCTGTTATAGTATCGCAAGACATGTTTATGGTATTGTTACAAGCCTATTAGGAAGTGAGGGAAGGGAGTATATTTTTGTTTCTTTTTTTTGTTAGGTTAGTTAGCTCACTTTGTGCACAGTTAGAGAGAATTTTGTTTATTATTTTGGCCTGGTTGGCTTCTGAAGCTTTAAACACTTTGGCAAAAAGAGAGAGAATAAAATACAAAAACACCTTAATTCCTTTGTATGTTGCTGCCTGACCTAGGCCATTACATACTCTGAATACAGAATTACTTTCCATGCTTTTGTAATGTCTCAGAATACTCAGAAACATGATACAAATGCTCAGAGGATGTAATGGGTGCATCACTTATTGCATATTATTCTTTTTATGTAGTCACTTTTGCTCATTTTCATGAAGGCTACCAATAATAGAGGGCACTGTATATAATTTTAGAACTGCAACAGAAATACATCTATGTGCCACATTATTCTTGCATTGGCTGTCACATTTCCAATACATTAATACATGTTTGAGAAGGAGGTATTCAGAAAGACTAGGTACCACATAAAACATTGGATTTTTTTACTTAATTTGACATCATAGTCATAATAGGAATATTGTTTATAAATGTTCAGTGCTGTGACAAAGCATTTGCCCCATCGTGATTTCTTCTGTTTTTGTGTATATCTCATACTAAATTGTTTCAGAAATTAAAACAAAATCTATGATAAAACAAAGGTAACCTGAGTAAACGCAAAATACAGTTTATAAATGATAATGTTATTTATTGAAGCAAAAAAGTTATCCGATACCAACTGGGTCTACGTGAAAATGTATTTGCCCCTGTAGTTACTAATTCCCCAAATCTATGAAACTGCATTCATAATGGGGTAAACCTGGACTAGACACAACCAGGCCTGATTACTGCCAGCCCTGTTCAATCAAATCAACACTTAAAAAATATTATTTTTTCAACAGCATGAAGTAACACACTATGCCAAAATTGAAAGAAATTCCAGAAATGATGAGGAAGAAGGTGGTTGAAATACATCGGTCTGGGAAGGGTTACAAAGCTATTTCAAAGGCTCTGGGACTCCAAAGAACCACAGTGAGAGCCATTATCTCCTAATGGAAAAACTCGGCACAGTAGTCAACCTTCCAAGAAGTGGCCGACTTTCCAAAATACCTTCAAGAGCACAGAAACTACCTATCCAGCAAGTCACAAAAAGCCAAGAACAACATAAAACAACCTCTTGCATAAATAAAGGTCACTGTTCATGACTCCACTATCAGAAAGACACTAGGCAAAAATGGCATACATGGAAATGTAATGAAAATGAAAACCACTGCTAACCCAGAAGAACATTAAGGCTCATCTGACCTTTTGCCAAAACACACTTGATGATCCTCAAACCTTTGGGAGGATTAATGAGTCAAAAGTGGAACTGTTTGGAAGACAGGGGTCCTGTCACATCTGGCATAAACCAAACAAAGTATTCCACAAAAAGAACATCATACCTATAGTCAAGCATGGTAGCTGCAGTGTGATGGTGTGGGGATGCTTTGCTGCTTCAGGGTCTGGTCAATTTGCAATAATTGAGGGAAAAATAAATTGTGCTCTCTACCAGAAAATTCTAAAGGAGAATGTCCGGTCTTCAGTCCATAAATTGAAACTCAAGTGTAACTGGATTATGCAGCAAGACAATGATCCAAAGCATAGGAGTAAGTCCTAGTCCTAGAAGTAAGTGAAAGACTGATGTCCAGGTATCGAAAGCTTCTGGTTGCAGTTATTGCTGCTATATTTTAAGTTTAAAGGGGCAATTAATTTTTCACATTGGTGATGGGTGTTGGATAACTTTTTTTTTTGCTTAAAAAAAAAACAAACAAAAAAAACTGTATTGTGTGTTTACTCAGGTTGCCTTTGCTTTATGTTTAGGTGTTTGATTTATTTGTTTTTTTTGCTAAAAATAAAATAAAAACTGTATTGTGCATTTAGTCAGGATGTAGGCAAATACTTTTTCACAGCACTGTATATAATAGTCAAAATAATTAGAAACAGATTTACTTTATTCAGTCAACTGCAAGTCCTGATTAACTATTTGTATATAGGTAGCTAAGCAATCGATTTATTTGAATACTACCCAAAAATATTTACTAGAGTCTCATTGGCTTTACCTCCCTCTCCCATGCAGGATGCCAAGTGATGTAAGGTCTTTTCTTTATATGGTTGAGCTTCCTTTCATCTGCATCAGTTAATGGAATTAGAGCATCCTGTGGCACTCCAAGGCTGGACACAGACAATGTTTCATGCATTAATCAGGAGGAAAGGGTTGAGGTTTTACTGAAATTAACAAATCTAGCAGATGGAATTCAGTAAATTAAACTGGTCATATATATAGTGCTGTGAAAAATAATTTGCAATTTTTGTGAATATCTCATACAAAATAGTTTAAGATTTTCAAATAAAATACAATACAAAACAAACACAACCTGGGTAAACACAATACAATTTTTATTTCTTTTATTGAAGCAAAAAAAAGTTATCCCACTCCTATCACCAATGTGAACAATGAATTGTCAAACTATTCAATCCACATAACATTCTCCCAAAAGGTTTGAGGATCATCAAGGTGTGCTTTGGCAAAATTCAGATGAGCCTTAATGTTCTTCTGGGTTAGCAGTGTTTTTCGCCCCGCCACGATTCCAGGGAGGCCAGTTTTGCCCAGTGTCTATCTGATAGTGGAACAGTGACCTTTATTGATGCAAGAGAGGCCTGTAGGTCCTTTGATGTTGTCCTTGGCTCTTTTGTGACTTGCTGGATGAGAAGTTGCTGTGCACTTGGAGGAATTTTGGAAGGTTGGCCACTTCAGAAGGTTGACTACGGTGCCGTTTTTCCATTTGGAGATAATGGCTCTCACTGTGGTTCTTTGGAGTACCAGAGCCTTTGAAATAGTTTTATAACCCTTCCCAGACTGATGCATTTCAATCTCCACCTTCCTCGTCATTTCTGGACCCTTTAACCAACTTCAGGCTTTTGAAAAAATTCGATTTAAGTGTTGATTTGATTGAACAGGGCTGGAAGTAATCAATTAGGCCTGGTTGTGTCTAGTCCAGCTTTACCCCATTATGAATGGAGTTTCATAGATTTGGGGAATTAGTAACTATGGGGGCAAATACATTTTCACACAGGCCCCATTGGTATTGGATAACGTTGTGCTTCAATAAATAACATTATTTTTTAAAAACTGTATTTTATATTTACTCAGGTTACCTTTGTTTTATCTTAGATTTTGTTTTAATTTCTGAAACAATTTAGTATGAGATATACACAAACAGAAGAAATCAGCAAATACTTTTTCACAGCACTGTACACCTTATCAAGAACTCCCAATAGAGTCTGGCTGGAAACTTTTCCTCTTACCCTTAGTGATAAAACATGCAAGCTTTTGTGAAAATCGAGTGTGTGTGTGTGTGAAAATCTGATGATGTTTTAGGTCATATTTATGCAGAAACAGAGAAAATTCTGAAGGGTTCACAAACTTTAAAGCACCGATTAGAGATGCACCGATGCAAAGGCCTATTTTTCACTGTTTAAAAACATCCAGTGATCAGGGCCGATTATATCCTGTCAATCAAAAGGGGGTGGGAAAACACGTCGATTTCATGCTGTGTGTAAAGATGATGTCTCTTGTGTGGAATGATGACAAAACTGCAGTGTGTAAGCTCTGCACTGCTAAAATGTTACACTGGAAGTGAGCAGCAGTGAAGCGGGAGTTTCGGTGTCGAGTCATTTTTTTTTTTTTTTTTTTTTTGCCACGCTGTTCGAGCTGAATTAAAGGACCAGTACACTGTTGAAAGCTTTAAATGAAGATGAATTGACAAAAAAGTATATATATTGCACTGAAAAATATAGTGTATTTCATATCCAGTTAATGTTAATATATATAAAAAAGTTTAGATTATATATTACCAGTTTGATATCACTGATGAAGTAGAAATGCTTTTGTTTGTGGTGGGTGAATGTGAGCCTAACTGGAGGTTTTTTTTTTTTTTTAGAATTCAGTCAATGCTAATATGAATTAAGAAACATTCAATAAGTTAAGAAATCTTAGTTTAATCTTCAGAATTTAGTTAATTGTTCATGTTAATTTGAGTAATGTGTTTTCTGTTTATGAGACCAGTTACTGTGAAACAACTTGTTGAAATGGAGAGAATAAAGTTTTTATTTGCATTTCTTTCAGAATTCTGGAATGAATCATTATTAATTTAAAAGAAGGCATAAAAGGCAGAACTATCGTTATCGGTTATTGGTATCGGCCGATATCACTCTGAATAATCGGTCGTCGATATTGGCTGAGAAATTTAGTATCGGTGCATCTCTAATATATATATATATTTTAAACAAACAAAAAAAAAAACCACATTATACTGTCTACACTTTCACTTAAATATATTTTCTCTGTACTTTTTCCAAAAAAATTGGAAATGGCCCTGTTGCAACATTTTGCATACCCCTCACTTGCATCTTGAAAACACTTGATAAAGTGTTATCACATAATAAAAGTAAGAATGTTTAAAGCTTTCCTGGATTTTAAGAAACTCCTTGTGTTTCTTCAAAGAATGCAACAAAACCACTGAACTTTATTTTCATTTGTGCAATTTAAACCCTTGTGGGGCAATTAATAATAATAATAATAAAAAAAAACATTTTATAATGTTTAGGCAGTCCACTATATCACACCACCATATGAGAGCTGTGGTTGGAAAGGGAAAGAAAAAGAAAAAAAAAATGGTGTAGTGAACTTCATTTTTCAAACCTCTCAATGTCTGAAGGCAACAGGCCCAGCCAAAGCATGGAAGAGACAGTCAGAGTGGGGGCTTCAAAGGCCATTGACTGGGAACAAAAGGTAGTTACATATTTATCGTTAGGCTACTCTAATAATTAAAAAAGTTCAATGCAAAAAAAGGAGGCAATGCAAACTGAGGCCCAAAAGGAAGCAGTAAAGGAAGGATTCAATTTGGTTAATGTGAAGCAGATTATGAGGAATTTAACCAATATTCTGATGAACATTCTTACATCAGTCAACAATTTTATACAGACCCAATGGCCACCAGAAGCTTTACAGGGAATAATTCAAATGTACTTTTCAAGCCATACTAGTAAGACTTTACAATGATGTTGTAAACAACAGTAAAGACTTTTATAAAAAAAAAAAAAAAAAAAAAAAAAAAAGACTTTACTAGTATATACATATCACTTCTCAGACCCCTAATGACTAAGCTAACATTAACAATGGCAGAAATTTTTTTTGTTACATTTTGATGAGACTTCAGAGGACACTCAAAATGGGATCCCATGCCCATTGTCAGAACCAGATTTTGAAGAGACCCAATAGAGTTAAATATATGCAAATAAGCTAGTGTTCATGATGACATATCACAAGACATTATTTAAACTTGTTAATACAATCTGCAATGCTGAAATAGCAGGCCATACTTACAATTGATCCATACTTATAGATGCACATAATTTCGATCCCTGGGTGGGGAGGAGAGAGAGAATGTCTGCATTAACCATTACTCAATTAATTAACCATACTTTGTCCAATAAACACTATAGGTCATTACATATGTAAAAATATCAAGCTACATACCTCATCATAGTGTGTTTATGTGACTAATGCAGCTCATAATCATTAAATACTTTTTCATACTGAACAGCAGAAAGAACACCCACAGCAGACAATACTGCATGTTCAATTTCTGTCATTGCCGATGAAATAGGACCTGTATCTAATACATAGATGCATACCGTGTGGGTCAGCATCCACAAGGGCAAATACAGGGATGTGCAGTGTCTCCCATAGTTTCTTCACCATTAGCCTGCTGTTGACATCTGGTACACCTTTTCCCTAACATCCACAGAGATTAACAATTAGTGTTTGAGAACTTGCTCCTAGATGTCATGAGTCATTTTGCAGATGAGTGTTTTTACTTATGTTTCTTTTCCTGTAATTATATAATTATGTCAGTGTTGCTATTCATATTAACTGCTTAAGGTTATAAGGAACCATCTTCTGAAGCTATTGCCTAATGAGGAGGATATGAATAGCACCCCAAATGGCCAATTTGAGTGAGACTGCATCAGGTGCTAGTAGATTTCTTCTTGAAATTACAGTTCAAGTTTCCTAACAATAATTGTGAACCTTTTCAAATTCCTGCTAAAACCTGATGATTTTTCAGTAATTAGGGATCGTGAAAAATCCACTTACAGATTAGCACACAGATGCATGCTACCAAATTCCAGCTTGATCAGCCTTAAGATTCTTGAGAAAAATTTGAAAGTTAATATTTGGAGTTAAACTCTGCTCCTATGTATGACCATGCCCCAACCTTTGTAGATGTCCTCAGAACCTTGCACTGAATTTGCATTTCCAGTTTGGTTCAAATTCATATGACCTATCAACTTATTTGAGTAAAGCAGCTCCGCCTCCTTAGAATTGATGGACATCAAGTTTCAATTTACAGATTAGCAGATTAAACCTTGGCTCTAGCATGTATGACTATGCCCCAATTTGTTGATGAATCTCAGAATCTTATCCTGTGTATGACTTTCAAGTTTCATGCGAATCCATTTAAGCAAGTAACTTGTGTAACCCATGAGTTACAGCTGTTTGAATAAGTTAGGCTCTGCCTTATTATAACTGTGGCAGCCAGATTGTTTGCAAATTTCAAAATGTTTTGGATAACTTTCAAGGTTCCTATTCTTCCGAATAATATGACACCAACTTATTTCAGATTTGCCAAAAGCCTAGGAGCATGTAAAAGTCAGTTTTGCATATTTATTATGCAATTCATCATATTTGCAGTGGGTGGGGCTAAATGGTTCTAGAGGCATTTTTTATTTGGCAGAAGCCAACAAATCAAAAGAAAACCTGTTTGTACGTCTCATGTTTCATGAGATATGAACCAAAAACCCTGTGCTATAGTACCATAAGGCTTATTGAGCCCATCTCGCTTGCCTGAGTACTACCTATTGACCATCGGTGGCTGCTTTGCAGGATGCTCTAGATGACACATACTGGGACATGTTCAGGGCAAGCATAACTGACAGACATCGATGAAAACATCTATGTGTTTACGGAAGTGTGGGATGCATCCTATGATGTGTGCAAAGCAAGGAAGGATGCTAAATAGCACTATGGGTGGAAACTAGAGTCACAGTTCCCACAGGGTGCCTCCAGAAGCCTGTGACAGGGATGGTGAATACGGACATGTCTCTGGCAGATGAGCTGAACAACTTTTCATGCTCACTTCGAGGCTGCAGTTAGCAGCATTAGCAGTGCAAACAATGCTAGCTTTGCTAACAGTGCTAATGCCAATATGCATTCGGAGTATGTCAGAGCAGTTTATCATCTCAGAGTATGACATGTGGAAGGCTTTTCTGGAGAGTGAACACCAGGAAAGCAGCAGGACCAGATGGCATCTTATGTCAGGTCCTTAGAGCCTGTGCTGGCCAGCTAGCACCGGTGTGCACGAACAAACTCTATATGGCACAGTCAGTAATTCCCACATGCTTTATATCCCAAAGAAACCCAAACCCACCTGCCTCAGTAGCCCAGACCTGCTCAGTAGCCCAGACCTGAGGCAGACATTTGAAATCAGTGCCATTTGTAGATTATCTTCTTTACAGTGGAATGATGTATTTCAGATAATTTGGAGATCTTTTTAAATCCCTTGCCAGACTCATCCACAACCTTTCTTCTGAAGGCCTTACAGAACTCTTTCGATCTTGGCATGATAACACCACACACATCAATAGCAAAGGGAAAACTAGACACTAGATATGAGAGGGGTATAAATAAGACAAGTACCACCTGCACTCCCTAAACAGGTTCGAATCACTGGCACCCAATCTTGAACACCTGATTCTAATTTTATGTATTGGAAGGTGTGATAAATGGAGGGGTGTACTTACTTTTTCCATATGAATGATCTGTTTTTTTCTTAATTGTTAAAATTACTACAAAATGTACATTTAATGTCATTAGATAAAGTACATTACCTTTATTAATAGGCACTGTTTCAAAGAGGATCAAATGTTTGCTTGTCCAAGTATTTATATGCATTTATACTACATGCAGTTCATACATTTTCTGCCATCTCTCTTTTATATTATATATTTTATTTTTCTATTTCTATGTAAGCAATTTCTGTTTTTATGTTAATTCTGTTTTCTGTCACCGGACAATCATAAAAAACATTTCACTGCACGTTGTACTGTATATGGTTGTGTGCCCAATAAAATTTTTATTTTTCTTGAATTTACAGCCTAAGAAACAGTTGTTTGAACCTCGGCCTTTCATGCCCTTTCAAGGCCTTTCGTGCCCTTCAGCAGAATTCTCAATATAGCCCTGCTATATTCTCCCTCCTGCTCCTCAGCTGAAGAGAGCAAGAATGCATTATCTGCGGCCATGTCTTGAAGATTCCTGTCCAGTGGGGAACCGCCAGCCAAGGCACAATTCCAAAAATATTAATATCTTTGTTGTTCTGTGGATTCTGAGCAGTGATTTTTTTCAATCCAAACTTATTAGGGATGAAGTAATTAGAATATTGGACTCTTAGGTTAGAGTTAGCTTAGGTTATAAAAAAGAATCTCTCTTTTACTCAGCAAGGAAAAAAGGAATAAATAAAAGAATAAATAATAGTTGCAAACTGCAAGGGCACATTTTACTCAGCAAGGGGAAAACTGTCCTGAATAAGAAGAAGAAGAAAAAAATGACATTCAGGCTTCTCTTTCATGAAAATGATCACATCAGGATACCATGTCAACAGTGGCACGGTGGTGCAGTAGGTAGTCATTTCAGTCTCACAGCCACTAGGTTGGTTCGATCCCAAGCTCAGGTGACTGTATGTTTGGAGTTTCACATGTTCTCCCTGGTCTAAACGAATAAGTGAATGCATATTTATAGTGCCATGCAATGAAGGAGCATCCCATTCAGGTTGTGTTCCCAGGATATATCCAGCAGCAGTGATACCTACCGTTATGATGATGCATGGATAGAACTGAGTGCAAAACTCATCATCTAAAAGTCTCTGGAAAGTTGCATCTTTTTCTATGACTAGAACAAATTTTGCAGATGACACAATATCTTAATACTATTAAGGAGAACAAACACCTTCAAAGGATACACCTGATAATGATTGTTTAAATAAATGAAAAGGATACTATTGATCCCATTGACACTAGAGGACACAGGAACCGCCTATTGACAAACACACATTATATTAATCATAATATATCCATTAATAATTTTGTTAAACATTCAGAGGTTGATGCAAAAAGTCTTATAAGTGCAAAAGATATAGATCTTGTGACAACTATTTAGAACAAATGTTGATGTTTTAGGGAACAAGAACACTTAAAATGGGCAATGTTACTGAAAGTTGTAAGCAATTGGCTCATCTCTGGAAATGCAAGTGCAGTTAATGACAGTGATGCAATAATATTGTATGCAGTCATCATTATAGAATTATAGAGGCCACAAACAATTTAGTACAGTAATATATATCAGCACTGAAAACTTTAGAATTAGTTTGAATTCTGGATGGTTAATATAAGGGTTCATTCTAACCAAGCAGAAGCAACACAAGTCTAGTGAAAGCCAAGATCAACTGATTAAACGGGTGAATCAGTGTGGCTCCTGCTTGATTGGAATGAAAACCCGCACCCACACCGGCCCTTTCCACATAAGTTTGGACACCCCTGTCCTAGACAAATGGCTTGCCCTTGTCTCAACAGAGCATGTCAGAAGGATAAGGTCAGTCTGGTATAGAAAGGCTGGAGGAGTGTTATGGGTCTGTCACAGTGATGCTAAGTGCCTTGTTCAGCAAACTTGATCATTTCCCAAAAAATTTGCCAACTTCATATGTATGGAAGCAAAAATGAGGTATGACCCTAGCTTTCACTCCACCTTCTGTAAAGCACTATCCTCTGAGGCAGAAATGTCCCAAAAGAAATCAGTATGTAAGCCTGTAACTGCATATTGGACAGCTCCATTAAAATGACGAGATGGATCCCTTGCTTGCAATAAGTGCATCAAGCTGGAGACCCACTGACATCACCAAACTGTTGTATTTTTCTTTTGTGTTGCTTTTCCAGGCTTGTACTGCAGCTTCTTTCAGTTGTTGTTTGTTTTGGAGGTTTCTCCCTTCAGTCTCCTCTTCAGGAGGTGAAAGGTTTGGTCATTGTCTTGCTACATCTTGTGGTATGGACTCCATATTTCTGGACTTGAAATCATCTTCGAATGGTGGATTGCGATACTGTCACCCCTGCCCTGTGATGGTTCTTGGTGATGTCACCATTGTTTTGGGGGTTTTGTTCAAAGCTTTCACAATGTTTCGATCATCAACTGCTGTTGTTTTCCATGACTGATCTGTTCCATGTCTGGTTGTTAGTAAACCAGTGGTTTAATGCCCAATGCTTATGAAAAGGCTCTGAGAGTAGGCTTGATAATTTAAATCGGCCGACAGTTTAAAAACATCCGATGATCAGGGCCGATTATATCCTGTCAATCAAAAGAGGGCGGGAAAACACATCGATTTTGTGCTGTGTGTGAAGATGAAAGATGATGTCTCTTGTGTGGAATGATGACAGAACTGCAGTTTGTAAACTCTGCACTGCTAAAATTTTATTAATTTTATCAGCATATATATATATATATATATATATATATATATATATATATATATATATATATATATATATATATATATACACACACACACATACACACACACACACACACACACACACACACACAGTACTATGCAAATGTTTTAAGCACATGCAAAGAAATGCCGAAGAGCAAAGATGCCTTCAAAATAATAAAATTAAATGTTTCTACATTAAAACAAATACCGTAAAGAGGAGTAAACAATAGTAAATGAAACAAAGTCAATATTTGCTGTGACAAAACATTAAAAATAAAAATAGTAGTCTGTCACATTTTGGGCAGTTTGATAAGGAAATGAGCTGGTAAGTTTTATTGAGCATCTTACAGAACAAGCTACAGTTCTTCTGGAGACTTTGACTGTCACCCTTATTTTTTCAGCAAAACCCAGCAGTCTTCATTGTGTTTTTTGTCTGAAAAGTGGTTTCTTATGTAAGATGCTGCTTTCTTCAATGACATACAAACACTTTTCTGTAACATTTAATTTTGTGCTAGAAAACTAATGCTTGGGTATCTAAAATATTTTTTGCACTGCAATGATAATGTAGCAGTCATAAAATAAAAAAATCTGTAACAAAGTTTGTACAAAAAAAAAAATAGGGTGCCTAAGACTTTTGCACAGTACTGCATATATAAAATGTATTTTATGTTTACTCGGGTTGCCTTTGTTTTATGCTGTATTTTGTTTGAAGATCTAAAACTATTTAGTATGAGATTTGCAAAAAAATGAAGAAATCGTGATGGGGCAAATATTTTGCCCAAAACAATTTTCACAGCACTGTAGTATATAGTCAGTCTAATGATTACAAGTGCATGATTTATTGTAGTTTCAGAATTTAGTTCCTGCTAAGCTCAATGTGCGTACAGTACATGCTTCGCTAGCAGCTGTGTCACTTGTTCATTGTGAATAAAATGTTACTTAAGTTTGCTGTTCTCTTTTCTTATTTCTACACTTATTTCTGTATTTTAGTGTTACTGTGCATGTTCCAAATGCATTCTTCATTAGATTGGCAAGCTGCAATAATATTTGAGTGCAAGAGTTTTTTGGAGTTTATTTGCCTAGCTACTGAAGTTAAACTCATAAGTGAAGGCAGAATTACAGCATTTTATCAACGTAATTAAAGGCCTATTGGCAACTGGTTAATTGTTTACCTCTGTATATATAGTGGGGAAAACCCACTGTTATTCATCTACTTAAAACATCTGTGAAAGTACATAGGAAAAAACTGGACAGGATTCTGTTTAAGGACTAGTCTACACAGATTATTAGCACTTCCAAATTCCTTTAATAATCTCCAAATAGACTGTATCTTAACAGAAGTATGTTCATTGACAATGTCCTACACTAGGTAGAGTCTTTTTCAAAAAGACAGGCACAGATGCCAGAACGATAGTAGGGAGAGATGTGCCGCATAACAGTAGTGAATATGAATTTAACTACACACACCATCATAAGTGTGTGGACATTACACTAACATGAAAGCAGAGCTTGGCAATGGTGCTGACTTACAGTGGAACTACAGTCCACCCTTGTTCCATCCTCCTCCAAGTAACACAGATCACCAGAGATTAATCCTTTAGTAGTGGCACACTGTAAAGGGAACATACACATCAACCGCCCTACAATTATTAACTACAGGGAAATAACATTACCATGACAATTCTTCTTGGGTTTTTAAAGGAAAAAGCGCTCCATGAATATAAAAAATTTGGATTTGAACATAAAAGTGCCAATATTGTGTCAGTAGCAAGTGAATTCTTTGAATTATAATAATTCTAGCAACTATAAGAACTGGTCAAATGGCAGATTTACAACCCCCTCTAAAGACCTTAAGTATAAATGTAAAACAGCATCAGTAACAGGGGTGTGCAATGTGACAAAAATATATCATTTCATGATTCTCAAAGGCATTTCTATGATACAAGATATGTATCATAATATATGGGCCATTCTACAGAATTGATGCAAACTGCTGTCCCACAATCAAAAAACACATTTAAAAAGCATTTAAGTATTCAAGTGTTTACTAAGATCCTTCTATTAGCTATTGAAACACAAAAATAAATATCAGTAAACTTAACAAAATATACATATCTACATATATAGACACACACACATATATATATATATATATATATATATATATACACACACACACACACACACACACACACACTATATATACAGTATGTCACAAAAGTGAGTACACCCCTCACATTTTTGTAAATATTTGATTATATCTTTTAATGTGACAGCACTGAAGAAATGACACTTTGCTACAATGTAACGTAATGAGTGTACAGCTTGTGTAACAGTGTAAATTTACTGGCCCCTCAAAATAACTCAACACACAGCCATTAATGTCTAAACCACTGGCAACAAAAGTGAGTACACCCCTAAGTGAAAATGTCCAAATTGGGCCCAAACTGTCAATATTTTGTGTGGCCACCATTATTTTCCAGCACTGCCTTAACCCTCTTGGGCATGGAGTTCACCAGAGCTTAACAGGTTGCCACTGGAGTCCTCTTCCACTCCTCCATGATGACATCACGGAGCTGGTGGATGTTAGAGACCTTGTGCTCCTCCACCATCCGTTTGAGGATGCCCCACAGACGCTCAATAGGGTTTAGGCCTGGAGACATGCTTGGCCAGTCCATCACCTTCACCCTCAGCTTCTTTAGCAAGGCAGTGGTCATCTTGGAGGTGTGTTTGGGTCGTTATCATGCTGGAATACTGCATACTCATGCTCTGCTTCAGTATGTCACAGTACTTGTTGGGATTCATGGTTCCCTCAATGAATAGCCGTATGAGTGCTGCCAGTATTGCTGCAGAGGTTGAAGGGGTGGGGGGTCAGCCTGTCAGTGCTCAGACCATACGCCGCACACTGCATCAAATTGGTCTGCATGGCTGTCGTCCCAGAAGGAAGCCTCTTCTAAAGATGATGCACAAGAAAGCTGGCATACAGTTTGCTGAAGACAAGTAGACTAAGGACATGGATTATGAGACCAAGATAATCTTATTTGGTCCAGATGGTGTCAAGCGTGTTTGGCGGCAACCAGGTGAGGAGTACAAAGACAAGTGTGTCTTGCCTGCAGTCAAGCATGGTGGTGGGAGTGTCATGGTCTGGGGCTGCATGAGTGCTGCCAGCACTGGGGAGCTACAGTTCATTGAGGGAACCATGAATGCCAACATGTACTGTGACATAACGAAGCAGAGCATGATCCCCTCCCTTCGGTGACTTGGCCGCAGGCCAGTATTCCAGCATGATAACAACCCCAAACGCACCTCCAAGACGACCACTGCCTTGCTAAAGAAGCTGAGGGTGAAGGTGATGGTTTAAACCCTATTGAGCATCTGTGGGGCATCCTCAAATGGAAGGTGGAGGAGCACAAGGTCTCTAACATCCACCAACTCCGTGATGTCGTCATGGAGGAGTGGAAGAGGACTCCAGTGGCAACCTGTGAAGCTCTGGTGAACTCCATGCCCAAGAGGGTTAAGGCAGTGCTGGAAAATAATGGTGGCCACACAAAATATTGACAGTTTGGGCCCAATTTGGACATTTTCACTTAGGGGTGTACTCACTTTTGTTGCCAGTGGTTTAGACATTAATGGCTGTGTGTTGAGTTATTTTGAGGGGACAGTAAATTTACACTGTTACACAAGCTGTACACTCACTACTTTACATTGTAGCAAAGTGTCGTTTCTTCAGTGTTGTCACATTAAAAGATATAATCAAATATTTACAAAAATGTGAGGGGTGTACTCACTTTTGTGAGATACTGTATATATAAAATCATCATTTACTGGGTACTTTCAATTGGGAGGTGGCCATCACCATGAACCCTAACCTTCAACTTATGAAAATGATATTGAAATAATTTTTGCATTTTATTCCATTGTTGTTTTTAAA
Source organism: Ictalurus furcatus (assembly GCF_023375685.1). Lineage (NCBI taxonomy): Eukaryota > Metazoa > Chordata > Actinopteri > Siluriformes > Ictaluridae > Ictalurus > Ictalurus furcatus. Next base: position 9,258,686 of record NC_071269.1, read on the forward strand.
TATATATTTTTGATTTTTCTTTTTTTTTTTTTTTAAAGTGAAGTAAAAAAAATTATTAACAACATTACTGACAAAAACTTAACAACCCTTCGCTAGTATCACGGACTGCACCCTTAAGTAAGTGTTATATTTCAGCTGGAATTTAAACCACATGACATTACAGAATAAAAGATGATTTTATATATATTAAGCTTACTGATATTAAACTGATATATTAAGCTTACTGAGTCTAAATCCAGGGACACTGGCAAGCCATAAAAGATCTCTTCGAGGCAGCTGAACAGAGCAGCCACTGGTCATATGTAAAAGGAAATAACATCAGTTGGGCCTCAAAATTACCACTGGGTTGTCAGACGCAGAGGGAGTGCACCAGGGATGGCAGACAGCAATGTTGAGCCCTCTGGAGATGTAGTGGGCTTAAATTAAGAAAACGTAAGAAGAGGGTGCTAACCCCGTGAAGTGTCTTCACAATATCCTGGTTGCATAAGTGTGCACACCCTTTTATAATGGGGCATGTGACTGTGTTCAGAATTAACAGGTCTTCAGAATTAATTCAGAGGTGCCAAGTTGGTACACTGTTACCCAAAATGGCAGAGTGCTGTATTGCAAGCAAAATTTGCTTTAAGAAAATTTAAATTAAAGACCTATGCAACCAGGCTACTGTCCTAAAATGTTTCTCTTCATTTTTCAATTGAATTTTGTTGTTGCTATATCACATTAAAGATGGAAAAAGATCTTACTTATCTTGGTTTAAATTTTTACATCACAAAAACCTGGAAGAAGGATGTGTAGACTTTTTATATCCACTGTATCTGCTTGAACTCAAAAGAGTATTGTAGCAATCACAATAAAAATCACAATATTGTATCTGTACCATCTGAACATACAGTACTGTGCAAATGTCAGAGGCCACCACTTCATTTTCAATCAAATCGCCATTTAGGAATTACTTTTAATTACTTGGTGGCAAACAATTATTATGGGAAAATGTACAGTACATTAATTAAATTTTCATTTAGTTCAGAATTACAAATGAAATTTATACAGCTTTCATACTATTTTTTACTGTTGAAGACCTCTGTGTGTTATATGAACTATACCAATATTGAACAATTATGGGGAAATGTTTTTACAGAAAATCACACAGGCCTTTAACAGTAAGAACAGTATGAAATGTGTAAAGATTTAATTTGTAATATCTAAGTACTGTACAGCTGATTGAAAATGGAATTAATGCACTGAAATGTAGAAAATAATCAAGTACTGAATGGCCATTTCACTGATCTTTGTCCTTTGCACAGTGCTTTACATACAATATATGCACATTAAAATTTCATAGCAGCATGGGCTGCATCCATTTTTAGAAGAAAAAAAAAATCTTGTCCTCACTTAGAAAATCCCTTTTAGGTTATGTGTCACAATTGCACAGGTGTGTTGAAACAAGTTATTCCATTATCCTCCATACACTGCTGAGAGCAGCAATACAGTTATTTGGACCTAAAATGGTAGTCAGACTGCTCACAATTAAATATGATAGACATACACACAAAAATGGTGTGATGTTTTTGGTCATATTTTTGTTACATTTATATTCAAATGGCAAAGCACTGCTATATCTGTGTATTTGTGTATTGCATTACATTCATAAAATATGTTGTCCTATTTTACTGTTCTGTCCACAATACAAAGATTGAGGACAGAACAGTATTGAGCAAAATATCAATGTTTTGATACAAGAACAAGAAAAGCAGCGACCAAAGTATATCTTCCATGGAAAACCACTTTAGTGGTAGGCTATCAAATATAAGCTGCAGTGAATTGAATGTATAACACAAGCAATGCTTAAGGGGTTTTGATAACCACATCAGGGTTTTTGGAAAGTCCAACATCATCTGAGTGGGTGTGTGCTAGGAAATGTACCACATGTAGGCTCCGCCGAGGAACTCTGAGCAGGCATGATATATCATCAACAATGGCATCCAAAGTCTTCTGTGATCCAAATAGCTGGGGGTCATTATAATAGATATCCCTGTTTTCCACAAGATACGAGTCAAAACCATTCCAGTGTTAAGAAGAAGAAGAAAAAAAAGCCCATTCTTTAATTCCATGCACAATATAAATTATAGGACTGTGTGTATAATTTATAGTTACAGTATAATTACAATTAAACCAAACAAAGATTTAAATTCCTTTTTATTTTTGCAACAGCAGATTCTGTAATTTCTGTTTGCACATCAACATGCTGGTAGTAAAAATTAAACCAGATTCTTATTCTTGTTATAATAATAATAATTATTATTATTATTAAATTAGAGCATACATACCTTTTGGTTACATATGAATCACTTTGGACAAGTTTGTAAATTGTTGATAGGGCCTTCAAAATCAGTGCTGAGAGAAGAGAAATACCTATTTAGGTATTACATAACATGCTCTATTTGCACAGAAAATACAGAAGTACAATACTTAAATATTGTACCCTCCAAATTCACCAAGTATTTGCCAGTGGGTTTTGGTATCATTGTCTTTCTCCACAGTAAAACATCATCCAGTGATCTTAAGGTTTTTAGTAAATAGTAGGGATGTAACGATACATAAAATTTAATTTCTAAAATATATGGAGGTCTCTCAATACAATACATTCTCTATACAACAAAATTGAGTATTTCCAGAATATGTGCTTCAGGTTTCCATTTTCAATTAAAACATTCAACATCATAAAAGTACAATGAGTGAAACATAATAATGACAGTGTTTGCATGATCCATTCAGATCCATCCATAACAAAACAATAGAATGAAACAAAACTAAACATAGCAAAGCTTTCACTGGTGTGACTCAAGGGGGTGTGTCTGAAGCACAGGGCTTTTCTCATTCTACTGTTAGCTAGTTGTGCTTAGACTCAAATAGTGCTCTATAACCCTAGATGTTATTTTGAATCCTGCATTCTCCACTACCGAATAAAAACTTCCCAATACAGCCTCGACCAAATTAGTGACTAAAGGCAGTCTGAATGCAGCAGAGAGTTTGCTGTGTGAAGTGTTATCAAACACCATACTTTAAAGAGCTGGGAGATTATTCCTGTTGCTGCTGAGCATAGCCATTGCAGCTTTTCCTGAGCTAGCATGCTAGTATGCAAGCATAGTGGCTTATGAAAAACAGCATGCTTAATAGAAACTTTTTTTTTTTTTTTTAACACTCCTGTAGCCCGTCCTGATTTGAGATGGAAAAACATGCTTTCAGAAGAGGCATTTTCAGAGGAGGAAGCATTGTCTTGAACGTTAAAAGTTTATTACCCGTCAGATAATTTTAATGATGAATTTTCTACTTTATTATGCAGTCTGTTGAATGTTTTTTTTTTTTTATACACATATGATGCTTCATATTGTTTGATACAAGGATCTCGATTTGATGCAGAACACCCCTAGTAAATAAATAAAAAGAAAAGCCGATCATTCACCCTGCCCACCAGCATTTATCAGAGCTATGCACTTCTGCTTATATGGGCTAATAATGTGGACAGTGAGTGTACATTCTGAAAGACGCAATATACAAAATCTGTAACAGACAATTCAGCGCAAAAGATAACAGCTATCTTTTGTTATTACTACAAATAGCTATGAATCTATGGAATCACCTAAAAAAATCCACCGTCCAGCCAATGATGCAGGTAGTAGGGGTGCTCAAACAAACTGAAATTGATTATCTATAATGAGTATCAATTAAATCTATAAAATTGTTAAATTCCTTTTTTTTTAATGGTAAATCACAACAGAGGATTGCTCTAGCATCTACCTAAGGTCTGACATGTGTACAGAATTGCACAGAGAGTAAGGAAAGAAGTCACGTAGTGTGAAGGTATTTATTGCAAATACTACATCACTGTTACTTCATGACTTTTCTGAAGGTTGCAAACTCATGACAGGATATCCAAGTGACAGACAGTGCGCCCCTGGCAATAAGAGGGGGAGAAACAGATCCAAAAAAGTATTGATAAGATCCTATAATACATATTAATTCTATATGTGCATTTGGCATTTTCAAATTTCATTGTGTATGCAAGAGAGATTACCTATAACATGTTATATGAATGTATGAGACACACTCTAATGGGTCTTCAGTGAAATACGATTACACTACGTGTACACCAATTATTTAAAAAATGCATCACAATGCACATGACATACACTGATTTTTCAATTAAATAGAAAAGGATTCAAATCAGTGTTCTGAGCATTTTTTGTAAATGAATGTTTACATAATAAAGCTAGCTTGATTGATTCAAATTGTTGATTTTAATTTATAGAATAATGTTATTCATTTTAATATATAGATTAATGGAACTTAAATAAAGTACATCAAATGTGATATTGCAGACTGAGTATAAAATTGATGCATAGGATTCTCCAAGGCTATTATAATTAATTATATGTAACCTCACAAAAACGTATTGAAATTATTATTACAGATGTACATTTAAATAGTTAACACAGTAAAATAAATATTAACAACTGTTATTAAAATAATAGCATTAGACCTTTTAAGTGTAATTTACATTTTATATACAGGCGTTCCAGTCTGAGACCACTAGTGAAAATACTTCTATTTTGCATTATTTTCTAATTTAACCCAACATTTTCATTACAAATTATATTATTGATTTATTTAATTACGTGAAAAATAGAATCTTTGAAATATTTACATCAATTTCATAATTTCTTTGGTATGTATTGGTATTTGGTATGTCCCCTTTTTGCTTTAATAATAGTGTGCACTCGACCGGGCACAGACTCCACAAGTTTGTGCAAAAACTTGTGATCCATTTTACATCAAATCCCTCAGTGTGTCGTCTGAACGCATGCTTCACACTGCTTTGGGCATGAGGAAAATCTGACCTTTTGTACAAAACAGTTAACATGGTTGGTTACTATCACTAAAATGCTTACATTTACATAGGAACCTGGAAATAGTGTAGAATCTTGAATATTAAATATTGAACATTTACTTCCAAAATGGTAAAAAAAATTACAATTTTAAAAGAAAAAAGACTTTTGGACCCCACTGCATGTATATTTTTACATGGCAAAAGGGTTCAAAGTTCTGAACGTGGTGACTCAGATCTTACATAGAATGACAGTGACTTGAGGTGGATGAGTAGTATGAAATGTGGAGTCTAGCTGACTGGAATCCAGTTAAAGGAAAGCTCAGGGGAAGATGATGAAAATGATATGTGAAGTAAATTAGGGCAGTACAAAAACAACAGATTACATTACATGCTCAGCTAAAGGCACCGTGAAAAGAGTATTTCTGGAAAAAAATTCATTTTTGCTCCATCTCTTAAATTCACTGGCTGTTTTACGTTTCATTAACATGCTGCTGACATTAAACTATAAACATACTGTGCTTCTATTACTGTGTATATACAACAGACATATGTTTCGGGACAGGTTCTTTAACCTAATGAGATTCATTAACTTGGAAGACAATTACACAGTTGCGGATAAAATGAAAAAGTACAAAATATAGTCCCCTCCAAAAGTATTGGAACAACAAGGCCCATTCTTTTGATTTTGCTATACACTAAATACATTTAGGTTTGAGATCAAAAGATGAATATGAGATAATTGCTTAAATTCAGATCTTTCATTTCCTCACAAAAGTTTCTTTCAGTGGTGTAAGAGTTAGAGTGTGTTTTCTTGGGAGAGCTATGAGAATTGGAGAAAGGTGGACTTCGGACTTGCTCATGAAAGCAGTGTGCGTCTACGCAATGATGCAGTACTCAGTCCAGTGGACGTTTCCATCCCTTCAAATGAAGTATGTGTCCCCCCCTTCTTCGCATAGTGACATATATATAATATATACTTTTTTTGTTTTTTAAACCAACTGAAACTGAAACACTAACATCCTCTCATGCTGAGCAGGAAAACAAGGTATGTAAATATCTACGAGTATATGAGTTACATGAACATGATATGAACAGAGTATAAGGACAGCTAACGTATTCTGCATGGCACTTTAGAGGCTACACCCATACAGTGATAGCTTAGCTGTGCCTCCCCTTGCCTAGCAACACCAAACTAGCCTAGTCTCGTGTTAGATAGCCAAAATGTTCTATTTTATCAGTCTGGTAATCCTGCAAACAGTAATAACAGCCTGTTATGACTCAAGAATCGTATATCTTGTTTGGTGTGTATTCTTCACTTTCACTTCCCCTCTGCTATCCAAATTCTTAGGTTCCTGCTATTGGTTGTCCACCACATCAGTCATCATCAGTCCTCACTATTTCATCATGTGAAGACCCTATCCGAGCACAAGGACACCCTATATAAACCCGGAGGCGATGAGGAAGAGAGGGGAAAAGAGAAAAGGAGGAATGCGGCGATAATTATTGTGCATTAGTTTACCCAGTTGATGTTTGTTCTGTGAATAGCCGTGGTCAGACTTGCAATTCGATAATCGCTCCATAAGTATGCTTAGTTAGAACAACTTTTGTTTAGTCCGTACTGTTCAGCCGATTCAAACGTCCTGTGAGTGTTTTGTTCCAACTTTTCATGTGGCAGCTCGGATCTCTGGTCAGCCAAGCAGACCCTCCCACGACCCCACCAGACCAGTGAGGAGTGGATAGGGAAGTATGTCACGTGAAGTACATGGTGTATCACATACCATTGTATATACACACTAGGTAAGGAGCAGGTGCCATCTTTTGTAATTTTCTGCTTGTATAGCTAGAGTCGGTTAGCTAGGGTGTGCCAGTGCCAAAGAATGTTTTCTTTATTTTGGGGGGGCATTAGTCAGGTAAAAATTGTGGGTATTGGGAGATAGCGATTGTTTTGCTTTGCTGATTTAGCTTTGATTTAGCACCACTCATTGTTCCTCTCTCCTGCGTTCTGAACCTGTAACATGTAAATACTGGTTGTATGTTGCTGCCGTTTATTGTAAATACTTGTTAATTTGTTTTGTATGATTTCTGTAAATATTTGTACGATTCACATTTAATACAGAACCAAAAACTCAATAAAAAAAACTTTCGCGTACTTCATTTCCACACAACATACCTCAATAGTGATGATTTAATTTTTTTCCCCAACCTAAAAATATTTGCTTTAATTTTACTTTATAAAAAAATGTTTGTGTCCCTTATACCCCTGGACATAAAAGGAGGGACGTAACACACCCAAGGTAAGTTTTATAAATCCAACTTTTTTCAAATTTTCACATTTTTTAAGCAATATGCCCTAACATGCAAGAAAAAAAATGCATGGAAACAGCCTATTTAGAAGTAGGTTTCGAAAAGTTTTTTGAAGGCGAAGAATCTGGGCTCAGCCCCGCATGATTAAAAGTCCTGCTGGGACTTCCGGCAGCATGTGAGTGAGAAGACGTGCGTGGAGTGAGCTCCTGAGCATTTTGTCTTTTAATTGTGCTTTTCAGGCAACCCGAATCTTTTTCAATTACTCAGTTTCCAATTATAACCAGAAAGGACTTATGGCTTCTGAAAGACTACGGAAACCTACATTTTTCACCGAGCGTGACAGTGAGTCATGGCAACAAGCTACCGTTGCACCTGGAAAACCTCCGCACCACTTTAATCACGGAACTAACATCTACCATCGCAATACAGGTGAAAGCAGCTAGTGACTCTGCTCTGGCTCCAGTTGTTTCGTTGAGTTGTTTTAAATCGAGCATTGAATCACAAGGACGACCCACACACAAGCTTGACCAGCACCTGAGCGATTACAGTGTCCGCATTATAGCACTGGAACAGATGGTGTTAAAGCTAAATTCGCCTAACAAACAACTCACCGATAAAGTGGAGGACCTGGAGTCCTGTTCACGGCGCTGCAATCACCGGGTCATTTGTATTCCGGAACGAGAAGAAGGGAGCAATTCAGTTATGTTTATGTCACAATTTTTCCAGGATGTGCTAGGATCAGAAATCTTTCCAACCTCTCCATTGCTGCATAGAGCGCACCATATTGGTCCAGTGCCCTCGGCTGATCGTGAGAATCAAAGGCCCAGAGTGATGACTGTGCAGTTTTACTACTTTCACGACAGAGAAAAAGTTGTTCGACGCAGGAATTGGAATCAACATTTCAAACCGGGCCGTAAGGTCTTCATCTTTCCTGATTTCAACTACAGCGTCGCTGAGGAGGGTGGCATTCACTGCAGTAAGAAACGGCTTGAGTGAGAGAAATGTGCGGTTTTCTCTCAGATACCAAGCTCGCTTTCTGATAGACCTCAGTGATAAGGCTTCAATTCGACTGCTCCCAAAAAGCACAACGATGGTTTAATGAACTGTATCCTCCATTTTAAGCTGCCTACATGACAGTTAACCAATTTTGTAATACCTGTAATGTGACTGTAAAACTACGCAGGTGTGGGCAACTATATCAGTTTCCATGTAAATCTATAGGTTGCCTGAGATACATGGTAAATGTGGTACGTTTTCTGCTCGGGAGTGGCTTCACATACATACATTATATACAATACATATATACATACATACATACATAAGCTCACAAAAGTTAGTACACCCCTCACATTTTTGTAAATATTTGATTACTTCTTTTAACGTGACAACACTGAAGAAATGACACTTTGCTACAATGTAAAGTAGTGAGTGTACAGCTTGTATAACAGTGTAAATTTGCTGTCCTCTCAAAATAACTCAACACACAGCCATTAATGTCTAAACCGCTGGCAACAAAAGTGAGTACACCCCTAAGTGAAAATGTCCAAATTGGGCCCAAACTGTCAATATTTTGTGTGGCCACCATTATTTTCCAGCACTGCCTTAACCCTCTTGGGCATGGAGTTCACCAGAGCTTCACAGGTTGCCACTGGAATCCTCTTCCACTCCTCCATGACGACATCACGGAGCTGGTGGATGTTAGAGACCTTGTGCTCTTCCACCTTCCGTTTGAGGGTGCCCCACAGATGCTCAATAGGGTTTAGGTCTGGAGACATGCTTGGCCAGTACATCACCTTCACCCTCAGCTTCTTTAGCAAGGCAGTGGTCGTCTTGGAGGTGTGTTTGGGGTCGTTATCATGCTGGAATACTGCCCTGCGGCCCAGTCTCCGAAAGGAGGGGATCATGCTCTGCTTCAGTATGTCACAGTACATGTTGGCATTCATGGTTCCCTCAATGAACTGTAGCTCCCCAGTGCCGGCAGCACTCATGCAGCCCCAGACCATGGCACTCCCACCACCATACTTGACTGTAGGCAAGACACACTTGTCTTTGTACTCCTCACCTGGTTGCTGCCACACACGCTTGACACCATCTGAACCAAATAAGTTTATCTTGGTCTCATCAGACCACAGGACATGGTTCCAGTAATCCATGTCCTTAGTCTGCTTGTCTTCAGCAAACTGTTTGCAGCTTTCTTGTGCATCATCTTTAGAAGAGGCTATCTTCTGGGACAACAGCCATGCAGAACAATTTGATGCAGTGTGCGGCGTATGGTCTGAGCACTGACAGGCTGACCTCCCACCACTTCAACCTCTGCAGCAATGCTGGCATCACTCATACATCTATTTCCCAAAGACAACCTCTGGATATGACGCTGAGCACGTGCACTCAACTTCTTTGGTCGACCATGGCGAGGCCTGTTCAATTCAATTAAATTTTATTTGTATAGCGCTTTTTACAATAGACATTGTCTCAAAGCAGCTTTACAGAAATATCAACATGGTATACAGATATTAAAGGTGCGAATTTATCCCAACTGAGCAAGCCACTGAGTGGCGACGGTGGCAAGGAAAAACTCCCTAAGATGTTTTAAGAGGAAGAAACCTTGAGAGGAACCCGACTCAGAAGGGAACCCATCCTCATCTGGGTAATCATCCTGTTCTGAGTGGAACCTGTCCCGTTAAACCGCTGTATGGTCTTGGCCACCATGCTGCAGCTCAGTGTCAGGGTCTTGGCAATCTTATAGCCTAGGCCATCTTTATGTAGAGCAACAATTCTTTTTTTCCAGATCCTCAGAGAGTTCATTGCCATGAGGTGTCATGTTGAACTTCCAGTGATCAGTATGAGAGCAATGACACCAAATTTAACACACCTGCTCCCCATTCACACCTGAGACCTTGTAACACTAACAAGTCACATGACACCGGGGAGGGAAAATGGCTAATTGGGCCCAATTTGGACATATTCACTTAGGGGTGTACTCACTTTTGTTGCCAGCGGTTTAGACATTAATGGCTGTCTGTTGAGTTATTTTGAGGGGACAGCAAATTTACACTGTTACACAAGCTGTACACTCACTACTTTACATTGTAGCAAAGTGTCATTGCTTCAGTGTTGTCACATGAAAAGGTATAATCAAATATTTACAAAAATGTGAGGGGTGTACTCACTTTTGTGAGATACTGTGTATATTTTCACACACACACACGTATGTACATACATACATACATACATACATACATACATGTGTATGCGCATATACATTCCATTCGAAGGCTAGGGGGGCAGCTATATTAATTGATAGAAATACAAAATTTCAAAACAATCGTACGGAGTGGTGGACGTGTGGCGCTTTCGCAACCCTACTTCCAAGAGTTACTCTTTTTCTCCTCAGTTCATAACACATACTCCCGAATAGACTATTTCTTTTTGGACAAAAGACTACTTCCCCCATAATCAATGTGATTATGGACCCATAGTTATTTCAGATCAGATTAACTATGAGAATGTGCATCCCAGATACGCAATCCAATTATTGCCCTTGGAGACTCAACCCTCTGCTTCTGTCGGATGACACTTTTACTAGTTTTATTGCATCTGAAATTTCGTTGTTTTTAGATATTAATCAAACACCTGGAATGTCTTCCTTGACTATTTGGGAGTCACTGAAGGCGTATTTACGAGGTCAGGTCATCTCATACTGTGCTAACCAGAGGAAAGTGAGCACTGCTCGACTTAAAGAACTGGCAGAAGAGATTCTTGAGCTAGACAGGGCACATGGACAAGTACCTTCTGCAGATTCTATGAAAAAGCGTTCGTCACTGCAGACAGAGTTTGACCTTTTATCAACAAAACAGGCTGAGTATCTTATCTCCAAATCACAATACGGGTCTTATGAACACGTGGAAAAGGCTGGACGGATTCTCGCTCACCAGCTAAGAGAGAGAACTGCTAATCAGACCATCCCTGAAATATATGACGAGCAGGGCTCAAAATGTACAGATAGTCTTAAAATTAACTCCAGTTTTCAAACTTTTTATGTGTCACTATACAGCTCCGGCCCATCTGTAGACCCTTCTGTATTGCAGGACTTTTTTAAGACCCTGCATGTTCCGTCCTTAGATTCAAGGTTGGCCGCAGGGCTGGAGGAGGACCTCTCGGTCGGGGAGATAGCGTCAGTGAATGGCTCTATGCAAAGCGGCAAATCCCCTGGACCGGATGGTTATCCAACCGATTTCTATAAAAGGTTTTCAAGACAACTCTCCCCTTTGTTACTGTCGGTTTTCAAGGAGTCGCTCTCCTTGAAAGCCCTAACATCTACTATGCGTGAATCAGTTATCTCCTTACTCCTTAAGAAAGACAAGACCTCCCTTGAGTGCAGCTCTTACCATCCAATTTCTTTACTAAATACAGATGTTAAAATCCTTGCTAAAACTTTGGCATGTCGCTTGGAGGGGGTTCTTCCATCCATTATATCACCAGACCAAACAGGTTTTATTAGGAATCGTTACTCCTTTTTCAACATCAGACACCTTTTCAATATCCTATATAGCCCCTCTCCACCTGGTACCCCAGAGGTAGTGCTCTCACTTGACGGTGAAAAGGCATTTGACCGGGTAGAGTGGGGCTATCTTTTCAGCACGCTGGAGAGGTCTGGATTTGGTCACAGGTTCATATCATGGGTCAAACTTTTATATACATCTCCGAGGACTGATGTTCGTACTAATAATAATCTGTCCACCTACTTCGAGCTCCAGCGGGGTACAAGAGAGGGATGTCCTCTGTCGCCACTGCTATTTGCCATTGTAATGGAACCACTTGCTCTGGTGCCAAGACAGAATGTTGATATCAGGGGGATCCAGCGTGCAGGGACAGAGCATAAAGTTTCACTTTATGCGGACGTTATGCTATTATTCATTTCACAGCCCTTTCTCAGTTTCCCCTTAACTAATGGTCTTACCCGGCTATAATGTCAATATTCAGAAAAGTGAATTGATACCTGTTGGTGAGGGGGCAGGCCAGGTACCCCTAGACTCATTCCCTTTTAAAATTAGTCCAAAGAAATTCAAGTATCTCAGGATGTGGGTTAGACACAGCTATAAAGATCTATACCTAGCTAACTATCAGCCCCTGTTATCTAATCTGAAGCAAAATACTGAGCGGTGGGACCCCCTGCCTCTCTCCCTGGGGGGCAGAAACAATACTATAAAGATGAATGTGCTGCCTAAATTTTCATATGCTTTCCAGTGTCTCCCAGTGTTTCTTAGAAAATCCTTTTTTTCAAAACTGAATAATCAGATATCAGCCTTTATCTGGAACAAAAAGCCACCACGGATCAAAAGGCATATATTAGAGACCTCGAGCGAAGGGAGGGATGGCACTCCCAAACTTCATGTACTACTACTGGGCAGCTAATATAAGATCGCGGCTGTACCGGATGGGGGAAAAGTGCTACAGCCACTGGATGGACAATTATGGAGGGGCGTCCATTGTGTCCACCTCTCTAGCAGCCCTACTATGCGCTAAATTACCATTCGCACAACCTCTATCTAGCTTTACCTCTAATCCAGTTGTACACTCAATCAAAATTTGGAATCAGTTTAGAAGATCTTTCTCTCTTAGGGACTTGTCACTCACAGGGCCAATTGCAAATAATCATCTGTTTATTCCATTTTTGATGGATAACACTTTCGATACTTGGTCTATGGTCTAATGATGGTGTTTTTGACTCATTCGAGCAGCTAATGCCAAAATATGACATTCCCAGATCACATTTTTATAAATATTTGCAGCTTAGAAACTTTGTAGCCTTAAATTCAGACACCTTCCCATTGTGCCCTTTCAATTCTCTGTTGGATGCAATTTTTAAATGTAAACTGGCTAGGAAGCAGACAATAAGGGTTATCTATGACTTACTGAGCATGCATGATTTGATGTCCTTAGATCTCCTTAAGGATAAATGGGAGACTTAGGCGAATCAGTTTCTGATGATGATTGGTGCAAAGTAATCCAAGGGATTTTCTCCTCCTCCATATGTCTCAGACATGCAGTTGTCCAATTTAAGATTGTTCACCGTCTGCATTGGCCCAAAGCTAGACTCTCTAAGATCAATTCCGACACAGTTCCCACATGTGATTGATGCAGACAGGCTCCAGCTACTCTGTTGCATATGTTTTGGACATGCCCAAAGCTGTACACATTTTGGCAATCTATATTTGAGACCTTCATTAAGATATTGGGAAGAGTGGTAAAGCTCTTATTGCGCTGTTTGGGGTGACCCCGGAGAATACCCCTTTTAGATGGTGTGAAATCAGCATCTTCTGCACCTTCTGCACTCTCCTGGCCAGGAGATTAATATTGTTTAAATGGAAAGATCCTGATCTTTTGTTCTGTTGGTGTCGTTATGTTTAATTTGAAAATGCTAATAAAGAAACCTTGATCAAAAAAAAAAAAAAAAAACAGCCGATGATCAGGGCCGATTAGGGCCTGATTAGCTGATGATCAGGGCCGTCTCTTGTGTGGAATGATGACAAAACTGCAGTTTATAAGCTCTGTACTGCTATAAATTTTACACCGGAAGTAGCAGCAGTGAAACGAGTCCAGTGTCACTGGCCCACGTCCTTGGACAAAGTTGGCAAAGGATCACCTGGTGGCAGTCCCTGGTCCAGGTGTCTCTCTTTTTCCCCAGCCCGCCACCCTCCCCCCAACTTCCCAGGGCACTAAAACAATCAACTCGGACTGGGTGTCCCCCCACCAAGGTTCTTCCCCATACTCCCTGGCTAACTAACATCTCCCAGTGCTCCATCACTCTCTCCATAGGGGAAACCTGTGCCCATCAGAATTGGAACAAAGCCTGGGTAGGTTTGTTGGCACGTGGGGAATACACGTATTTCCTAGATCAGTGTTTCATGACCCTGGCTGCAGGCCTCCTACTAGTGGAGCAGGTCTGTACCACGAGTCAGTGATTATAATGTCTAGTCAATGAAATTAGAAGAAAATACTCAACAAATCCCATGAATTGTTTTAACTAAGATTTCTTTTAAATCTATTAGGCGAACCATATAACTTTCTTCAACGATTAATATTTGGTTAAGGTGCCATTTAAAACAATTTTATTCAAATGAGGGTTTTTAAAAGAAAACAATACTTTGATTTTTATTTTAAACATTTTATTCACATGCTCCTGCAAAATAAAGTAATAAAAATGAAACCAGACCTACTAATTCCTAAATTAAATTCATGTCTATAAATAGTTATTACAGTTTATGAGATGGGGCTCTCACCAAACTTGATTACAGCTGAAGGGCAGTCACTTCGCAGAATTGATACAGTGCCACACGCAGTCATATGCAGACCAACAGACTTGTTAAATCTGAGAATTTACCAATAAAGAAAAAAATAACACCATTAGATGTTGTGTAATGCACAACAAGTATGACTGTCCCTGAACCAATCCATTAAATTACCTAATTTGCCAGTCACACAAACATGTCACACATCTAAAGCCATGACCCAATAATACACTATAGTGTTATTTTGAGGATTCATCACCCATTATTATCCACTTATTATTATGTATTATTACTGAAAGATAGAGTGTGCTATTCGGCTAAGTTAACAATTTCAAATGGTGTAATTCTAGAAGATTCTTATGGTTTGGCACACTGTCTGTGGCTAAATGATCCTAAGCAGTGGTCTAGCCTGCAATTAACAGATATATGTAAACTCTGAGCAAAGTGAGAAAAGTGTTGTTTTTTTTTTTTAATGAAGCCAGTCTGATCTGGAGCCAAGAATGTTCTCCAGTCTTTGGGCTAGAACCTTTGCCAATATTTTACAGTCCACATTGAGCAAAGATATAGGCCGAAATGAGCTGCAGTCCCTTTTTTAAAGGAAAAACCGAAATTGTCACTTGATAGAACATGTGCAGGAGGCAGCCTATAGAGAATGATTCCTCAAGAAGAGCAAGTAGCAGAGGCATTAGTTTCCTTTTAAACGTTTTTTAAAATTATACCGTAAAGCCACCTGGGCCTGGCGCTTTTGAATTTGGAATGTTTGAGAGAGCTACATTAAGTTCTTCAAAATTTAGAAATTTCTCCAATTCTGCATTATCGTCAAAGGGCATTTGGGGCGTTTTAACTGAATTTTTTTTAAAAAAAATTAAGTTAGAAAGGGTTATAGTTAGAGATGCATCTATGTATCGGCCGATAATCGGTATCTTTGCAGCAGTGAAGCAGGAGTTTTGGTGTGGAGTCTAATTTTTTTTTGCCACGCTGCTCGCACTGAATTAAAGCACCATTGAAAGATTTAAATGAAGATGAGTTGACAAAAGTATCTATTGCATGGAAAAATATATTTGTAGAGTAGTATATTTCATATCCAGTTAATGTTAATATATTTTTTAAAAATTATATATTTTACCAGTTTGATGTTCAATGAAAGTAGAAATGCTTGTTACTGGTGAGTGAATGTGAGCCTAACAGGATTTTTTTTAGAATTCAGTCAATATGAACAATCAATATTGAGGTTTTTTACTCAATCAAAACCAGAATAGTAGAATTCTCTGGACTCTTTAGGTCAATAATCAATCAAAAAAAATATGTTGAACTTTTTATTTAAGTAGTCATAACAGGGTTATTTACAAAAATGAGTGTGGCTTAATTTACCCAAAAATCAATAACTCCTAAAGGAAAGCTCAACACTGCATGAAATTAAGCAAGCACATGCAACATATATGATTCTTAAGAAGCATGCCAAATTTAATGGCGATCAGACAATAGATGGCGCTACAACAGTTTACATGATACAAAATTATATTTCTTTATGGTAAATTTCTATAGCTTATATTACGTTACATTATATTGCTTTTTCTCCAATTTAGGTGCTTATAGGCTTGCACAATATTAAGTAACATCTTTTTACGGATGTCCTTAAAAGACCCTAAAGGGCCTGAACCCTGATAATTGCTGCTTGCGGCTATTTCTTCCCTGGCAGTTTCATTCATTCTTCAGTACAATCAGGGGTTAAATTGGGCTGAGCCCCGGCACATAAGGGTACGACTTTCCGTGTACATTTTAAACAATATAGGTTTTTTTTCCTTTTACACCTCTCTCGTTCTTACTAATTTAAGCAATGATTCAAAAGCGTTGTCTTTGTAGCAAATAATAAGTGAATATTATTAAGAAACAATAAAGATTATGTCAGAGTTTAAAAACTCTTCAATAGCATCATTCACAGGGCAATCAGAATGATGGTTTATGCTCCCGCCACTTTGGCATGAAGTGTATGTAAGGTTTCATTTAATTTGTATTTTTTTGCACTCATATTATACTAGACTGTAATTCACAAGTTCATTTCCTACCGATGCTCCGATCTCAAAGTTTCAGAGGTAAAAGATATGAGTGAGGCAAGAGGAGGAACCTTACAGACTACTTCAAAAGGAAGACTCGGTCTGCGTTAGTGACTACTGAGTCACTACTTAACATATACAGTAGGCTACCTGTTTGTTGCCACAGGGTGAGATGTTTGAAGCAAAAGCCTATGCCTTTGAAACGTTTTAATTTGTGAAATCACGAAATTTGGAACCCCTAGGTCTTCTGAACACTATTTTTTTTCTCAGGTACGCTACATTACTAGCATGTTCCAGCGCCTACAACGTCTGCTGTTCTCAAGTCCGTTTCATATCATGGTGTCAGAGGCGGACTGGCCATTTGGAGCGCCGGGAGCTTTTGGGCCGCAGGACAATGTGACCCGGCGTTACATAATTATACAAAGAACGAATGATAGTGCATTTACGTATTCTGTTGGCCCAGGCGAATGCCCACACGGCCAACATGACTCAAAATGATTAATCTATTTAGCGGGCTCTGGCTCATTGCAGCAGTCCAACAGCGCTCATAAATGTCAAAATGTTTGCGATGGCCAATCAAATGAAAGAATGCGGGGTTTTACTGTTCACAGAAGTCGAGCCCAAGCAGTAATTCAGTGTGGCACTTTTTAACACTTAAATAATGCAAGGTAAGAGTTAAGGTGCTCAACATAACGTAGCTGAATACAGCAATATTTGCCAACTGTTTAAAATAAAAGTGATAAATAGGGTGGCCATCTGTCCGATTTTAGGTCAGACAGTCCGGTTTTACAATACCATGTCTGTCTACCGGCACAGCCTTGAGCCGGATGCTCATTTGTCCTCCTTTTAAGATCATCACTATTGTTTAACTAAGTTTAATATAATATTACATGACATACATTTTAGAAACAATATTGTCAATATTGTGTTTTTCTTGAGATATTGAATATTGAGAGCCAATTCTGGTTTGTTGTTCCTCAGCATATTGTCAATCTGTTGTATATCTGTCGATATAATATTATAGGCTTAATTTATATAAAAACCTAAATATAAAAAAATTAAAGAGGCTATATTTTAGTAGTTCCATCACAGAAACAACTCAATAAAGCTTTGTTGTGTTGTTGCAATGAGAAACAGCCTGAGGGCGCTGTGGGATACAGTATTGTGATTGCACACAAGGGGAGAAGGAGAATTAGTCAATAATAAAAAGATAAGAGTTAAACACGTTCCTCCGACAAATACTTTTTTTTTTAGTGTAGTATACCACAAGCCTATAAAACTTTGAATGAAATACCAGTAGGACAGTAACCTAAATAATATGTTAAAAATCTAAATATTAAATACAATTCAAAAATATCAGGGGCTAGTGTTTTTTCCACGCCGATACGTTGAAGGTTTCCTGCTATTATTAGGCGGATTTTGAGATATCCTGTGCACCTCGGTACAATCCGGCGGCCAGTCATCAAAGTGTGGGAATATTTTTATTACCAGTCTACACATGAAAACCTTCTGGTTCCAGCCGGGGGTTTTCTTGTGACAAATAATTATGGCTCACAGCTCTATTGCTACTGGATTCCCGTTGACATGTAAACTGTGTTCTAATGCTCTTCTGACAACAGCCATGATTTTTGCCCATCCTGATTGGGAATCCAGCATTTGAGAGAAGCTATCACAGATCTGTGCTTGCACTGTAGTCTTCTACCCACGTCAGAGAGGCGGCTCCACCTCGCTGAATTAGACCTGCAATCCACAGTGAGGACCGCGGAAGAGGAGTTACACCCCGCCACATGGTCTCAGACTTGTAGTGCGTCTGCGTCCCTCCACCAAAGAAGAAAGCAAATTCACAGAACAAGCACATGGAAAAGACTTCTCTTTCAAAGACTGTTGCCATTCTCTCATCAGAGATGTTAAAACTGAAACGTCTTCTTCAGACGCTTCAGCCTACAGTGTCGGTTACAACTGTAACTAGATCACAGGAGGATAATGAGGGCTCAATGAAGAGAATGGAGGAAGAGCTTTTTATTTCTGCCTTTCCTTCACGTCAGCTGGGGGTTCTAGTGGGAATTCGGTTCAGTCAAGGCAAAACCCATCCTCATCGGATGAGACTTCGGCTGTGCTCCAGATGGCAGTTGCTTGTTTAGGGCTGCACAACCAACCTAGTCAAATGTCTTTTTTAGACAGTTTGCTGCTGGATCTTCATTTGCTATGCCACCATGCAAGGATTGTGTAGCAGAATTTTCTAATGCCCTTACGGGGTCTAGTGCACCTTAGCGCCGGCCAAGGACGGCTCATCTATCTAGCTAGCATCTATCTATCTAGCATATATGGCAGATGCAGATGCCTTTGGGGTGAGCTGTGCTCCAAACATAGAACAGCATGTTGCCACGCTGGTGGTACCACCTGATGAGGCCCTGCAGGGCAATTTGTGCTGCCCCAGCACACAATGAAGTCACACAGACTCATTATTGAAAAAAGGCATATGAGTCCACTACACATATAACCTGTGCAGAGAACACAATAGGTCCATTACTCCTCGCTACTTCCAATACACTGGAATCAGCGGATGTTGATCCCTCAGTTTTGTGGTTCCGCCAAACTGCCCTTCTGACTATAGGCCATGTCACCCGTGAACTGGGTACTCTTACTGCCACACTTCTGGCAGCCCGCTACCAAGTGTGGCTCACACAGGCAAAATTGCCTGGGGATTATATGAAGACTCTAAGAGATCTTCCTATCGCTCCTGGGCACCTCTTTGGGCCTAATGTTCCGGAACATCTTGAGAAAAGAGTGAAGTTGCCTGAACCCACCCGTCAACTGACTCAGGTATGGCGCAAGCCTGTTTTTAAAATGCCGGCCACTCAGGCTCATCAGCGCTTTGCAGTGCCAGAGGAACAATTTCGCCAGCATGCTACTCCACAGCCTCAGAGTCCGCAGAGACCTCATGCTGCTGAGTACACACAAGTTTTTTGACCTCAACAGCGACAGTTGCCAGGGGTACATGACTGCGGCTCTGTACCTGCTATGGTCCAAGGGGAGGCTAATCCTGCCTTATTTGGACGAATGGCTGCTGTGTGCCCCCACAAGACGGCAAAATGTCTACAACACCAGATTGCTTTTGAAGCATGTCCAGGAGCTGGGTCTTGCGGTGAACGAAGCAAAGAGTTGCTTGATTCCGGCACAATGTATTATTTACATCGGAATGACACTGGACTCCCATGCGATGTCTACCACCCTCTCAGACACTCGTGTAGACAATATTCTACAGCTCCTTGCTCATTTCCGGCTGGCAAAGAATTTACCATACGGAGCGTTGTTACAACTCCTGGGGATGTTGTCTGCCGCCACGTCCATGATTCCACTGGGCTTGCTCCATCTCAAGCTGCTCCAGCGGTGGAACAACAGTTTGCGGTTGAACACCACCAGACACCATCGGTGTCTCACACTATTGTATTGAGGCATTGACACAATGGACTCACTGAGACTTTCTAATGTCAGGTGTACCCCTAGGAGTCATTCCCTCTCGTCGAGAGGTGGTCATGAACAATGCTTCCCTCCTTGCGTGGGGTGCAACGTGGAATCACAAGGGCATTCGTGGCCATTGGTCTCCAGCTCAGTCAAGGGATCACATCACTCTCGGAACTGCATGCGGTTTTCCTGGCCCTGCAGTATTTCCATCACGTGCTTATTCAGTCAGACATCATCTCAACAGTGTTTCACCTGAACCATCAAGGTGGCACAAAGTCCCTGCATCTCACTCATAAAATTCTTCCTTGGTCTCTTCCTGAATTAGCATTGCTGAGAGCAGTTCACCTTCCGGGGTTAAACAATCAGGTAGCAGATGTTCTTTCAAGGGATCTTCTGCACCTGGCAGAATGGAGGCTTCACCCAGATGTAGTGCAGAAGATATGGCAGCAGTTCAGCAATGTAGAAGTGGATCTTTTCGCAACAGAGACGACTACTCACTGTCCATTATGGTTTGTGAGAACAGAGGCATCCAGCCCATTAGGATAGGATGCTCTGTCTCACGAGTGGCCAAACTGTCTGCTTTATGCATTCCCTCCCTTTCCTCTGTTATGGGAAACATTACACAGGATATCTCTGTGCAACCACAGAGTGCTCCTGTTTGCACCCTGATGGCCAGCCAGGCCTTGGTTTTCCATGCTTCTGAGACTACTGGTGGTCAAAACATGGCAGGTTCTGCTCTGGAAGAACCTGTTATCACAGATGGATGGCACTGTGTGGCCCCCGGACCCAGCTCCTCTGCAGCTTTGGGTTTGGACTTTGGGGCCAGCTCTCTTATAACAGAGTGTGATCCTGCCGTTGTTCATACCATAACTAGTTCTAGGGCTACATCCACACGTCAGCCCTATACAGCATGTTGAAAGTTTTTCCTCTTAATAGTGCAGGGATCATGGGTTGGATCTTACATGCTGTGAAGTTCCAAGAGTTCTGAGGTTTTTACAACATCTTTTGGATTCAGGCAAGGCAGCCTCCACGTTAAAGGTGTACGTCACAGCCATTTCTGGGTATGATGTGCGAATTATTGGTTCTTCTCTTGGTTCCCATACTCTTGTTTGCAGTTTTTTAAGGGTGCGAGATGGCTAAAGCCAGCCTGTAACCCCCATTTTCCTCAGTGGGATTTACTGCTCATGCTTGATTTTGTCTGTTTGCCACCATTTCAGCCTTTGCAGATAGTTGATATGAAGTTGATCTCTTAAAACCACCGCTTCCGCTAAGCGTGTTAGTGAATCGTCTGTTAGAGAGTTATGCATGTGTTGGTTGCCGGAGGATTCTGGTGTTGTGCTTCGACCAAACCCATCTTTTCTTCCTAAAGTTCTGCTTCTTCAGTTTATACATCAGTCGATCAATCTGAATGCTTTTCAATCTGCAGTTCAATTAGATCAGTCAAGAGATCTCCTCTTGTGTCCTGTGTGAGCCTTGAGGTGTTATGTGGCTGCTACTGTTCACCTTAGGCAAACAAATCAGCTTTTTGTTTGTTATGGTGGTGCCCAGAAAGGAGCCGCCATATCTAAACAGGGATTGTCAAATTGGATTGTGGAAGTGATCACTGTGGCATACAATAAAGCCCAAAATCCTCTGCCAGGTGGTATCTCGTCATTCCACTAGGGCTGTGTCTACTCCTTGGGCTGCTTTTAGAAGAGTTTATATGGTGGATATCTGTGCAGCTGCTACTAGGAATTCACCCTGTACCTTTGCCAGCTTCTACAAGCTCAACCCTGCTGTCGTTCATGCTGTCAGCTCAGCAATTCTTCATGAGCAACCTTGAGTATTTTTTAGGTGGGTGGCATTCCTCATGACTATGTTGGCAGGAGTCATCCACTAGTGCTAAAGCACTGTCAGGAGGAATGAAACAGAACGCTAGTAACGTAGGTAACTGTGGTTCTGTGAATTCCGGATGATCGCCATAGTTCTTTGTCACTCTGTATGCACAAGAAGCTTAACGAGGCTGAATGCTGAGCTAATGTGGCTATTACCCTCAAGGCTCAGCCTACGTCCCTACGTGACTTTGTTAGTATATTATCTCAACCTGTCTAGCTGACACTGCAATAATCCACTAGTGCTAAAGCACCGCCTCTGGCGGTCATCCGGAATTCACAGAACCACAGTTACCTACTTAACTAGCGTTCATCTCTCTCACTAGGCACGAATCCAAAATGTTCCCAGATCGCCGTTGTAACACTTTGTTTCCCAACAAGATCCATCGCAGCAGCAGAACCCGAAGGGAAATTGCAGAATTCACCCGACTGGATTTTGCTGTGCTCAAACAAACCTCCGCCAAACTAGCAGACAACACCATGTAAGGCGTTTGATTATGTAATATGTGTATAATATAAAATCTCCTGCAATATGGTAGGCTTAAACACAAATTAATATTGCAACTGTCATTAGCTACCACCGCTATGGTGTGGTTGTCATGACCACCATCACAGCCATAAAACACAGGTGCACATTTTCTACTGAATGCCAAAACTGTAAGATAGGCCCATATGGCGACAAGAGAAAAACAAAAGAAATCATTGGGTAAAAAATTAATGAACACAATTTGTGATTGTGTGACAAACTATCAGAAGACATTGTGAGGAAACAAGGTGAGAAAGCTCTAGATATTTCAGCTTCAACCCACAATGTCTTCAGAACAGTGTACTATTTGCAAAAAATAACCGGCCTAATTATAGGATTAATAGACCTCCAGATGGTAAATGGTGTGAATGTTGGCAGTGTTCTTCACTCGAATGTCACATGTACAGACATTGAACATGCACAGTGCATTTTATAGTCAAAGAAAAGCATTATTGGCAAGCATCAGGGTGAGCAAAGCTATCTGTTATTGTGGATGAAAGCACCTCATTAAGCAAGAAGTCTTGTCTAATTGTGTACCTCAGAACATCAGTTAATAGTTCAGCGCCATTGACCTTCTTAGATCTTCTTGAGCTAGAGAGTACAACTGCAGATGGAATCACTAATACGCTAATCAACTGCCTGCTGAAACATGGTCTTGATACTTTTCTTAAAGAATGCCTGGTCGGATTCTGCTCAGATGGAGCCTCTGTAATGGTAGGGGAAAACATGGAGTATGCATCAACCTTATATAACATGGATGGTCACCAATGAAGAGGAATCATTCTTTCATAAACTCAATGTGTTGGATAAAAACACATGGCCAAGCACACTACATTTAATGTATGTGGAAAATTAGGTCAGAGAACTGTGTGATCTTCTGAAAATAGGATTCTCTGGTGTTAAATTATAGGGATTATAAAGAGAATGCCAGTACATTATTTTATTAATGCACAAGTCCCTTCTGAAACTTAAATTTGAAGTGGAGACAATTGCTCTGAGCAGTGCAGAGTATGAGAGAGGTTTTTCAGAAATGAATACACTTGTGATACCATTACGTTCACAACTGTAAATCAAAAATGTCTCCGCTCTAATGTTCATTAAAATGGTTGGACATTTTGGGACCCCACAAAATATGACCGGAAATGGGTAGCTACCAGAAGGTCTGCAGAACATTTAGCTTGTAGGCAGAGATGCAACACCATACAGGCTTCCCCATATCAGCCCATCTGGGATCTGATGAATTAACTGGTCATACTGATGAGTTTTGTTCATTTTTATGTCACAGGCTAAATTTTGTGTTCTCTATGATGGACTTGAGTGTAATGAGTTGTGCACATTTTGAAGTTATGGAATTTGTTGGGGTCCCTTTGATGGAACTAACTGTGTAAAACTTGTGTATTGTAATGCTGCAGTATCCTACAGCATTACAACTCAATTCCAGTTTAATTTTCCTAATAAAAAGACTGTTCTACTCTTAATATTTTGTATTTATATTATCTCCTTTAATGGTTACATCATTCCTATATTTGATACTGACACAAAGGAGAGGGCTTACAGAAACATTTTATTGGCATCTTTTATTGTCATTTTATTGCCAGCATTAAGAATGATTTTGATAAGCATTTTAGTGTTAATAGCAGTGTCCCCCCCATAAAACAAATCCAAATTTAACCCCTGATTGCAGTGTGTTTTACACAGGGAATTTAGCCTTACCTCACGTTGGACCACCGGGAACGGCTTTTTAAGACCAAGACCGGTGCTTCTTCCTTCGATAAACTGCTAACTATCTTTTCGGTAACCTCTTCTATTCGTGACATAACTTCTAGCCTGGTCATGGTGAATTAAATAATTGCTTATGTAATATGATACCACGTCCACAATTAAAATTTGATTATCATCACACAACAGATGTTACTAACACATGTTATTAACATTACCTCGCGACATCACTGAAATAACTGGTTATGGCTTCCCCAGCATCTTCAAGATTTTGCAACAGCTTCGCTTGTAGTACGTCTACCTCGGAAAACTGCTCGGAAGACATGTCTCTGTCTGACAAAAAACGAAATCTTAACTGATACAGCAATACACAAACTTTCACTTACACTATACTTTAAACATAGCATTTCTTGATAGCAACACCCAGGACTGCTTTCACACTTGGGAATTTTCACCTCAATTGGCAGATTGCACAAGATGGCGCAGTGGAATTTCCGGTATAAGGCGCGCGCGCGCGCGCGCGTGTGTGTCTGTGTCGCAAGTGTTGTGCCGAATTTCCACTCATTGGCAAAGTCAGACTCCCCTTCGGCTGCACGCGCAACGTTCACAATGGGCGTTTGTCAAATCAATACTTAGTGAGTTAGTTTTTTAAATCAACTTTTATTGAATCATGTACAGGCTTAACACAAAACTATATATCTCACAACAGATGTTAACAAAACACCATAAAGATAAAATATTTAAAATGTGCCGGGGTAAAATTACACCTTACATTAATTTAAATAAAATAATGCCTCATTGACTTGGTCGGCATTACTGGGAACGCCCACGAAACGTCATATCCGTTTACGCCGCGGGTGGTGGGGCAAATTATTCGAATTCATAAGCGTAGACCTTGTTAGGCGCTTTATCTTTACTATTTGTAATGATTACGATTGATTTTTGCTTGGTGCAATGCCGAAAAGTTGCTGTGTGGCGTTCTGCACCTCTAATAAGTTTTTAAAAACCGATCTGAAGTTTTATATACTGCTGAATAAACAGACGGAGCCGACACGGAGAACAAAGTAGCTGAGAGTAAAACAGTTGTTCTTCTACAAGTGCAGTCTCAATTTAAAAAAAAATATATACATACATATATATATTCTATGCACAGGCTTTGCTTGTTATTAATCCTCATCCAAACACAAGCCTCCAATATAAAAAGAACAGCATCCACATCCCAGATGGCAAAATTTGTCTGGCCCACTTATGGGCCACATACTTTAGTTCTGGCCCAGTATATGCCTGGGTCCCCGGCCCAAAACTGGCCCACACACTGAAAACTGACACATACAATTTCCTCCGGCCCAGATCGAGCCCAGACACTGTAAAGTGACTTATATTGTTTTATGTGGCCCAGATCCAGCCCAGACACTGTATATTGACTTATATTGTTTTATGTGGCCCGAGTCTGGCCCAGACACTGTAAGACAGATCTGGCTGAGAGTCAGCTTGGTTCCCTGGCCAGATGTGGCCCAGAAACTGCTAAATGTACTTCATTTTAGCAGGGAAACACAAATGTAACCATTTAATAAGATTAAGGGCTTTTATAAAACATTAACAAATACACTAACTACAATACGAACATTTATTAACAACGCACTTTTAAAAACAACAAAATAACAAGTAAATATATTTACAGTATATTTAAAGACAAAAAAATTCTCTCTCTCTCTCTCTCTCTCTCTCTCTCTCTCTCTCTCTCACACACACACACACACAAATAAATTCAACCACTTAAAAATATCAAGGACTTTTATTATTAAAAAATACAATATGAATTCATACAATATGAATGTAATATGAATATTTTAAACAAATAACAAAATAAGTCAAACAAACATATTTACAATTTGTAAAGAAAAGACATAAAGAGAACATACAGTTGCGGTCTGTTTACATAGCCCTTGCAGAATCTGCAAAATCTTAATACTTTTAACAAAATAAGACTGATCATAAAAATCCCATGTTGTTTTTTATTTACCCTGGTGAAAAAAAATATATACTTAAAATGAAAGATCCATATAATTTTTAAAGTGTACTTATTTTAACTTTATTCTTAAATATATTTTAGGTATATTTTAAACTGTATGCTCAAAATGATCATTGTAACAATGCACTAAAAGCATATTTTAAAATTACATTATTTAATATCCTGAAGTTGTAATATATTTTAAGTTAAATTTTAATGTAATTTTTAAGTTTACTTATTCATGCTTGGAATTCACTTCTTGGACATTTCTTTCAGAAAGTGTTACAATGTACGTCTAATGAGTTAAAAGCCCATTTTTTAAACATATTTTTAAATAAAGTGTACACAATGTACAAATGGCTACACTTAATTTTGATTTAAGTGTATGTTTAATAAGTTTATACTGGCAGAGAAGTATCATGTTACGGTCGTACACACAAATACATGCTAAACAATACAGCAACCGCACTCTTAAAAACTATAGGTACACGCAAGAAAATGTGAGTGTTCTACTGAACAGACAGTGGCAGCTACTATATTATGATTTCACAAGTGGCATAACAGACAAGTAAACGCTGGCTATATTGCATGCAAAAAAAAAAAAAAAATTAAGTTCACTCACACTGCATAAACACATTACAATCGTAATCAGTGTTCAAAAAACTGTAACATTTCATTCTTTTTTTTTAGGGAGAAATAAAGCAGAATTACTGAAAAACGATAACTGAGAACATATGTACAGTTAAAAAATTGTTGTCAGCACTTCATGGGTATAGGACAGACATGTGGAAGTTGGTTTGGCCTTGATAAAGCTAAAGCTTGGTAAAGCTATAGAAGTAGCTCCCCAGGAATCAGTTTTTAGTCCCTTTCAACGTTGTTTGGGAGTGGAATGACATACATTTTGTCCTTGGGCCTAAACATTACACATTTATGTTTGAGTGATTGAGAATGCACAGCAAATACCTTATTGGTGTGAGACACTTCATTTATAAATGTAGCGGATATATTTAGCTGAACATCACTACAAACCTTTCCTCCACTCTTGGCAAACTATTTTACTAAAACACAGAATCTGTTTGTGGTGGATACAGAAGAGGCCCTATCCTCAGAGGTGAAAGCTACCATGGTCATAATTTCACAGAATGTTCCACCACTTAACTGTACAACAGAATTATTTCTCTTTTTAAGAGTTGTATTATTATATGAATGATAAACAACACTGCTACTAATGAAACGGTCATAAAAGAAACCTGAATGAACTGTGTTTCCTGTGAAATGTTCAATAGCCATCCTCTGCAGCACAGATGTGCTACCTTTCTTTGGGCAGCCAAAACTTCTGACATTATCTTGAAAGTCCTTTGACTTCTTTGTTAAGCCAGATCTACTTTGGAGTAGCTCTTCAACTAACGATTATTTTTTCGATTAATCGGATGGTGGGGCCAAACTTTCAGTACCATTTTTATTGTTTATTTAAAATAAACAATATCCACAAACTGAGTGTTACAAATATAAACTTCAGACTAAATCTTAAAACTTTACACAACTGTTTGTCCAAAACAGAAAAGAACCCAATACACACAGACACACCAGAATATATTATTAATTTATGACTGTAGTTTAATTCAGTGCTTTTTGTGCATCCATAAAAATAATGTATAAATACTTATATATAATATAAACTAAAATAAATAAATAAAATAAATTATATATATTATGTTACTTGTGTTTACTTTTGATCATAATGTTTTAATTGGATATTACTACGGTGGCCGTGAAGTCACCGCATCTACACCACACATGAGGAGCAACACGGCATCGTTACTAACACATCACTTCCGTTATATAATAAATGACAGAATTTTTTTATTGTTGTCTCCAATGTAATATTGTCCCTCATATAGATTTTTTTCATTCTAAACATTTGTCAGTTTTACAATTTATACAGACCCAAAGATGTTATTGTAAGTTGAAAAATGTTCTATCATATAAAATGTCATGAGTCCCATGACTCATAGAATAACATATCTCTTTTGTGTAAATGTCTAATATAACACACAAGGTAATGTGGTATAATATGGCTGTAATTTAAAAAAGTTTCACTATGCCTGTATTTCATTGTTCGTTATAGCAGATAATGAATGAAAACACTAGTCAGGAAATGGCACCCCGAATGGATGAAATCATGGCATCCCTTCGTGGTAAGTGTTCAGGATGGCACTGGAGGGGTTGACATTAGAGAACATAGTATGTTCCACATTAGGCATGATTGACCTGTACTGAACTTAAGTACCATTATTCAATTCAATTCAATTCAATTTTATTTGTACAATAGACATTGTCTCAAAGCAGCTTTACAGAAATATCAACATGGTATATAAATATTAAAGGTGCGAATTTATCCCAACTGAGCAGGCCACTGAGTGGCGACAGTGGCAAGGAAAAACTCCCTAAGATGTTAAGAGGAAGAAACCTTGAAAGGAACCAGACTCAGAAGGGAACCCATCTTCATCTGGGTAACTTTATCCCTCTAATACTGGCAAGCTTTTACATGTCATCCATCTGTTCTGTGCCACAGATGCAGAGTTCCTCTAATCAACTAATCAAAAAACACTAACTTTCTTTTTCTCTTTATTTTCAACTAGACCTCCCGGAATTGATTCAATTAATGAAGCAGCGTGTGCAGTGTGTCCAGGCATTGTTGCCCTCACCTAGGGGGAAAGCCTTTTCCACAATATCATCCTCATCTATTAGTTTGATGAGTGAAATTGAAATGATATGTTACAATTAAGGGATGAATGTATTACTTAACAGCCATAGTTCATTCATTGATGTTTAGAATGCTGAATTTGCACCATGTACCTTTTGTATTTGACAGCATCTTTTGGTGATCATGGTAAAATGGTTCAGTATTAAAGTGGTAGGATTTAATATGTTACATGTGTCCCACATCATGTAAATTATCTTGTTGTTAGTGCGAACCTCCACACCACAGGTCATGCCACACCATAGTGGGACATACAGACTACTAGCAGTGTTTTTCAAATGAAAGCTTGAATTAAGCTCACTGTTTTCCTATTAGGATAATGTATTTTTGGGGTGCATGGTGGCTTAGTGGTTAGCACATTCACCTCACACCTTCAGGGTCGGGGTTCAATTCCCACCAGGGCTCTGTATGTGCGGAGTTTGCATGTTCTCCCTGTGCTGCGGGGGTTTCGTCTGGGTACTCCGGGTTCCTCCCCCAGTCCAAAGATATGCATGGTAGGCTGATTGGCATATCCAAAGTGTCCGTAGTGTATGAATGGGTATGTGAATGTGTATGTGATTGTGCCCTGCGATGGATTGACACCCTGTCCAGGGTACCCGGCCTTGTGCCCGACGCTCCCTGGGAAAGGCTCCAGGTTTCCCCATGACCCTGAAGGAAGGATAAGCGGTATAGAAGATGGATAGATGGATGGATGGATAATGTATATTCATTCCTCATAGGTAGGTAGAGTTCTCCCAACTATGTATTAATTTGTTAATCGACTCTCCCTCTCCCTCTATATAGCATCCCTTGGCTGGCAGTGCAGTGACCATTCCGAAGCAGTTAAGAGCCAGAGGGGTGTAAACGTTTGAACAGGATGATCGGTGTAAATTGTTATTACTTTTTTTAAAGATCTTTTTTTTCATTTAGTACTGCCCTTCAGAAGCTAAATAAGATATGGATATGTCTCCCAGAAGACAAAATAACAATTTACACCGATCATCCTGTTCAAAAGTTTACACCCCTCTGGCTCTTAATGTATTGTGTTGCCTTGTTGAGCATCAGTGAATGTTTGTACCTTATGTAATAGTTGTGTACAAGTCCCTCAGTTATTCTCAGTGTGAAAAGATGGATCTCAACATCATATAGCCACTTTTGGAAAGGAGTCAAACATGCAGAAGATGCTGGAAAAGCAAAGAATGTGCAGGACCTGGAGGATTTTTCTGAAGAACAGTGAGCAGTTTAACTGCTCAGGATAAACAAGGGACTCATGAACAATTATTACAAAAAATAAAACCAGTCGTGGATCATCCAGGTAACGACACACAGTATTAAGAATCAATGGTATGTAAACTTTTGAACAGGGTAATTTTTATAAATTCAGCTTTTGTCTTGTGGACTATATGTAAACATCTGTTATGTGAAATAGCTTATTCAGGACAGTACTAAATAAAAAACAACAGGGGATTTTTATGATCAATCTTATTTTTTAAGAGTATTAAAATTTTGTAGAGTCTGCAAGGGGTATGTAAACTTCCGACCGCAAGTGTATACCCACGCAGCTACCAACAGACACACACACAAATTCAATCACTTAAAAACAGCAAGGACTTTTATAAACAATTAAGAATAGACTATAATATGAACATTTTAACAAATTAGCAAATAGCACAAAAAAAACAACCACAGTTAAAACACTCTAAATACCTTCCTAAGTCTTCTCACAACAAAATAAATAAATGTCGCGCCCTAATATTTTATGATGCAAAACCACTCCCACAAAGCCACTGGTGAAAAAATTGTGAGCCTCCAGGGACCTGAAATTCTTCATGTTGCTCTGCAAGTAGTTTCCTGTGTGATATAGCACATTGCCGAATTGCACTGAGTAGCATCACTGCTACAGTCGAAACTGTGCATGGAATGTATTCATTTAACATACTATGACATACTAGTCTTTTATATCATAGCTTTAATGAACATGGGATAACAATATAGACTGTTGGATGACCCTGGGATACTGATATTACAGTCAGATTGAATAATCTAAGATTAGCTGTCTTTTACCTGGAGACTCAAACAGGTAACAAAATATGTCGGGAAACAACACCTCTGGCCATTCTGTTGGGACGTTTGTCCAGTCACAGATACTGTATGGACAATCCGACCCAATATGGCTCAGTTTTTCTATGTATCTTGCTCTGTCGAGCAGAAGAAGTGATTCTACATAGGCCATACTGGGTTAACACCATATTTTTCCAGTCAGGGTAAAGGACTATTTTCCCACACCGACTTCACCCCACGCCATGCCCCCAGCTATGACTAGACACCGACCAAGTCAATGTGTCTTGATTTTTTGTTTCTAATATCATTCAAAGCAGATCCATATTGCTTAACCTCAATAATAAAATATTCAAAAGTTGATGTAGTCCATTTTCTAACATAAATATGATACTTTTACAATCAATGTAAAAATCATGTACAAAAAATAAAATTACATTTTGTAACTCAATTTGTGTCAAAGAAAGCTTCTTGACAGAATGTTAGAGACATATATTCAAAACATTCTTGAGTATACACACAGCAAGAAGTGATGTACAACAGTTTCTTTTGCAATTCCACAAAACTCTTGTGAATTTTCAATATTCAAATTAAATCGTTCAAATAACTGTGTAACAGGATAGATTCTATGTGATATTTTAAAGGATACCTCTCTAACTTTGGTACTTCTAAAGTATTTGTTTGTTACTGTCCAGACCCTTTTCTAATTAATATTTCCAAAAAATGATTACCAAAACATTGTTGAATATGGTACAAATTTATTTTTTAAATACATTCCTAATATAACTGTTACTACATTTATCTATTACTACATTGATATAACCAATAAAGATTGTATCACTACACACGGTGGTACTTGAGAACCCTTTATAATTTTCTATATTTCTGCATAAATATGACCTAAAACATCATCAGATTTCCACAGAAGTCCTAAAAGTAGATAAAGAGAACCTAATTAAACAAATAAGACAAAATGTTATGCTTGGTTATTTATTTATTGGAGTAAATGATCCAATATTACATACCTGTGAGTGGCAAAAGTATGTGAACCTTTGCTTTCAGTATCTGATGTGACCCCCTTGTGCAGCAGTAATTGCAACTAAACCTTTCAGCTAACTGTTGATCAGTCCATTGACTTGGAGGAATTTTAGCCCATTCCTCAATACAGAACAGCTTCAACTCTGGGATGTTGAGACATGCACAGGGGGATGGCTATGTGGTCTGAGCAACTGCCCATTTGCCCTCACAGGCTGAGGTACCCCTCTGGCAGGCAGAACAGCACTGCAGGCTGTATGAGTGGAGTGGAGCCGAGCGGATTTCCCATCCCCGCTAAAAGCATTCTGTAATCACTCCGCTAAAGATTCCCTCTGTGATTTCCATTTCCCTCTCGCTCCCCAGCCTATCCTCACTCTCTGTGTCCACTCATTGGAGACAACATATATCAGTTTTGCATTATAATCCACATTACAGTCAGTGGCTGGAAGAAATAA
This sequence comes from Ictalurus furcatus, assembly GCF_023375685.1. Classification (NCBI taxonomy): domain Eukaryota; kingdom Metazoa; phylum Chordata; class Actinopteri; order Siluriformes; family Ictaluridae; genus Ictalurus; species Ictalurus furcatus. The sequence continues at coordinate 9,291,104 of NC_071269.1, forward strand.
CTTGGTAGTTTCTTTTTGTATTGCTGATAATGTTTTGCTCCTGGTCTGGCATAAAGTTGGCTTGACACTGGAGGTTCAGTATTCTCAAATTAAGGGACCATCTCTAAAGTTACATATGACATTGGTATACACGGTTCTAACTTCAATAGCATTTGAAGATAATGACTTACAGTCACAAAACCAACTGTAAAGTGTTCATGTAGGTGTCAGCTATAATGCACATCTTTTAGACTTTTGATATTTATTAAAATAAAGTGTGATGTTTTTATACCATATGGACTCGTACACAAAATATACCATAATTTAAAGCTCAATAACATTTAAAGAGAATTACTTACAACTGTAAAGTGTTCATGCAGGTGTCAGCTATGCTGCACACCTTTTAGATTTTTTATATTTAACCCTACAATGCATGATGTTTGAACGTCCAACATCAAGACAACTTTATGCCAGTTGCTAACTGTTGTACAAAATATCAGCTATCTTCAAAGTCCATTTGTCTAATCAAATTAGTGGACCCGATCTAATCTAATATAAATACCACCAAATTTGTGTTGTTGGCACACTTTTTAAGACAATGCCTTCACAAAAAAGAAGACACAGACAAAGAGAGGAAGAGCAAAGGGAGGCTGCTAAAGGCAGTGCAACATTACAAAGCTGGATTCAAAGCTCCAGCAAGCTAGCAGGAATATTTAGCAAAGAGTTTGTCACACTGTAACTTCTGTAAAGTGTCACATACGGTGAGTGCAGGCAGATGCAATTGCAGTAAAAGGCTTTATTTAAGAGAGGCAGGCAGACAAATCCAAAGTGCAAGAGCAATATCCAAATCCAAACACAGGTGTGGCTCAGGTGAAAACAGGCAAAAACAGGCTAAACCAGAATCAATACGAGTAAAAATAGGATCAAAAACCAGAAAAAAGAAAACAAGAACAGAGGCTCAGTACAGTACTGAAACAGTAGTTTGTGATGAGACAATGGGTATGAATACTAAAACTAATCAAAACGGAACAGCTGATAACAATTATGGTACATAAGGGAACAACCAATAACAAAACAGGGGTGGAGGCAGGACAGTAACCCAAACAAAATACAAAATACATATGAGAACACAAACAAAGTCTAAAGAAAGCAAAAGCGTGTGCCTAGTGAAGCGAGTGCTACACGCGCTATGTGCTTCTGCTTGGGGTTGAGGGGGAAATCCCTGACATAAAGTATATTTCCCATCATAATCATTTGTCTTAGTTGGTAGTAATCTATAACATATAGCACATTTAGAATATTTTACGAAAACCATATTAATAATAGTATACAATAAAAAAAACAACCTAACACTACAAATATTCTAAATGAGTTGCATCTGTATATGCTGTGAAATTTTAAATATTTAATTTCAAATGAAATTTGCAATACTTCTATTAAAAATGAGGCAGAGGCAAGCTCAGAGAGTGAGGGAGAGCCCACTGAGCATCAGGAGCCAAGCCAGACAGGTACAGGTGAGAGGGTTATACTGGCTACTGAAAAGGGACATGGAATTCTTTGAATGGAAGAGTTATTACAACTACATTAATTTAATTGAGCATTAAGCCTAACTATTTACAATATGACTGTAAACAGTTGGCTATTCATTCTCAAGTATTATTGAGAGGAAGAGGCTGAAATACTCCGATCTCATCGCTGAGTGTAAAGAGGCTGTCTGGAGAACCATCATCTACCCAGTAGAAGTAGGATGCGGTGGCTTTATCGGAACATCAACTGTTTGCTTCCTGAGGGACATGGGAGTAACTGGAGCAAACCAGCAGAAGTCCTTGAAACACCTGGCTGAAGAGAAAGCATTGTTTTATATGTTCACTGAGACTAGGGTGTCTATAAGGCTATGCAAATCAGTCGCTTTTAAATATTTTTCCAAAGCCCTAGAGCCAAAATTTAAAACACCAGGGTCAGCAAGAGTGAATGGATTAATTGGGGCAAAAATTAACTCAATGGTTCAGAAATGAAAAGGAGTTTAGAATGATGCAAGGAAGGTAACTTTGTGTGTTGATGGATGGAGTAAGCAAGGACTTAAATCATCATTTTTGGTGTGTCTGAATGTATTTAACATCAGCCTTTGTCTAAAGCACGCATTGCTAAATTTGCACCGACTGGAGCATCCTCACACAAGTGAAGCGATTACACATTGTATTGACTTAACTTTGGAGGCATGGAAAATAACAGCAGACAAAGTATTACCCATAGTAATGGACAATAGTAGTAATATTGTTAAAACCATAAGCCTGTTACGAGAAAGAGGAGGAGATGACGACTGTCTACTGCAACATTTTGGGTCCACAGAGGAGGAAGATTGCTTGTGCTCAGACACAGAGTCTGAGACAGAGCTGGAGGAGAATGTTTAAGGTGAGTGAGGTTTACCACCTTGTGTATAGTCTTTGATTTTATTACATATTGTCGCTTCCACATCAGGTTAGACATCTATTCTGACAATGAAAGATAAAACGCAAGTCAAAGTCAAGAAATTATATTTTGATTTCACTTGACTCTGGCACATGTGCTGTGTTGGCTGTATTGCATCTTAGTGCTGCTTTTGATACTATTGACCATAGTATTCTTTCAACTTGCTTAGAGTCTGTGGTTGGCATCCAGGGTCTGGCTTTGCAGTGGTTTGTTTCTTATCTGAATGATAGGACTTCTTCAGTAATCAGGTGTTCCTCAGGGTTCCATCTTGGGTCCTTTATAGTTTTCCATTTATATATTTCCCCTGGGTTCTATTTTTCAGGAATATAATATTTCCTATCACTGCTATGCTGATGACACCCAATTATATTTGCCAGTTAGGTCAAATCGTAACAGACCTTTTGGGTCTCTTTTTAAATGTCTTGAGGACATAAAACGTTGAATGGCTAACAATTTTCCGCAGTTAAATGAGAGTAAAACTGGTCATTATTTTAAGGCTCTCCTACTGTTTCCTCTGTTCTTGAGGCCCAGTTAGGTCCTCTTTCCTTCAATATACATAAGTATGTCACAAATCCTGGAAATATTTTTGAATTAAACTTACAGTGTGATAAGCAACTTAGTGCTGTTGTCAAGGAAGCTTTTTTCATTTAAGGTCTATTCAAAATTAAAGCAGTTTCTCTCTTCAAAAGACTTAGAATCCGGGATTCATGCTCTTATTACATCACAGTTGGACTAATGTAATTCTCTGTATGTTGACCTTCCTCAACCTGCCTTAGCTTGCTCCAGCTTGTGCAAAATGCACAGCTAGATTTTGAACAGGGACTAAAAAGAGGGATCACATTTACTCTGTTTTGGTATCTCTTCATTGGTTTCCTCCTCAAGTTTAGAATTTATTTTAAAATTCTTTTTTATGTATACAAAGCTCTTTCTGATCTTGCTCCAAAGTACATTACTGACCTTCTTCACCCTTATTCTCCTACCAGAACACTAAGATCCTGTAATCAATTTCTTCTATCTGTCCCCCATTGTCATACTAATACAAATGGTGATCGAGCATTTTCTGTGGTTAGTCCCAATCTCTGGAACAATCTCCCCTTTCACGTGAGATCTGTTCCATCTTCAGCTCTTTTTTAATCTTCTCTTAAAACTTATTTTTATTCTTTGTCTTCTGATGTCATTTAATATGATATTATATGATGTTTTGTGTGCCCTGCGATGGACTGGCACCTGTCCAGGGTGTACCCCGCCTTGTGCCCGATGCTCCCTGGGATTGGCTCCAGGTTCCCCCACGACCCTGAAGAAGGAGTGAGCAGTAGAAGATGGATGGATGGATGGATGGATGGATGGATGCTGTTTTGTACAGCACTTTAGATCAACTACTGTTTTCTTTAAACATACTTTATAAGTAAAGTTTGAGTTGACTTGACTACCATATCCAGATTTGTTCACTGAATCTTCCCCAGGAAGGGTTTTCACTTTCACTTAAGATTTATGAAAGTATAGAACCCCTGGCAAAAATGAAGGAATCACTACACTTTGAGGATGATCACCCAGCTTTTTTACTTGGCACCTGCCCACAGTGCCAAAACTACTAGTAACTGGTTTTTCTGACCATGGTATTACTGTGCTTGATGGGCCAGCCAACTCGCTTGACCCGAACCCCATAGAGAATCTATGAGAGACACCAGACCCAACAATATAGACGAGCTGAAGGCTGCTATCAAAGCAACCTGGGCTTCCATAATACCTCAACAGTGCTACAGGCTGATTGCGTCCACGCCACGCCACATTGATGCAGTAATTCGTGCAAAAGGAGCCCCGACCAAGTATTGAGTTCATAAATTAACATACTTTTCAGAAGGTCGACAGTTCTGTATTATTAATTCTTTATTCTAATATTTTGATATACTGGATCTTTGATTTCCATGAGCTGTAATCATCAAGATTAAAACAAAAAAAGGCTTGAAATATTTCACTTTATGTGTAATGAATCTAGAATATATGAAAGTTCCACTTTTCAAATTCCATTACGTAAAATTTTTTACTTTTCCACGATATTCAAATTTTTTGAGTTGCACCTGTATACTGAAAAACCATCATTCTTCTTCAACATGTGGCATGCAAACAATTTATTATTTTTCAATATATATTCTTTTAACATCAATGTAGGTAGTACAGTACAATATAAATCAAATATAGCATATAGATAATATGGTGAAACTTCAGCTGTGGTCGAGTTTGTCACTCTGCTTGGTCCTCACAGCTGTCTGTGTGATGGTTGACAGAGATGAACGGGACATGCTGGCTGTCTCGAATATCTCAATGTCCTTACAGGTGAGACAGGACACCAGCTTCTGCCTTGAGGCACTTGCAGCGAAAAAGAATTCATGAGCCACGCCAGCTAACACAGCACCCAACACTGGTCCAATCCAATAAACCTTACATATGAAAGAAATTAATTGAGCTTGATTACTAATCTGTCAATGTATTTAGAACTAGTAATGGTACAGAAATAAATAAGAAATTGGAAAATTATTTACACAGGCACATGGCACTGGTCTATAAGCAATATAAGATAACTCACCCAGTGGTGTTCCCAGTATCCAACTATAATTGCAGGTCCAAGAGATCTCGCTGGGTTCATGCTGCCTCCAGAAATTCCACCCTATGACCACATAAATACATCTTCATACATACACATTGAGGGGATCAATGATGTTATGGAACAAATGGATTAACTTCTAAAAGAAATGTTTCTAATTATGTCATCTACAGCCATTCAATACAAAAAAATGTTTGAACATTGTGTTGACCTATTTGACTCATTATTTTATTGTTATAACTATCAGTTTTGTTAGTGAGGACGCTTTTGTTGTTGGTTGTGCAGTCTGCAAAGTATAAAATATGAATAATATGAATAATAAATAAAGTGTCAATCAAAAACTTTGGATTTAGAAAATAATGTATTAATGCTGGCATTGATGTAAATATGAACTCATACTCACTGCAGTAAAAATCCCTGCACTAAGGGAGCAGCCAATGGCCAGGTTGCCAGGTTCACATTCCTCTCTCTTGCGCTGAGCCTCCACTGAGAAGATGGTAAAGACCAATTGGAATGTGACAAGTACCTCCATCCCCAGAGCCTGCCCTGCATTTCCTTCCATTGGTACCTATGGTGTGCCAAAGTGAGTGTTTCAATTGAATAACATCTGGGGTTTTTTTTTTTTGACAATTATTTCTAAATCCAAGCCTGTTGACACATTTCCAACATTTTTCCAATAGCTTTAACCAATTTTGTTATAACCTTGTATCGTTACATTCTGAAAAAGAATCTTCCCAGTATTTTTGTATACCATAAGCTTCTACTCCAGTCCTCAAGACTTTAGTTCTAATACAACTTATAATAAATACAGTCCAGGAGTCTGTGCCAGATTTGTGAATTAACCATATAATCAACACGGTATATCAGATATTACATTATAAGAACAAGAATCAGATGAAATTCAGATGAAAGCTTATGCTTTGAAACTTAACCTAAATGACAGGTCATGACAGGTCAAGTAGATTTAAAGCTAACAATGTCCACAGCATTTACCAAACTCAGAATCTAGCCATATGTTCAATGGACATTTTAAATTAAAGTCTTATTGATAGAGGCTCAGTGACTTTCACTTTACTTGTCACACATTTCCCCATACATACCATCAACTCCAGAATTATTGGCACTCCAAGATAATTAAAAAAAAATCAACAGTCACCAAAGCCCTTATTCATCAAAGCTGTATACCCTACTGTTCAGAAATTTGGAATCACTAATGAATTGTCTTTGATAGAAATTAACTCTTGTTTATCAATTAAAATAAGATAAGATTGATTAGATTTTTATTCCTTCTGCTCCTGCCCCAGTGGAGGTCTGTGCATGCCACTGTATTCATTAATATTTAGTAGTAACGGAGAAACTCCACCGAATGTAGCAAGGTAAAAGTACATGTCTGTGATTAAAAATTTACTTGAGTAAGAGTATAGGTATGGCCAGTTAAACCTACTCTTAAAAGTACATTTTCTTCCAAAAGTTATTCATGTAAATGTAAGGGAATAAATGTAGCGCGTTACTACCTCTGACTACTCTCTTCATGAAACAATGCAAACTGGCTCTAACCAGGACAGAAAGAGAAGTGGGAGGCCACATAAAACTATGTGTTTTCATTGAAAATTAGTTATTCCAAACTTTTGAACAGCTGTGTAGAAATGAACATGAGTATTTGAGTTCTCAAATAAAATAAAATGGTTGTATAGCAATGTAGAAAACAAGGCTCTCATCCCATTACTCCCTTATTCCCAGCAAACACAGTACATTCTGATGACATCGCAGAAATGATGGTACCCTGGTATCCAGATAACTTTGTCATTTTATCTTTGTTGAGATATATGCCTTTTGGATATAATATGGGAAATTTACTAAATGTATCAAACATTTTACTTATAAGAAAATGAATCGATGTCTGAATTTTATTATAAATAATACAAATTTTATTTAGGCCTATGATATTATTTGTCATACATCAATGGCAAATATCTGCCAGCAAAAGGGCAATTTACAACAACTACGAAACATTTTGTGCAGTAAATGGTGATTATTCATAATATTTTATCTTTGTGAATGAAAAAGATTTTTTTAAATGAAGGCACGAGACTTGGAATTTTAAACTGTTGAAGGAAGTTTTTTGGAGTACTGCGTATGCGCCTAATTTTGCCAGTAACCACCGATTTACAAGGAAAAGGTAAGCGCTATAAATCTATCTTTATTCATAATCTTGCCTATTGTAATGTTTAATGTCACTCTAGGTGTGGAATGTGTTGTATTTTTATGTCTTTCAAACATAATTTCCTAATTGAATGGCCTGTTTTCTTAATTTGTGCACGAACAAGCGACTTGTGAGGTGGCCTGAGGTAAGATCTGAAATTTTTTAATTTCAACACTAATCGAGTGTTAATTTTACATTATGACTGCCGCTTGCACTTGATCCATGACGCTCACGGGAGCTCGTGCATATGTGTCGGACTAGAACACGTTGAAGATGTACATACGGTGTAATCCACGGACACATCCGATTCACATGAACACCCTAATTTATACACTAAATGACACTATAAGGTTTGTGGACCATCACACCCATATGTGGACCATCCCCATACTGTTGCCACAAAGTGGGAAGCACAAAATTATATAGGAAGTCTGTATTCAGTAGCATTACAAATTCCCTTTACTGGAACTAAGGGGCCTAGCCCAAACATGTTCTAGCATGACAGTGCCACTGTGCACAAAGTGAGGTTAATGAAGACATGGTTTGCCAAGGTTGGAGTAGAATAACTCAAGAGGCCTTCACAGAGCCCTAACCTCAGCCCCATTTATCACCTTTGGGATGAAATGGAATGCCTAAGTGCCACAAGGTTTCTAGCAGATATCAGTGCATCATTATTTTACCACAATTTAGATATATTAAAGCTTCATGTATTAACAGACAAGTTCCAATCATCTGCACTGAGTCATGTAGAAGATGTAATGTGCTTTTGCTTCAGAGGCATAGGAAGGAATAGCTTATGATTAGAAATGCACTGATGTATCGGCCAGTGATTGGTATCAGCCGATAAAGGCAATTTTTCATGCTATCGGCCATCGACCGATAGTTTAAAAACATCCAATGATCAGGGCAGATTATATCCTGTCAATCAAAAGAAGGTGGGAAAACACATCAATTTCATGCTGTGTGTAAAGATGATGTCTCTTGTGTGGAATGCTGACTAAACTGCAGTTTGTAAGCTCTGCAAGCTCTGCACTGCTAAAATTTTACACCGGATGCTGCATCAGTGAAGCGGGAGTTTCAGCGTTGAGTCTAATTTGTTTTCACCGCGCTGCTCAAGCTGCTCACGCTGAATTAAAGCGCTAGTACACCGTTTAAAGATTTACATGAAGATGAGTTGACAAAAAAGTATATTTTGAACAGAAAAATACATTTGTAGAGTGGTATGTTTCATATCCAGATAATGTTAATATGAGTTAATATTTTTAAAAAAAGTTCATTTTATTAGTATATTATATATCACCAGTTTGTTGTTCAATGATGAAGTAGAAATGCTTTTGTTTATGGTGAGTGAATGTGAGCCTAACAGGAAGTTTTTTTAGAATGCAGTCAATGTTAATATGAATTAATAACATTCAATAAGTTAAGAAATCGTAATTTAATCTTCATAAGTTAGTTAATTGTTAATGTTAATTTGAGTAATGTGTTTTCTGTTTATGAGACCAGTTACTGTGAAACAATTGTTGAAATGGAGATAAAAATTTTCTTTCAGAATTGTGGAATTAATCATTATTAATTTAAAAGAAGGCATAAAAGGCAGAACTATCAGTATCGGACGATATCACTCTGAATAATTGGTTATCCAATTATACTAAGTTTTCTTATAATTTTGTTATACTAAGAAATTTAGTATTGGTGCATCTGTACTTATGATAAAATAATATAACAAAAAAGGATTCAAACAAACCCTAATTTGATTTAGTCATCAATCCTTAATTCAAATAACAGGAAAAAAAAATAATTTTAAGATTTTTAAATAGTAACATTTTATCAATACTCTCAAAAATATTTAAAGTCCTGATTCAGGCTATCCATGACTTGGTGGATAATTTAACTCAACTTTTAACTCAACTTTTAGTGAAGAGACAGATTTTTTGTAGTGAAAACTATGATCTGAAAACTGTAGTTGGAGCTTTTGGTTTATATAGGAAAAACTTTTAAACCCATTACCTTATTGACATAGATCTTAGCTGTGGATTTTAAGGGTAGGACCAAGTAGAGAATCCCAGCTCCTACAGTGGCTCCTAAACACTGGGCAAACACATAGACCATGGCCTTTAAAGCATCCAGTTTCCGTGTAGCTAATAAGGCCAACGTTAAAGCAGGGTTCACCTAAAGCCATAATGAAAGAATTAGTGAAAAGGGGCCAAGCACTCTTACTTAGTGTCACTCATGCCAACACTACTACCACACATATAGATAAATTAGAATTTCTCACCTGAGCCCCACTGGTCTTTCTAAAGCAATGTCCTAGGCCAACTGCTGCCATACCTGCTGCCAGTGCTGGATACAAAGGTCCAGAAGAGACACCCTCGAGCCCTGATAGTGAAGAGCCCAATACAACTGATACAAAGACCAGAGAGCCTATAATCTCGGCCAGTATGCCCCGCCAAAACTTAGGGTTTTTCACCTCCTAATTCATCAGTTTTTGGGTGGCAGAAAGAGTAAAGGGTGTTAGTGAAGGGTGCAAAAAAAAAAAAAAAAGGAAAATGAGATGGTAATAAATAATAATGATGATGATGATGATTAGATATTAAATAATATTAGATAACAGATAATAAAGGATTTTATAGCAAACATAAGAAGATGTAGTCAAATTAAATGATGATTAAACTGGCACAATTACTGAAAACAGTATTTAACTTTTTTTTTTTTACATATTAAAATGTGTTATAGCATGCTTTTTGTTGTTGGGGACTTCAAAGCCTATTCTCTGTTTGGTGGATAGCCAGTGTACAAGAATGAGGGTCATGTAGCCTTACTTTCTTCCTTAAGAAATTGTAATCTACTGAATAATTGGATCACTGACAGGGAGACCATATAACTATATAGGCAACAGTATATGCAATACTGTAGTCCTGATTAAACATGTCTGATTTGAGGTTTTCTAAATTGTTGATTTGGTTGCTATAAGTGTACAGTGGTGCTTGAAAGTTGTGAACCCTTTAGAATTTTCTATATTTTTGCATAAATATGACCTAAAACATCATCAGATTTTCGAAGTCCTCAAAGTAAATAAAGAGAACCCTATTAAACAAATGAGACAAAATATTATACTTGGTCATTTATTTACTGAGGAAAATGATCAAATAATAAATATATGTGTGTGGCAAAAGTATTGGAACCTTTGCTTTCAGTATGGTGTGACCCCTTTGTGGAGCAATAACTGCATCTAAGCATTTCTGGTAAATGTTGATCAGTTCTGCACATCAGCTTGGAGGACTTTTAGCCCATTCCTCAGTACAGAACAGATTAAACTCTGGGATGTTGCTCAGTTTCCTCAAATGAACTGCTTGCTTCAGGGCTTCAGGTCCTTCCACAATATTTCTATTGGATTATTGGATTCTATTCCAAAACATAAACTTTATACTTCTTTAACCATTCTTTGTAGAATGACTTGTGTGCTTAAGGTTGTTATCTTGCTGCATGCTCCACTTTCTCTTGAGATTCAGTTCATAGACAGATGTCCAGACATTTTCCTTTAGAATTGGGTGGTATACATCAGAATTAATTGTTTCCATCAATGATGGCAAGTCATCCAGGCCCAGATGCAGCAAAACAGGCCCAAACCATGATACTACCACCAGCATGTTTCACAAATGGGATAAGGTTCTTATGCTGGAATGCAATGTTTTCGCTTCTCATTTAAACCAAAAAATTCTATTTTGGTCTCATCCACCCGTAAAACATTTCTGGCTTGTCCACATGATCTGCAAACTGCAGATGGGCAGCAATGTTCTTTTTGGAGAGCAGTGGTTTTCTCCTTGCAAGTCTGCCATGCACACCATTGTCGTTTGTCGTTCTCCTGATGGTGGACTCATAAACATTAACATTAGCCAATGTGAGAGAGCCCTTTGTTTGTGCCATGATACATTTCCACAAACATGTGATGTGAAGATCAGATTTTGATAGATCCCTGTTTTTTAAATAAAACAGGGTGCTCACTCACACCTGATTATCATCCCATTGATTGAAAAGACCTGACTCTAATTTCACCTTCAAATTAACTGCTAATCCTAGAGGTTCACATACTTTTGCCACTCACAGATATGAAATATTGGATAATTTTAATAAGTGATCAAGCATAATATTTTTGTCTCATTTGTTTAATTGGGATCTCTTTGTCTACTTTTATAGGACTGATCATGTTTTAGGTCATATTTATGCAGATATATAGAACATTCTAAAGGGTTCACAAACTTTCAAGCACCACTGTAGATATATATTTAACAGCATGCAAGATTGACATAGATACTTCAGGTCTACCTAAAATGGTGCTAAACGTTATTTCTCATTTGTGTTCTTCTTCAAGTACTAAACTTCACAGATGATTTCCTTATAGACAGAAACAATCCATCAAGTAGATCCAAGAAGCAGGTCATAAGTAATGTATGTAACATTCTATTGTCAAGTATAAAGGATTCCAAATAAAAACTAAAGATGAAGGTATGTATCCCATAACATGCACACTTTTCACAGTGCTGACATGCCAGAGATAAAGATAGTAGTTATTAAATGACTATCATTGAAAAAAGCAGAAATATTACTGGATCATGCAAGTCTGAAAATTACAAAGCCATACATTTGCAACTGAAATGTAAGATTTTTACTTGGCATGATCAATTAAAAAGCTAGGGTAAATAGAAAAAATAACTCATAAAAGACTGATAATCATTTACATTAAACTGATTGATATTTTTTATGTTTTCCATTTCCTGGGTACAGAATAACCATAGTTATGAGCTGAAGTTTTGTACCAGAGGGTACCACATGCAGTGTGTATGAAAAAGCCAGCATTTATTTTTAAAATAGGGCAAAAACTAAATCTTTTCAATAAGATAATTTAAGCTGTACATAAACTATATATATATATATATATATATATATATATATATATATATATATATATATATATATATATAATTAACTGGAATTAAGTAAATCAATTAAGTTTTTCCTCAACATTTTCCATATTAAGTGTCTCCTTTGTAAATCACACCACACAGCAAAACATTTAATCAAAATTTGTTGTCAGTCTGCTGTGCTGAAATTGCCCTTACCTCCCGTAGAGTCATGTTGAACCAAGGGTTTGTGTACCTGTCTCTGTATGAGGGAAGATACAGATGAAAAGTGTGTAGCAAAAAAATGGCTCCTCCTTAAGTCTGTCCGAATGCAGAGACTACACCCCATTTCTATCACTGCCAACACACTCTCACCATTTCTACATCTGCAGCTATAGAACATCCACACACCATTGAAGAACAAACCAGCATGAACTAAATTTGTGGTTTAATCTGGCATATTTAACCAGTATAAAGCAAAAAGCTAACTTAAATAAAACTGTAGTACAAAACTAAAATGTGTAGACCATACCTATCAAATATGCAAAAATATGATTGTGTTATGCTTGAATTAAATTCAAAGTGAGCTATAAGTTTTTGAACTGATTAGTGCACAAATTCTATTGAGACTATTATTTGCATAGCACAAATACACTCCACCATCTCTTCCCTTTCATCATTCCACTTGTATGGTCCTGTCATTACTGCCATGGTGACAGCCTTTGATTTGGTTGCTATGACGGCTTTTGTGATGCTTTGGTGCTGAAAGGCTCAGTTTAGTCAGATTTTATAGACAGGGTACATTACACATACTCAATATTCAATTTAATGGTCTATAAACAAAAGATCATTCAGTGGTATCATTTGTGATAATCTTAGAAAGGTTATGAGAAAGACATCATGTAATTGTAAGTATTGTCTTCTGGCTCATGAGGTAATATACAGTGCATATATATATATGTGTGTGTGTGTGTGTGTGTGTGTGTGTGTCCTCCAATAATTTTGGCACCCCTTGGTAAATATGAGCAAAGAAGAGCAAAAAAGGCTGTCATAAATTGTCTTTATTGTTTAACCTTTTGATCTTTTGTTAAAAAAAAATCACAAAAATATTCTGCTCTCATGGATATCAAACAATTGCCAAGACAACACAGGTTTATCAAAATATATATGTATGTATATTTATTAAATATAGGTGTACAACAATTATTGGCACAGATATTTATTGGCCCTTTGCCAAGGTCCATGCTGGTGGACTCTCCTCTTCAGTTTACCTCACAGGGTTTCTATGGGGTTCAAGTCAGGGGACTATGATGGCCATGGCAGGACCTTCATTTTGTGGCCAATAAACCATTTTTGTGTTGATTTTGATGTATGTTTTGGATCATTGTCCTGCTGGAAGATCTAACCATGGCCCATTTTAAGTTTTCTGGAAGAGGCAGTCAGGTTTTCATTTAATATCTGTTTACATTTGATAGAATCCATGATGCCATATTTCCTAACAAAATGTCAAGGTCCTCTGGCAGAAACACAGTGTCAAAACATTTATGAGCCACCACCATATTTAACCGTGAGCATGGGGTACTTTTCCATATCGCTACCTCTCTGTGTATGCCAAAACCACCTCTGGTGTTTATTGCAAAAAGCTCTATTTTGGTTTCATCTGATCATAGAACCTAATCCCATTTGAAGTTCCAGTACTGTCTGGCAAACTGAAGACGCTTGTTTTTGGATTTGAGTAGAGGCTTTTTTTCTTGAAACCCTTCCAGACAACTTGTGGTAATATAGGTGACTTCGAATTATAGTTTTGGAGACTTTCTGACCCCAAGACCCAAATAATATCTGCAATTCTCCAGCTGTGATCCTTGGAGATTTTTTGGCCACTCGAACCACAGTGCATTGAGACAATATAGACACGTCCAATTCCAGGTTGCTTCATAATATTTACAGTTGACTGGAACATCTTAATTATTGCCCTGACGATGGAAATGGCATTTTCAATGCTTTTGCTATTTTCTTATAGCCACTTCCCATTTTGTGAAGCTCAACAACCACATCACAGCTATATTCCTTGCTCTTACCTATTGTTATGAATGACTAAGGGAGTTTGGCCTATGCGTTACCTCATATTTATAGCCATGTGAAACAGGAAGTCATGGTTAAATAATGTCCTGTTCCTAGTCACCCAGGTGTACTAAAAAAATATTAAATTATCAATGGGAATATACTTCAAATATATTTTTTTCATGTGAATTCATAGGGGTGCCAATAATTGTTGCACATCTATATTTAACAAACCTATATATTTTTATAAACCTGTGCTGTGTTGTTTGCAATTGTTTGATATCCATAAGAGCAGAGTATTAAAAAATCTGAACAAAATATCAAAAGGTTAAACAATAAAGAAAAATTTTCACAGCCTTCTTTGCTCATATTTACCAAGGAGTACCAATATTAGTGGAGGACACTGTAAAGTACTGTCCACTTGCCTACTGACATGCATTCTCCATGGTGGTCTACTTAGACTCCCGCACAGAAAGTTTTCTTCTGAAATACAGCACAAGGCAGACCTCCCAATCCACTATTCAATTCAATTAATCCTCTTTTAATGACCGACCTGTAACCATGTGTAAGCCTATGGTATCCTTCAATGTAATAGATGAAGAACAGCACTTTCACTTTGTGTCCGGCTGAGTTATATTAACTTTCCTGAGAAACCCCTGAGGATCTAACCGGATCCTTACAGTAAGCAATGAAAACAAATTTTGATGAGAAACTTAGTATTTTAATGTAAACCATACATAATATTTTTTCATTGTAATATCGAGCATTATCCTTGTGCTAACCAGTCTAAGGGCTGATAAAATCCATGCCAATTATTTCAAGAGGAAGGGTGCAACGGTGCATTTGGGGTGGCTGGCAGATTCAACAGCTGGCACTAACCACTACCTTTATGCTATGGTTTTATCCCTTATATATAGTTGTGAGAGTCACCATAGGAAAAGTATGCACATCCTCATGAATACACCACACCTCCCAACACCTTTCCAAAGCTTCGTCCTGAATCAGGCTTTGGTGGATCAAGGTCTGCCCACTGCCCAAATCTTTCAAGGCCTAATGTATACCCTCTTCAGTACTATCCGGCACTCTGTATGCCAGTTGACTCATATCCATCCTTGGACACTATGCTTGGAAATGCCCTGGTTCTCCACAGCCCCAACAGACCTGGCTGGGCCCTGTTCCATCTTGCTGGGACTCTGTGGCACCATGGAGAGAAGGAAAAATATACCATCATGGCAGTGGGGGTTGGGATTGCCAAGCTATTACTGCTACCAGTGTCTCCATCTGGCTCCCCTACTGGTGTGGCAGTCTTTTTCTCAATCACACCAGGATGGAAGGAGCTCTGGAGGCAAAAAGGAGGGCACTCTATGTCCCTGGATCTGCATACACATACATGTGATCCTCCACAAGTTGGATGGCTTGGTCAGCGAGTCACCTGCAGAGATCCAGCTGGAGGTCAGTGTGGCGACCTCACTTCCAGTAATCAATTCAATGTGATTGTTGCTTACCCATGATCTCATCACCTGGCTATCCTTTGTTCACTCATAATGTTTTTCTGGGTCACAATGTGTTTTCCCCTTTGTCATGTCGTGAGATGTAAGGGAGATTAGGATGGAAGCAGGTGCAGGTAAAGACGTATTTATTTAAGGGCAGGCAGGCAGACAAATCCAAATCGCAATCCAAAAAACGTAGTCAAGACAGGCAAAGGGTTGGGCGATCAGCAAACATGTATAAACGGGGCAAAGCAGGAATCAAAGTCGCGGTCACAGAAAACAGGGTCAAAACACAAAACAAGAAACATGAACTAGTACATTGAACTGGGAGTGGAAAAACCAGCATAGACTAAATGAAGTAATCTAAAGTTTAAACTAGCTAAATCTATCACGGTACATAACATTTACTATCTTACTCTTGTAACTATACTATATCTACTATAATACTCCGCGAGGTGTACAGGGACACGAGCAGTATATATCCCGAATATAATCAGTACTAAGCGCTGGCAGCTGAAAACAATAGAGCCACACCAACGAACAACAACCAATGACAGAACAGGGAGGAGACAGAACAGAAACAAAACAAATGCATGTGTCCACAGTAAACAATGTCACAGTTGTCAATGATCGAAGAGCATGCACTCGCTGAGCACTCGTGCATGGAACTCGTGCATGCGTGCGCCCTCTTATCTCTCCAAGTGCGCTGCCAGAAGGGGAGATCGTGACACCCTTGCTCTTGTTTTTATGTTTTTCTCTTATCTTAGCTTTGGGCATTATCTATATTTTCTCTATGTGTGTCTTCTGCTTGCACATATTGGCATAAAAGTCAACTGTGTCCAACATATTTTTAGACTATCATATCATATCAATATCACCTAGGCTGTCTTTGATTGTACCCTGCTGCTTGGTCTCCTGATGTGTCAGTCATCTTACTTCTGGTGAAACTACAGTATTTTTATGGTCATCCCGAATGATTTACAATAATGCTTGGTGAAATAAAGAGATTCTGATTCAGGTGAGATTTGGATTCAGCTCAACACAACAGTACATTTCAATATGTAGTCATTTTTTCCCCAAAATAAACCAACATTCAGAAACCAGGTGGGGAAAAAGGACACTTTTCCTACTTCCACAAACATTGAGAGTAATAGTAGATAGTTGTTACTAATGAAATGCACAAGATTAGTTAATCATCAAGATGTATGACTACCTCTATAAAAGCAGAACCTTTGGCAGTTTGGTGTTTGGAGGAGAACTCAGGTGTGTGTCTACATGATGCCAAGAAGAACGGACATGCAATGACCTCCGAAAAGCAATTGTTGCTGCTAATCAATCTGGGAAGGGCTATAATGCCATCGCCAAACAACTTGAAATTCATCATTCTAAAGTGAGAAGGATTGTTTACAAATGGAGAGCCTTCAAGACAGTTGCCAATCTTCCCAGGTGTGGGCATGCCAGCAAATTCAGTCCATGGTTTAAAAACCCAAAGAGCTACATCATGTGATCTACAGGCCTCTGTAAACACAAAATATTTATGTTCATGACAGCACAATCAGAAAAAGGCAGAACAGATATGGCTTTCATGGAAGGGAAAAATTCCAGCTCTCCAAAAAGAATATGGCAACAATATATGTTTGCAATTATTCATCTGAACAAACCGTAAAGGTTCTGGAACAATATCCTTTGGACTGATGTGACAAATATGGTCATAATGCACAGCGCCTTGTTTGAAGAAAACTAAACACAGCATATCGCCACAAGCACCCCTTACCAATTCTAAGTATGGTGGTGGAGGGGTGATGATTTGGGTTGTTTTGCAGCTACAGGACCTGGCAATCTTGCACTCATTAAGACAACGATGAATTTCACTTTATACCATTTGCTTGAGGCCATTTTTTCAGCAGCTTAAGCTGGGCTGAAATTGGGTCATGATTGGGACAATGCTCCCGAGCACCCCAGCACAAGCATTTGAATGGCTAAAGAAGAAAAAAATCAAAGTGTTGCAGAGAGCTGTGCATAAACGAATGCCCTCAAACATCAATTATGAAGAAGAGTGGGCCAACATTTCTCCAAAATGAATTGAGAAACTCCTACAGAAAACTTTTACTTCAAGTTTTTGTTGCTAAAGGGGTTCTACATGTTATTGTAGGTTGTATCCCCCCCACCATATTTCTGAATGTTGGTGTAACACACACACACACACACACACACAC
The DNA here is from genome assembly GCF_023375685.1 of Ictalurus furcatus. Classification (NCBI taxonomy): domain Eukaryota; kingdom Metazoa; phylum Chordata; class Actinopteri; order Siluriformes; family Ictaluridae; genus Ictalurus; species Ictalurus furcatus. Next base: position 9,309,022 of record NC_071269.1, read on the forward strand.
ACACACACACACACACACACACACACACATGGTACTCCTGAGATACCAGTGATACTGACTCCTTCTGCTGTCTGGACCTGTCTGGTCTATGCTCCATTTCTGTTTGGAACTTTGAGTGTCCCAGGCCTTTTATGGACTGAATTTTGGTAGAAGCTTGCATTTGTCCACTGTCTCATCTTGTGATTCCTCATTGTTGTGACCTTCCATTTATGTTGTCCTGCAAGAGGATAATCCCCTCATTCTCCTCCTCAGTAGCCTTCCTTCATTGCTTTTTAGGAGCCTTTGCTCTCTCACCAGTTACTCTTTTTCCTGCTGCCTCCTGGACAGATATAGAAAGCATGTTAATTTTAGGAACAGGAAGCTCTGTAAACATCAATTCAGTTCGGCTTGAAAAATAGCTCTTTTCTTAAAGATCTTAGGTTCAGATTTAGAGACATACAATTTGCCAAAAGATATGTTGTAACATAAATTGCACATTTTTTTCTTTATTTTGATGAATAAAAATGAAAGAACCGGAAATCATCACCCTTTCATATATCCGCCAATCTGTGGAAGGAGAAATACAGTAAAAATATGAAAAAAAGGTCAAATCAGATTTATATGTGACGTAATAAGATCTTGAAATGACTTAACTGAATCACCAAGTTTTAAGAATGGATATTTATTAAAGAAAATTCCTGAAATGACAGTACTACCATGGGAGCAAGATTTAACTAGATAGAATGATCTTGTCTAGAAAAAAGTAATCAATTTGGGAGTACAAATGATGCACAAAGCAAAATAAAGAGTATTGCCAAGTATTTGGAATAAAAAAAGGAAACATCTGCTTGGTCGAATCTAGTCACAAATGTTGCAAGAGTTTTACTGGTAAGGGAGTAAGGGGATTATGCAGAAAATGCAGGGATTGTGTAAAGTCTTCACGCATGATTAGAAAAGAAGTTTAGATCAGGGTAGTATTTTGTTATCCCAGACACAACAGCAAGTTCTGCTTCTGGTTGGACAATGGCCAGTACTGTTCCAACAATAGGGTGAATGATTATTAGGGCTGAAACAGCTCAATTTAATCAATTAATTTCTTTGCAAACGAGCATAGATTTTTGTAGGATTGTAGAATATTATACATGTGATTGATTTATACAGCATAGTTCACAGGCTATAATTACTAGTGGTCATAGTATTCTGTTTGTGTCTGATATATGGCATCTTTTAATTATCAGTATTGGCCGATAAATCCTGTTTGGCCGACGTGTGACAAGCCAGATTTTTTATGCCATATAGTGCATACTTCCTGTGCATTGTTCCTTATTCTTGCTAAAAAAAAAACTCTGCTCCACTCGGAAGTGAGGCGAGCGTCTGACAGACACCCTGTGTCTCAATTGGCATACATATACTATGTACTAAAAGTATGTACTCTTTTTGTGTGAAAAAATGTACATACTTTTCAGTGTGAGTATGCAAATATTACAACATACTAACATGCCATGTAACAGAAGAGCACAGTGTCACCATAAAAGTCCTCAATGTATTTTTAGACTTCATTCTTCCATTGTTATAATTTATACTATATCATTTATCATTCCCTTATTTGTTATAAATGTTATTTTCCCACATTTGATTTACACCTCTCTAAAATGCATCCTTGAATTCAGCGAAGCAAACTGTCACAAAACTGCTCTTCCCTCACACAAGGAATTGTAGGAAATATTATATAAAAAAGTGTCCACGGATCCACACTTAGGAAATCTACCGGAAATAGTAGACCATACGGGTACATTTGAGATACTCATTTCAACATACTAGCATTTGGGACAGACTGGACATTTCTCAATGTGTGTTCTTATGTGATCATCTGTTGTTGCAGGGCCAGTTCTAGACATTTGGAGGCCCTAGCCAAAATTTATTTTGGAGGCCCCACACTCCCCTCCTCCCCTCCACCTTTCCCTCCCACTATTTGGGATAACAATCAATTTTGCCTACTGTATACAGTAAAATACAGTAAAAAGAAAAGTAAAATACAAGACAACATTACATTGCCAACAAATAATTACTGGTAAATGAACATCAGTGGCTTTATCGGTTTTTCCTAGCTGGGTATGGATAGGATTACCCCCTCCTACTGAACCAATATAGACTATAGATATAGTCATATTATGTATTGTAGTGCAACACTTTAAATATGCACTATGTACACAAATCAACTGCTAGTGAAAGTGAAAGAGACAAACTACTAAGCAGAAAGAATAGTTCATTTCTTCATAAAATTGTTAGCTAATTTTTCAATAAATATCACAACGGTATTTATGATTTGAAAACTAAAATGAAGTATTATATTAAAGCAGTAATGTAAATATATGTGGAATTTAGAAGATATACAGACAGTTATGGTACTGTTTTGAAACATTAAAAAATGCTCTAGTGTGTTTGCTCTTTGAATTTTAATACAAAGTTCTTTACTTTTACTTTAGTATTTTGCCAGTCAGCTCCTGACATCATTGTACCCATGCATTCAAAGTGTCTGACAGGCTTGACATGTTGATGGCGCTCATGCTCTTTTGAATTCAGAATAAACCAGCAAATGATCTATCCCAACATGAAGCTGATCAACAGAACAAGGCCCAGTTTATTTTCAGAATACATTACAATCACTCCAAAATAGATGATGAGAACTCACATAACCGCATCCCGAGCTGCACTTTCTTTGCATGCCTGTTTAGCCTTTCGCTTAGCAGCCCCCAGAGGATGTGTTCATTTTGGCTCCATCATAAGTCACTGACTTAAAGTCAGTCAGCTGCAGAAAAGTTGCATTTTTGCATTTTGTTCATCGTACCTTATCTCTTCATACCTTCAGAAGGTGGGACCCACTTTGAAACAGTGACATGAATTGGTTTCACTACAAGTGAGTGACAATCCAATGGACAAAGAGCCTAGTCTTTTGCTGCCCATCTTGATTGGTGGACTAGCGTATAGGGATGTTATGGTTATGGAGGCCCCACCTCCAAGCCCGAGGCTCTATTCAATTGCCAGGAGTGCCTTAATATCTCCCACCACAACAGTTTGCCCATTGTTCCTTCATCAAACATCGTGATCCAGCCCCCTTGTGGATGTCAGGAAGGTAAGAGATCAGCCCATCGAGATCCTGTGTGGCCCAAGGCATATACTGGGACTGTGAACTCTTAACTTTATCTGGGTCTTTTAGGCTTTTGCTGGTTCTGAATCTCCCTCCCTTTCCCCTTGAACACGCTGTTAAGGTAAGTTACTTGGTCTGAGTAGTTCCCATGAAGGTGTTGTGTCTTCTTCTTCAGAGTTTTCAAGATACAGCTAACTCACACAATTCGCCTGTGCTCTATAATCTGTGTCATTTACTGTCTTTCTTTTTATTTTTTGTCATGTCATATTTACATTCAAAGCTTCAATTGAGGTTTTAGAATGAAGCTTTGAATGTCTCTCATCATATTTTATGATGTCATCACACTAAAAAAAAGTCAAAATCCTCAAACAATATCCTTAATTTGAATAAAATTGAAAAATATGGATTAAATGGAGCACCAAGCGCCAATTGAACATAGATAGGCCTACATAATACAATCTTTTTTTGTAATATATAATTATGTAAGAACTCCTAGTTAGGTGTCTCGAAGGTGCATGCCTCGCTTTTTTTGGCAAGTAGGAGAGCAAAATTTTTTCACCACAGTGAAAATGTTGTTTTCGAAAGTGTAAATTCCAACAAATATGGATTGAAGCAGAATATTTTGGTAGATAAAAACATGTGAATTTTGGAAATGATTAAAACTATCTTTTTTTCCAATATATTTTGACTTTTGGACTTTATAGAGTTCTGGAGTTTTTGGAAATGTTTGGATTACATGAATTGGAAACAATCCTATGCAGCACCACTGGAATCAAAATCCATGAATAAATGGATCTGTTATGTTAGGATAGGTAATAATAAACATCAGGACATGAAATTGAAATTCTAATGAATGTAAAAATGTATTAGTTCGTTGACAACCACAGAACCTGCTATTGCAGCTAATTACAGATACAAATTCAAAATAGATCAATATTTCTTTATAAAATAAAAACAAAACTTATTACATAATAACTAATAAACCATCATCAATATGCATTTCAATGCATAGTAAAAACCTTTATGAAACACACATATGTATATCATGCTGTAAAATTATCATGAAAATATCATGCTGTAAAATTATAATGAACACATTCTCGTCTAAATGGGCTCACTTGAACAAGGCATCTGGTTGTTTTGGGAGCAAACACCACCCATCATTTACTGCCGCTTGTGGATCGATTACTCACAGTCAACACAGGTCCTCTCTACCTTCCATGTGCAGCTCCCACACACAACCTTGTGACATTAGTCACAATTGTCCTTTGTTTTGTTTTTCTTGCAGTTTCTCCACACTTGGCACTGCCTTCTCCTCTCCATCTACTGCTGCTCCTGTATGGGTCCTGACTCTCGCACCATCCACTGTGTGGCTTTTGCTCTCATGTGGTCGGAGCAAAGTTCATTTGCGAGTCGCATTATGAAGTTCCTCCACAACATTCTCTCATTTATGCATTTCTTGAACAGGATGGAGGCATTTATCACAGCCACTGGCCATCTAAATGTGGGTACTTTCACTGAATATTTCCTTGCCATTTGATCTAGCACATCTACTCCAACCTTGGTTCTGTTGTAGTATGTGACTGTCTCTGGTTTTGCCTTTTGGCCACTTGTGATGTCAACAGCTGTGTGGACAGTGCTGAGAATGAAGACATTTTTCCTTGTTTTGCATTGATAGACTGTCAGCGGTGCATTGTCACTTTTTAGCACCTCTGTGGTGAACAGCACCCTTTGCTTTTTTTTCCGCATGGGGGGAGCACTCATCTGTTCTTATTTACTGTGCCAACAAGGCTGGTTTTCTTGGCCTGTACTGTATGACATGTATAACAGGTCCAGAAGATGTGAATATTCCTTAAAGCCCTTAGTTTTTGATAGTGTTTTTCTGCTACCTTAATCCAGACAGCAGAATCCATCACTATCTTCAAAAAATGTCTAAAGACCCACCTCTTCTGTGAACACTTAACTAACTTGCCTGCACTTTTGCATTTACAATGGCTGTTACACTTCTACTCTGTGTATTTTGCTCATCTAGCACTCAATAAAAAATCTTGTATGATAGCAGTACTTGTATTGTTCTCTGCTTGATATATCGCTTTGTTTGTTTTTCCTCATTTGTTCCTTTGGATAAAAGCATCTGCTAAATGAATAAATATGAATGTAAGTCCTTTGATAGGCTTGAATGGAGCTATTTGCGGGCAATACTTAACAAATTCAGCTTTGGAAACGGATTCAACCAAATGATTAAAGCCTCATATTGTAATGCCCAAGTGGTTCTACAAACATGCAATATAATCTCAGTGTCATGATTCCCCCTTGAAGCAGCGTGCTCTAAGTGCGAATGCGTGAGCACTTGCTTTTCCATTGTTGACAGTAGTGACATCTGGACACGTGTGTTTTGTTTATGTTTCTGTCATGTCTCCTCCCTGTTCTGTCATTGGCTGGGATTTCACGTGTGTCTGTATTGCCCTCAGCTGCTAGCAGTTTAGACGCTTATCATGTCTACATATATACCGCGTGCCTCCCAGCACACAACGCGGAAGATTATCATAGAGTTAGATTAGTTCGTATAGTAGTCATATTCCATGTTTAGAGTTAGTTCACGCTGGATTATCTGCTCCCAGTTCCTCGTCATAGTTCATGTTTCTCGTCTTGTTTATCGACCCTGTTTTCCGTGACCACGACTTTGATTCATGTTTAACCCTGTGTATGCCTGTTTGCAGATCGCCTGACCTTCGCCTGTTTTGGATTACGTTTTTGGATCACGTTTTGGATTTGTCTGCCTGTCTCTCTTTTAAAATAAACAACTGTTCATACTGCAATTGCATCCGTCCTATCTCCGCTCCGTCACGATACGTGACAGTATCTTCCGCCTAAACATGGATGCAGCAGGAGAACGGAGAAAATGCAGAACCCGGAAGTCGACGCCAACCGTCCCCGCTATGGACTCAGTCCAATTCCCACAATGGACATTTATGGAGCTTCCTGATCCATTTGATGGATTTTTCGGTGCCCCAGAATATTTTCTGGTAGACTGTCAATTCTATTTCTCCAGCCTGTTAGACCCTAAGCCAGAGGAGAAGCAATGGCTCTGATTCATGTGGTCCAGGTTCTTTGGACCGGCCCGTCAGTGGGTGCAGCTCCAACTGGATAAGCACTGTAGGAACCTGGACAGTGTAGAACAGTTTGTGGGGGAGTTCATGATGCGGTTCGGGAATCCAGAGGCGAGGGTCGAGCTAGAACAACTTTTCGGGGGGGTAAGTCTGGCAGGCAAACCTGCCCTGCCGTTTACCCACTACTACAGGCAAACTCATACAGAGCCCCAGCCGGAGGTTAACCTGGCGACCTCTGAGCTTGAACCTGAGACCCACGAGGTGGGCTCACCTGCCGAGCTCCAGCTAGAGGTCAAAAGGGTGGCCCCAGCATCAGAGCCCCAGCCGGAGGTTAACCTGGCGACCTCAGAGCTCGAACCTGAGACCCATGAGGTGGGCTCACCTGCCAAGCTCCAGCTAGAGGTCAACAGGGTGGCCCCAGCATCAGAGCCCCAGCCGGAGGTTAACCTGGCGACCTCAGAGCTCGAACCTGAGACCCACGAGGTGGGCTCACCTGCCGAGCTCCAGCTAGAGGTCAACTGGGAGGCTCCAGCACCAGAGCTCAACCCTGAGGTCCAAGTCCAAGTCCAGTCTCCAGTCTCTGAAGTCCAAGTCAAGTCTCAAGTCTCTGAAATCCAAGTCAAGTCTCAAGTCCCTGAGGTCCAAGTCCAAGTCCAGTCTCCAGTCTCTGAAGTCCAAGTCAAGTCTCAGAAATCCAAGTCAAATCTCAAGTCCCTGAGGTCCAAGTCAAGTCTCAAGTCCCTGAGGTCCAAGTCCAAGTCAAGTCTCTAGTCTCTGAAGTCCAAGTCCAGTCTCCAGTCTCTGAAGTCCAGGTCAAGTCTCAAGTTCCTGATGTCACACCCAAGTCTACTGATACGGCCAACCAAGTTCTGCTCAAGCCCAAGTCTACTGATATGGCCGACCAAGTTCTGCTCACGCCCAAGTCTAACGACACGGCTGACCACGTTCTGCTCAAGCCCGAGTCTACCGACCCGGTCGCCCAAGTTCAGCCCATGCCCAAGACTACCGACACGACCACCCAAGTTCTGCCAAAGCCCGAGTCTGCTGACATGCACATCCAAGTTCTGCTCACGCCCGAATCTGCTGACACGCACAGCCAAGTTCTGCTCACGCCCGAGTCTGCTGACACGCACAGCCAAGTTCTGCTCACGCCTGAGTCTACTGACACGCACAGCCAAGTTTTGCTCATGGCCGAGTCTGCTGACACGGACAGCCAAGCTCTGCTCACGTCCACATCTGCTGACATGCACAACCAAGTGTCTGTTGACACGGACAACCAAGCTCTGCTCACGTCCACGTCTGCTGACATGCACAACCAAGTGTCTGTTGACACGGACAACCAAGCTCTGCTCACATCCCAGTCTGCTGACATGACCAGCCAAGTTCAGCTTGCAGGCTCCGCTGAGTACGTCGCTCTGCCTTCCTGCTCAGCCGGGGACGTCGCTCCGCTTTCATGCTCCGACGAGGACGTCGCCCTGCTTCCCTGCTCTGCTGAGTACAGCGCTCTGTTTCCCTGTTCAGCTGAGGACGTCGCTCTGCTTTCCTGCTCCGCCGAGGACGTCGCTCTGCCTTCATGCTCCGCCGAGGTCATTGCTCAGCCTGCCTGCCCGGCTGTGGTCGTCGCTCTGCTTTCATGCTCCGATGAGGACTTCGCCCAGCCTGTCTGCCCGGCTGTGGTCGTTGCTCAGCCTGCCTGTCTGGCTGTGGAAGTCGCTCCGCTTACATGCTCCACCGAGGACTTCGCTCAGCCTGCCTGCCCGGCTGTGGTCATTGCTCCGCTTTCATGCTCCGCCGAGGACTTCGCTCGGCCTGTCTGCCCGGCTGTGGTTGTCGCTCTGCCTTCATGCTCCGCCAAGGACTTCGCTCTGCCTGTCTGCCCGGCTGTGGTCGTCGCTCTGCCTTCATGCTCCGCCGAGGACTTCACTCAGCCTGCCTGCCGGGCTGTGGTCGTCGCTCTGCCTACTTGTTCAGCCGGGGATGTCGCTCCGCTTTCATGCTCCGACGAGGACGTCGCCCTGCTTCCCTGCTCTGCTGAGTACAGTGCTCTGTTTCCTTGTTCAGCCGAGGACGTCGCTCAGCTTTCCTGCTCCACCGAGGACATCGCTCTGCCTTCATGCTCTGCCGAGGACTTCGCTCAGCCTGCCTGCCTGGCTGTGGTCGTCGCTCCACTTTCATGCTCCGCCGAGGACTTCGCTCAGCCTGTCTGCCCGGCTGTGGTCGTCGCTCTGCCTTCATGCTCCGCCGAGGATTTCGCTCAGCCTGCCTGCCCGGCTGTGGTTGTCGGTCCGCTTTCATGCTCCGCTGAGGACTTCGCTCAGCCTGTCTGCCCGGCTGTGGTCGTTACTCTGCCTCCCTGTTCAGCCAGCGACGTCGCTCCGCTTCCCTGCGCTGCCAAGAACACCGTGCGGTTTCCTGGCTCTGCTTGGGACATTCAGCCCAGGGGGCCGGGGCCTCCAATGAAATGGGATGACTCATGGCACTCCGGGAGGGGTGCCTTGGGGGGGGGTTCTGTCATAATTCCCCCTTGAAGCAACGTGCTCTAAGCGCGAATGCGTGAGCACCTGCTTTTCCATTGTTGACAGTAGTGACATCTGGACACGTGTGTTTTGTTTATGTTTCTGTCATGTCTCCTCCCTGTTCTGTCATTAGCTGGGATTTCACGTGTGTCTGTATTGCCCTCAGCTGCTAGCAGTTTAGACACTGATCATGTCTACATATATACTGCGCGCCTCCCAGCACACAACGTGGAAGATTATCATAGAGTTAGATTAGTTCGTATAGTAGTCATAGTCACGTTCCATGTTTAGAGTTAGTTCATGCTGGATTATCCGCTCCCAGTTCCTCATCATAGTTCATGTTTCTCGCCTTGTTTATAGACCCTGTTTTCCGTGACCACGACTTTGATTCATGTTTAACCCTGTGTATGCCTGTTTGCAGATCGCCTGACCTTCGCCTGTTTTGGATTACGTTTTTGGATCACGTTTTGGATTTGTCTGCCTGTCTCTCTTTTAAAATAAATAACTGTTCATACTGCAATTGCATCCGTCCTATCTCCGCTCCGTCACGATACGTGACACTCAGAACCATTCTACTTAAATGATGGTCCTGTCAAAGATTCCCTCTGTCATCAATTCTGGTTGCATTTTTCTTAGAACCCCTAGAACAGAGGATTAAGTATGACCATTTAATATCACATATAATAATAAGCACCACAAACTATCACTATATGCAGATAATATACTTCATTATTTTTCTGATTTTTCTCTTCATCAAATTATTAAATCTTGGCAAGACAAGACAAGTCTGAATGATCTGTTTTCTATGCTTCTGATTCTCCTGCCAAAACATTACTTTAAGGAATTGCAGATTATGACCTCTAAATTAATTTGGAATCGTAAAAACACACAAATTTGTTTGAAGACTTTGCAATATCCCAAAACCTTTGGTTGGTTGTCACTCCCAGATTTCAGATCTGGGAGGCCTCCGTCCACAAATACATGGATAAATACCCAGGCTTCATATGATACATTGTGAAGCTTAATAGAAGAGTCATTAGTCAACCCTAATATATTACAAGTCTTTTCTCAGGAATTAACTTGGCAAGGCCACGTATTTTGTTTTTGTACTGTACTGTACTGTAGGCATTTGGGTTTGAGAAAGATAGTCTTAATGTAAATTAATGTAAATAACACTTAATATTTCTTTGCATATCCCTTGCTTGCAATAACTGCATGAAGTTGGTGACCGACTGATATCACCAAACTGTTGAAGGCTTAATTTTGATGCTTTTCAGGCTTGTACTCCATCTTATTTTAGTTGTTCCTTTTGGGGGGTTTCTCCCTTCAATCTCCTCTTCAGGAGGTGAAACGCATGCTCAGTTGGGTTAATGTCTGGTGATTGACTTGGCCAGTCTAAAACCTTCCACTATTTAACCTGATGAAGTCTTTTGTTGTGTTGGCAGTGCTTTTTGGGACATTGTCTTGCTGTATGATGAATTTCCTCCTAATTAGTTTGGATGCATTTTTCTGTAAATTGTAAGACAGATTGTTTCTGTAGACTTCTGAATTCATTCTGCTGCTACCACCATGAGTTACATAATCAATAATGATTAGTGAGCCAGTTCCAGAAGCTGCTATGCAAGCCCAAGCCATGACACTCTACCGTTCTTGACCAAGGAGCTTTTAGGTTTTACAGTAAATAACTTTCAACTTCAACTTTGCACTTTATTTGTCCCCAAGGGGGACAAGTCTTACACACATATATGACAAATACAAAACACTAAAATAATAGAACATACTCTGCATAATTGTCACTATCACCACTGATGAAAAAAACTATATCATTCTATACAAACCAAACTAACCTAAACCTAAATCACCTCCTTGCCTAAATTAAGAAGGGAAATGGCAGTAGGAATAAATGAGTATCTATATATATAGATCTTTACAGGGGGGACTCTAAACTGGGAGCCAGAAGGTGGGATCTGAAACTCAGAGTGAAGGGGATGATAGGATAGATTTAGCTTTCCGCACTACCTGTCTGTTATACAGATCAGTGAGATTCCTTTGCTGGGCCTTTGGAATTCCTTTGCTGGGTTTTACATTTACATTTACATTTATTCATTTAGCAGATGCTTTTATCCAAAGCGACTTACAAATGAGGAAATGCATGCAATGTTTTACTGCTGACCTTCACTATTTTGACAAAGCAGTTTTTGCCTTGTGAGGGAAATTACTCATTTTTAATTTGTAATAAGTTTGTTCTTGTTCTGTTTCATTCTCATGTGAGGATAACGCATAAGAAGGCAATGTCACGTCACTGAGATCAGTACAGAATGTTTATCTGCTTACAGAGACACAGACATGTTCTTCTGTTCAAGGTTCGTCTGTCCAAGATCCTAAAACAAAGCCTGTTTGAACTGCCTCAAACTGCTTCTTATCGGTAGACAGAATTGTCATGCTCTGCTTTTCATATATATAGTAGTGGTTTACTACAAGGGCTTCAGAGCGCTCTCATTATTCTATCCTGCTTTATTCTATCCTATATTAACCATCTTTCGTGAATTAAACCTATTTACCTTCAGAGGACGAGTCTGCGAGTGTTGTCTAATTTCCATGACAATTTGGCGTCCCCTGGCTGGGCTGCGCGAGTCTTTTCAGCTTTTCTGGACAACAAGCAAACTGGAGGACGTCCGTAGAAAAGTTTCACCCTGAAATCCATGTTGATACAAGCAGTTTGCCCTTTATAATACAAAAGACCGATGCAGCCTTACCACTGACCGGTAGAAATCATCAAGAAACAGCCTAAAGGTAAATTTGAATTTTATAAAGTCATTGTGTATTGCTGTCTGTATGGAAGGGAGTCAATAATATAAGAAATGCGCGTATTATATTGAGAGAAGTATTACATGGAGGCGATTTCTTATAATAAATTCGAGGAACTTCGCCTCTGCGACGGCAGAGAGATTGGTGTTTCTTAGATCACAGCTTCAAAACTAAGATATATACCGACGGGATATATGTAGAGAGAGAAAGATAATAACAGTAAAAATAAAAGGAAAGAGACCATCTCGAGGAATAAATAAGTAAAGAGAGTACTTATTAAGAAGCGCAAGAGGCGCAGTATTTTTACAGCGGATTATTATCAAGTGGCATGCCCCATTGACTCATTCTATCATATCAGCGGTACATGATACATTTGGCAAATTTAACGCACAAGTAAATTTTACTGAGATAAATAATAATTATTATTATTATTTAAATTAAAAAAAAGAAGAAGGGAAGAGAAAACTGTAAGTCCTACCAAATTGCTGTATGTGGACTCGCCCTCACAGGTAAACCCTTTTACATTCTTAAGGTTTGCTCTATTGAACCTATAGGTTATTTGATTAATTAAATGTCTAGAGATTTGCTACACATTTTGAACCTTTTCTGTCTGTGTACGAGAATGCATATTCACTTGATTTTCATAGCATTTTAAATTGATTAAAACTTTGAAAGTTATAGAAGGGTTTTATATATATATATATATATATATATATATATATATATATATATATATATATATATATAATAAAATAAATTAAACTAGAACGGTACATTTCCTGAAGAAAATGTGAGTGGTGCTTGCGGTGGCGAAACAGGGACGAGGCGCCAATACTTACAAGAGCCGCCAGCGTAGGGCGCCAATACTTTCGAGAGCCGGACAGATAGGGCGCCAGCACTGTTAGAGCCGGCCGTGTAGTGCGCCAATACTTTTTAGAGCCGACCATCAAGGGCGCCAGTACTTTTGAGAGCTGGCCGTGCCATACTTTTGAGCGCAGGTCGGAAAGGGTGCCAATACTTCTGAGAGCCAAACAGATCATGTGCCAATACATTTTAGAGCAGAATGTGTACGGAGGCAAAACTTTTAGAGCTTTCTCTTTAGAGGGCCAATACTTTCGCAACTCAATGTAAGTCTATGGGAAATTTTCCGAATTTGAGCTTCCATAGCGGCAATTCCAGCATTCCGATCGCTTATAAAAGTCATAGCACACCTCTCCTCAATAAGCCGATCGATTTGACACCTCACCCATCGATCTCCAACAAACGGTGCGGGACTAGTTACGTGTCGAAAAAAAAGTGGAAGAAGAAGAAGAAGAAATATAACTAGACCGGTACATTTCCTGAAGAAAATGTGAGTGGTGCTTGCGGTGGCAAAACAGGGACGGGCGCCAATGCTTTCGAGAGCCGACAGCGTGGGGCACCATTACTTTCGAGAGTCGGACAAATAAGGCGCCAGCATTGTTAGAGCCGGCCGTGTAGTGCGCCAAAACTTTTTAGAGCCTACCGTCAAGGGTGCCAGTACTTTTGAGAGCTGGCCGTGCGGGGTGCCAATACTCTTGAGCGCCGGCCGGATAGGGTGCCAATACTTCTGAGAGCCGAACAGATCGTGTGCCAATACATTTTAGAGCCGAATGTGTACGGAGGCAAAACTTTTAGAGCTTTCTCTTTAGAGCGTCAATACTTTCGAAACTCAATGCAAGTCTATGGGAAATTTTCCGACTTTGAGCTTCCGTAGTGCTTTTCAAGCACCAATAATAAAAATATGGGAAAAACATGTAGCAAAGCACATCCTGTGACACGTGCTATGGTATGTACAGGGTGCTCATATGTTGGTCCTAATATCACATTTATGCGTGTGAATAATGGGGAAGGATTTTTGAACCAATATGATGTATGGGTTAAAGAATGTGCTTTTCCTGAAAAAGGTAGTTTTAGCCTGAGACAGTTAGAACAACTGAAACTTAATTTAGAGACAAAGGAGAGAGAGATCCCTAAAACAAAGAGCGAAGTGCAGTTTTGGGCTGACTGGAAGGCATTTGCTGAATGGCAGAGCAAGGCACATAAAAGAGAGAAAAAATTTCAGGGCCCTCATCCGTTTCTCAGTGTGCTAAATTGCAGAAAGCCGATCCCGACCTGGACTCCGCCCCACTGCGACGCCCACAACCAATAAGGAGGGAGGAACCTGCAGTTTCAGAGGCACCTCCTCACGATGAAGTGGCCCAGCCTACGCCACTCCATCCGAACCTGTCAGAACTGAGCCACCAACCCCCACTGAACTATACTCCTGCCATCCTGCCTTCACCGGTGGCGTTACATACGAGATCCCAAGTGAAGGGACCAACAACATTGCTGCCTGAGGGCTTCATCTTCATGTCCAGTAAATCTACTGGGCAGGGACCTAATGTGTGTTTTACACTTAAATTTGATGTCCTCACCTCGGGGAGTAACAATAACTGAGAACTCGTCTTTGGGAATTCCGTTTGTTAAAGAAACAGAGCTCTGTGTTTATCAATGGTCCATGCATAACAAGCCTAGAGCCTGTGCTCGTTTGTTGACGCTGGCACATGACACCAGTGTTACTAGCCATCACCAGTGCCATTGGGACAAGCATCTTCCCCTTTTGCATTCCAATATACATGCTGACTGATTATTTTCAGGACTTACATATGAGAATGGAGATTATGAGCTCTCTTGCAAGCCAGCAGCAATAGGTGGTTTATAACACTTAGTGCCAAGAACAGGCTATGTGCATTAAGGACTGGTTGTGGCTGTTGCACCTGAAGCAATTCATGGGGTGCTGCCTCAAGCTTCAGAGGGACTAGGAGGGGCCCTGAGTAGCGGTAAGCAGGATCTCTATAGGGGTGTCTGGGTCTGGGTCTGGGTATACTGGGTGAAGGAGGAGGACTGTAATGTGCATTGGGACTGGTTCTGGGGGTTGATTATATGAAACAGACTTTTTCTGTTCAACAAAATATTTAGCCTTTAAACAAAATGAAAATGCTTAATATTATACATCTCTAAGTACTACACTTACTGCATATGTATGTACACTAATGTTTCCAGTTTATATGTTGATTATTTTTCCATTTATTAGAAAAGTAAACAATATCAGTACAACCTTCTAACAATTAGTGAAATTTTGAAAACCTTTTTGAAATTGCTCTAAATCCTAGGGTTAAGTGTTTTGCATTACTGACCAAAACTGCAAAGCATTTGCATGCATAGCTCTTTCATAATGTAGTAATGAAAAGTTCATTTTATGAAATATCATCCAGTGTGACCATCAAGAAAAGACATTTGTGAGACTTTTATATTTAAAACAATTCAATGATAAAAAGTGACACCATAGAGCATGGGTGTTAAATCTTATCCGGAAAGGGCCGGTTTGGGTGCAGGTTTTCATTCCAACCCAGCAGGAGGCACACCTGATTCCACCTGTTTAATCAGTTGATCTTTGCTTTCAATAAACTCAGGTCTGGATCCTGCTTGGTTGTAATGAACACCTGCACCCACACCGGCCCTTTCCGAAGTGTCCACATCAATCCAGCTCACCAAAAGAAGCCAAAGCTCATCAAATTTGACCATGCTGAGCAGAGGTTAGTGACATTTTACACTCCACTGAAAGTAAACTATCAGGAATTGACACAAGACTTTCTTGGTCGACGCACTACACAGAGAATTCCAGGCAAGCCTGTAATTTACTCAGGAGCAGGTCGCTGTGCTAACAAGAGAAAATAAAACGTTAGCAAACTGATGACATAGACTTCATCAGTGACCAAAAAAAAAAAAAAAATGAAATAAATCATACTGGAAGCATGCATCATGAGGGACAATATCGTCTTTTCTGGGATCACAGAACAGCCATCTGAAGATCCAGAAAAAAACATAATTAAGGAATTCATGATCAAACTAAAAATCCCATCAAAAACAGCAACAAATTTAGCATTCTACAGAGTTCATCGACTAGGAGGGATAAAACCCCAAAGTAAAGGATCAAGGCCCGTCGTGGCCAAAAGGTGGAACGGTAAAAATAAAAGGAACTCATGAGTAAAGGAAGAGAACTACTAACTACTACTACAGACTATGAATTTATTGATCAAGTTACACTGAAAATTATAATCAGAAGGAAGAAACTACTAATCATAAGAAGAGAAATGATGAAAGAAGGAAGAAGAGTAGTTTTATCAGTGGATAAACTTTTCATAGACGGACAGCTGTACCGAGATAAGAACGTGACCCTGTGGTTATACTAGACTGCACACGCACACACACACATTTCTCTACTCACGTATCTTTCTATAAAGTCATCCTTTATATCAATATCTATCTATCTATCTATCTATCTATCTATCTATCTATCCATCCATCCATCCATCCATCCATCCATTATTTATCTAGACTTATCAGCATTTCTCTTCTTTTTCTTTCTTTAACCTCTCTCTCTCTCTGTCTTAAGCCTTTATATAAATAGCTAACTACCTACCTATCTTTTTACCTATATATGTGTTAACCCACCTATTGAGAGGAGAAAAGGGGGAAGAGGAAGACAAAAAAGGGAATAAAAGGAGAAAAAAGGAAAAAGAAAGGGGGGGAAAGGGGAGAGAAAAGTAAATGCCTTGTGTGCGCAGAGTTTGCATGTTCTCACTGTGCTTCAGGGGTTTCCTCCGTGCACTCTAGTTTCCTTCCCCAGTCCAAAAACATGCACTGTAGGCTGATTGGTGTTTCCAAATTGTCTGTAGTGTGTGAATGTGTGTGCGATTGTGCCCTGTGATGGGTTGACACTCCAACCAGGGTGTCCCCCTGCCTCGTGCCCCAAGTCCCCTGTGATAAGCTCCAGGCTCCCGGCAACCATGTGTAGGATAAATGGTACAGAAAATGGATGGATGGATGTTTGACTTTGGACTTGCCAATTGTTGGTGACTGCAACTCCCAAACACCAAGGAATACACATATTACTCACCAACTAACCACACACACTCCCTCATTCATTATTTTCTAACCAGCAACTCAATAATACTATATATATCAATCACACAAATGCACTCTATTACAATCAGTGATCATGTTCCTGTATCTCTCACCTGGAATAGAAATCACCTTCAGTTTTTAGATTTAACACACCACTTTTCAAAGATCCATAATTTGATGGAAGAACTATAAAGAGAATGTACATCTTTTATCGAAGTAAATGATTCACCAGAAACACCACCAACGCTACTATGGGAAACAGGGAAAGCCATTCTCAGAGGGAAAATAATATCCTATGCATCCACATAAGAAAAAGAAAAATATTGAAAATTAAAATAAGTTAGAATAAACGATTAGGGAATTAGAGCGTTTAACATAAAAATCTAGAATCAGCAATAGTAACACTTGACGCAGAGAAAGCATTTGACAAATGAAACTGGAAATTTCTACTAACCATACTTCATAAATTAGGTTTCGGTGAATCATTTATTCATTGGATAAAAATATTCTACACATCACCAAAGACAACAGTGATTTTTATTAAGCCATTGAAATAAGACAAAATGTAAACATTGATGGGATCCAGACAGCAAACATGGAACACAAAATCAGCTTATATGCTGACAATATCGTACTCTTCTTGAGAAAACCTGTGGATTTCACAAACACAGTGAAGATAACATCTCCACATGGGTAGAAAAAGATGGTGCGCACCTTAAACACATATGTCAACACAACACATTTTCATCATTCCCATATCTAGCAGAGAAGCATGTACTAGAAAATAAACATTTCCTTGATTTCTATGACTTAAATCCATTATATGCTCTAAAATTAACCTAAAAGACAACACATTCAACCTCCCCCATTAGAATAAGACCTACTAAATATCTCACCACTGACTAAAGTCTTATCCAAAATATATAAAATAATATCCAAATCCAACTTCTCAATTACCAAACCATGTAAAAAATGGGAAGACGATTTAGCAATCACACTTAGTGAATATTTTTGGCAGATGTCCCTCATAGCTAATAACACTATTCTACACCTGATACAATACAAAATAATCCATAGAACTCACTACACAGGTCATATGATGTATAGAATGGGCTTCGGGGAATCTGACATCTGCATGCACTACACACAAAATACACCAGCTGATTACATACATGACATATGGGACTGCACACCAGTTAAGCACTTCTATAAAATAAATCACTGAGGAAATATCTCATTTTCTAAATAGCACCATCCCACTCTCCCATTCACTCTGCTTACTTGGACATACATTTGGGATCAACATCACAAAGGAAACACAATAGTCCTTCTTACAGTGTTAACAATCTCCAAGAAAACCATATTAACAATCTGGAAATCAAAGAATATCATATAATATCACACATTGGAGAAACCTAATAATTGAGTACATAACAATGGAAAAACACGCTGCCTTAAAAAAAAAAAAAAGTGAGCAAGGAGCTCAGGTTCCAAATGAAGTGTGAAAGCTACATTCCAAATGGAGATGATTGAACAATGAAAGACTCAAGTCTGGTCTGAAGGAGGAAACCCTGGAGTTTTGGAAAAATGTCTTAATGGAAAAGTATACCAATGTAAATCAAGCAGCACTGAAGGTACTATCAATGTTTGGGTCAGTCTATGTTTGGTGATCAGTTTTTTCAACCCTGAATAATGTGAAATAAAAGCATTGCACTGTTCTTACTGACACGTGAAAAAATTGCTTTCAGTAGCCACAACAGAATACATGGCAGATATACAACAGATCGGAAATATGGTTTGCAAACTGTGTTCAGCCATTATACAGTGCCATCCACTAATATTGGCACCCTTGGTAAATATGAGCAAAGAAGGCTGTGAAAAATTGTCTTTGTGTAATCTTTTCATCTTTGTTAAAAAAAAAATCACAAAAATACTCTGCTCTCATGGATAGCAAACAATTGCAAACAAAACACAGGTTTATAAAAAAAAAATCTTTGTCAAATATAGGTGTGCAACAATTATTGGCACTCCCAGGAATTCATATGAGAAATAATTTTTTTTTTTACTTTTTTGAATACTGTCAGGCTAGTCCTGCACACACTTTTAAACCACTGTAGGATAAGAACATACCATATTAACTATTCTGTCTCTTGCTGTGTCAAGCTGTATATGCACTACTTCTGCTTGATTTGAGACCGTGACCTGATCGTGACATATCTGCTGCTATGGTTGCTTTTGCCCCCAAGCGTCTGCCTGATACATCCTGATGCTCAATTTCTGCTCTGAGCTTTCTACACTTATTACTCATCTTCTGCTGCATTGAATGGTCCCACATGGATTTACACTTCCCCCTAAAAAATTATGCTCAACTTTCACCCTTGCTTCAGTGGATAATATAATCTGTACTGCAGACTTTTAACCTAAGAACCACTGCTGTAAAATTTGCTTATTCCAGGACTTCGATTCACAATGTGCTCATACCAAACATTTTTTCACCACACTTAGTAGTTTGACTTTACTGTATACAATTATAGAATAAAGTTATATTATTGTAATTATTCATAATTGCATTATTCAGTGTTACCCTAAAGAGGACAGGTTCCCTTTTGAGTCTGCTTTCTCTCAAGCTTTCTTCATGTAGTCTCAGGGTTTATTTTCCCTTGCCACTGTCACCTCTGATTTGCTCACTGGAAATATTAATCTAAATCTACATCAGGATTTCAGTAAAGTACTTTGTGAAACTATACTATATGGCCAAATGTTTGTGGACACTGGACCATTACACCCATATGTGGGCCTTCCCAAAACTGTTGCCAAAGATATGAGAGCACACAGTTGTATATGTCTGGATATCTGTATGCTGTAGCATAATAATTTCCATTCACTGGAACTCATGGGCCTAGCCCAAATATGTTTCAGCATGATAATGCCCCTGTGCACAAAATGAGGTCCATGGAAACTGGAAGAACGTGAGTGGCCTGCTCAGAAACCAACCCTCAACTTCACTGAACATCAGTTGGGATGAACTGGAATGGAGACTGTGACCCAGGATTCCTTTCCTGACATCACTACCTGATCTCACTAATGTGCCTATAGCTGAATGGGCAAATCCCCAAAGCCATGCTCCAAAATCAAGTGGAAAGCCCTCCCAGAAGAGTTGAGGTCTTTTATAACAGCAAAGGGGGTGGAGTAAATATGGAATGTGGTATTCAAAAAGCACCTATGTGGTAGTCAGGTATCACAAACTTTTGGCCATATTGTGCATCTATTGTTAAAGTATTACACGAAGAATATTTAATTGTATTGAATTTTGTGGTTGCAATGGCCTTTGCATAGGAAGGATATACTCTATGCTCAACATATATAAAATTACTGTCATGACCAATTAATATAAGTGTGGTCAATAGAGGGTCCAGAATATGTTCAGCATACAGATGTTAGTTAACAAACAAGCAGATTTGACATTCATTTGTAATTTGGAGCTGAGCAGATAACAAATTTTAAAAAATTGTGGGAATTGTGGGACAATAAGAAAATTGTGGGAATACTGTTGTGCTGTCAGAGGAAGGATATTCACAATGAGAAACTTGTGTTACAGTTGGTAGCAGTCAGAGAAGTCTGAGTGGTATCCTGAAGAAACAAAAGTACAGTGGTGCTTAAAAGTTTGTGAAAAATTGAGAGTTTTCTATATATGTGCATAAATATGACTTAAAACATCATCAGATTTTCACAGAAGTCCTAAAAGTAGACAAAGAGAACCCAATTAAGCAAATATGACAAAAATGTTATCTGTGAGTGGAAAAGTATGTGAACCTCTAGGATTAGCAGCTGAATCAGCTAATTTTAATCAATGGGATGACAATAAGGTGTGAGTGAGCACCCTATTTTATATAAAGAAAATGGATCTATCAAAGTCTGAGCTTCACAACACATGTTTGTGGAAGTGTATCATGACATGAACAAATGAGATTTCTGAGGACCTCAGCAAAAGAGTTGTTGATGCTCATCAGGCTGGAAAAGCTTTCAAAACCATGTCTAAGGAGTTTGAACTCCACCAATCCACAGTCAGACTGACTGTGTACAAATGGAGGAAATTTAAGACCATTGTTACCCTCCCCAGGAGTGATCAACCAACAAAGATCACTTCAAGAGCAACACATAATTGTCCATGAGGTCACAAAGGAGCCATGGTAACTTCTAAGATACTAAAGGCCTCTCTCACATTGGCTAATCTTAATTTTCATGAACAACAATAATGTGCATGGCAGGGCCACTGCTCTCCAAAAAGAACATTGCTGCCCCTCTGCAGTTTGCTAAATATCATGTAGACAAGCCAGAAAGCTATTGGAAAAATATTTTTTGCCTTGATGAGACCAAAATAGAATTTTTGGTTTAAATGAGGAGGGTTATGTTTGGGGAAAGGAAAGCAGTGCATTCCAGCATTAGAACCTTATGCCATCTGTGAAACATGCTGGTGGCAGTATTATGATTTGGGCCTGTTTTGCTGCATCTGGTCCAGGATGACTTGCCATCATTGATGGAACAATGAATTCTCCAATGAATTCTGCATACCATCGGATTCTAAAGGAAAATGTCAGAAAAATTGTCCATGAACTGAATCTCAAGAGAAAGTAGGGCATGCAGGAAGACAACCACCCTAAGCATACAAGTCATTCTACCAAAGAATGGTTAAAGAAGAATAAAGTTAATGCTTTGGAATGGCCGAGTCAAAGTCCTGACCTTAATCCAATGTTGTGGAAGGACCTGAAGCAAGCAGTCCATGTGAGGAAACCCATCAACATCCCAAAGTTGAAGCTGTTCTGTACTGAGCAATGGGCTAAAATTCTTCAAGCTGATGTGCAGGACTGATCAACAGTTACCAAAAATGTTTAATTGCAGTTACTGCTGCACATACTTTTGCCGCTAACAGATATGTAATATTGGATAATTTTCCTCAATAAATAAATGACAAAGTATGATATTTTTGTCTCATTCGTTTAACTGGGTTCTCCTTATCTTCTTTTACCCCTTGTGTGAAAATCTGATGAGGAATGAGGTCATATTTATGCAGAAATATAGAAAATAATAAAGTGTTCACAAACATTCTTAAGCACCACTCTACATCAGTGTCATATCACAGCAAACCAGTGACTACACTTCCCATCCTATACAGTGGCCTACAACTCTTTTTTACAACTCTGTTGCTACCCTGGATGATGATGTGACCAGTTTGGGTTTTGAAGATGACAAAAACATCGGCAAAACCCTAGGAAAAAAAATCTGACCTATCTGTCAACCAATGATGAAGCTGATGGGTGCATAACTAACACTGTGCTAGCTATTATCAGTGCAGTGATGGGAGAACTGTTGGACAGAATTATTGATCAAGATCTGAAAGACAGCTGCCATGGCTGTGCGACTGATCACCTGAGTCAACTCCAACACACGTGCTTGTTCAAACCTGACGAGCACTATCTGCACATTAACACCTACAGATTGGTGAAAGAGCTGTTTAATCCATGGTTGAAATACATGGTGGCTAGGGGTTTGAAATTGTGCAGTATCAAATCACACCCCATCCCTGGAAAAAATTCAAGCTATCCCTGAAGCTGTCATCTGCGATTGGCAAGATGAGCCTCACATAAAAACTGTTCTGAATGAGATCAAAGAGAAAACAAAATAAATTTGAAGTGACAAGGTGTATGAAGACATTGTAGACTACTGGACCTTGAACTGAGAGTCAATGATCAAAGTATTTTTACTAATCATCTTCCTGTTGATATAGAAGTTGTTTATCGGCTAGAAATGTTCATGAACAACGTACAAGATTTTACTAAAATTGGGGTTCTTTGTTAAATGTAAACACCTTGTCCTATGTGCATCAGGTTTTATCTGCCATGTTTTCTGAACCTTTTGAATGCAAAACTAGTCATGTATTATGCATCTTAACTTATGTAACCAATATGTGTGTTTTGAAGTTGCTTAGGAAGGAAAATGTTGATGTTGCTAAAATCTTTGATTACCTGATTGAATATTTAATGCACAAAAATTTAAACCTTACTCACGCCATAAGCATTCTGAGATAAAATGCTTAAGCTATACCTGTGTTTGATCATTATTGTCTTGACAATCCAAAATGACTGAACAATTGATGAAGAATATTTATTATACACCGTCAGACCCAGGATCTTATGGTGGCATAGAGAGTTTGCAAAGAGCTATTGTTGAGAAAGCAAGCAAAAGAGTTAATGATGCTGAAATAAAAAACTGGTTAGCAGGATGCATACAGTCTACATAAACCAGTCTCTACAAAGTTTCAAAGAAACAAGGTTTTTGTAAAGAACATCGATGAACAATGGCAAGATGATTTAGCAGACATGAGCAACCTGTCAGAGCGTAATAACAGCATGAAATTTATGATAACATGTATAGACTTTTTTATCCAAATATGCCTGTGTATGTGCATTAAAAAAACAAGACTGGAACTGAGGTAACTAAAGCCTTTGGTTCCATTCTAAAGGAAGGTAGAGTCCCCAAAAAACTACAGACTGACCAAGGGAAGGAGTTTTTTAACCAAAATATTCAAACATTAGTGAAGAAACATAACAAAACAACAAAAACAAAAGCATCTGTGTGTGAAAGGTTCAATAAAAGTTGTATAAATTACAAGATTATGATGGAGAAAAAATTAAGGGAATGTTTTATGAACCTGAGTTACAAAAGATCATTATTGGGAAGGACAAGGCATTCAAAATAGAGAAAGTCCTGTCTGAAAAGACCCAAAACTGGAAAAACGTTTATCTGATAAAATGGGTGGGGTGGCCTAATAAATGTAACTCCTGGGTTCCAGCCAAAGATGTAGTTAACATAAGAGCACTATCATCATGAACAGAACTGAAATCTATAATCATTAAACCATGGAAGAGTGCAGATTCTTTGTGACCCTCCCAAGCAATGCGTTGATGGATATTTACCCTAATAATAAAATCACTCACTATACTACAAAATTCACCAAACCAATCGATTTGAACGGATTATGGGAAGTCTTGCTCACAGAGGTTCAGTATGTCCAGAGTTGGTACTCTTTAATTCAGAATGATTGTCTATGTCATGTTACTCTGAGGAATGGGAATAAAACACAAAACAATTACTTTCATATCACTCAAGGATATTATAAAAGTATTGAAGAACTTTTATAACCCTATAAAAATAAAATACGCATTGTGTCCCAAAATTTTTTTATGTTCAAAGCTAATGGAAATTTAGCTTACATGCTCAGTATGAATCCTGGAGGCCTGTTAAAGACCCGATGACCAGAAGCGCCTAATCCTGCTGATATTCATGCAGACTTTTACACGATGTATACAGACATTATTGAGTATCAACGAGTTGAAGACAGCTTTGTATCGTTATTGAGATGTGTATATATAATGGGTGAAAACAACAAATTCGTCACTTTGCTTTTTTTCACAGTAATTTCTGTTCTAATTGCTGCAGTCAGAGCTGTGTGGCACCTATCTGCATATTCTGCCAGCTTCTCTGTTTTTTCATCCATGGAGGAAGGCTGGAAAACACCTGTGGACAAACCATGCTGAGCTCAGCAATAGGTGCAGTTCGAGATATGGTGTATCTGTCCATAGCCAGATGCTCAAAAGCCCTCTTAATTGAACAAAATTTGTTGTAGTACTTCGGGGCCTTCTTGTATCAATTTATTACACTTGTTACAGTCTTCACTGCAAAATTTAAAAAAGAACCATGTAAGTAAGACATTCTGGGTAAACAATAAAAGTATAACTTCTTGTCTAGTCCTTTGTAAGTTAATTTGTACTAATTTGTATGCCTCAAATAACCTTAAAGTATAAACAGGATACTATTAAGCTATTGAATAAAAACTTTGCTGTGGCCTTGGACCTATTTGGATCAATTTCAGGAGCTAATCAGTTCATCTGCTGTTTGCTAATGAGAATCTTGGCCAGACGCATGGACAGACAAACAAGCCAAGAACACAAGGCCTCCACCACCTGGTGTGGGAGCATTTAACTAATAAAGCCTGCATTTCACCACACACTATGACAAGCAGAACGCCCTAACATCTGTATCTAGGGTGTGACTACAAACATACTGTACATGCAGCAGTGGAACACAGTATCATAACTCAGCACAACAGGCCTATTCACTCCTCATGGATGGGTTGGAGTGGACCATCGTTTCTCTTTTGGGGCGGCTGTGGCTCAGGTGGTAGAGTGGGTTGTCCACATCGTAGGGTTGGCGGTTCCCGTCCTTGGGCAAGACACTGAACCCAAGTTAGTGCCTTGCATGGCAGCTCTGCTACCATGGGTGTGTGAGTGTGTGTGTGAATGGGTGAATGAGAACCAGTGTAAAGTGCTTTGGATAAAAGTGCTATATAAGTGCGCCATTTACCATTTTTGACCCTCAGTTTTACAGCTGATGGTCCCTCGTCATCAGAGGAATGGGAAACAAAAGACCCAACTGACTCTGAAGATATGTCGTTTGAGGACAGGGCTGTGAGGAAAAAAGGAAACTTTCAGAATAAACCATATCAAGAAGAGCCTACTGTAGTGCTTCTTCATTCTGCTCCTGGGGATCCACAGCACTTTACATTTTCGGTGTCTCCCTGATCTGACATGCCCACTCCGGTACACAAAGATCCTGTTCTCGTTTATCGATTCCCATCTTAGCCTGGTTTATCCTGTTTGCCATTCACCTGACCATTTGTCTGTTTTTGACCAGGCTTTTGATTCACGTTTTGGATTTATCTGCCTGCCTATCTCTAATAAAGCTCTTATCTGCACTTGCCTCTGTTCTCAACCTCCATTACGTGACAGAATACTTTGCCATAACATGGATGCAGTAGAATTTTTCCGAGTCCAAGAAGCCCTTTATGAAAGGGAAAGACTGAGGTAGGAGAAGGAGGGGAAATTCTCCCAAATTTGAGCCAATATGGGTGTGGGAATTGTGATTAAACATAATTAGGGCCACTGTTGGTTCGAAGCCCTATTGGATCTGCTCCGTTTATTATTATTATTATTATTATTAGGGCCCGAGCACCGCTGGTGCAAAACCCTATTGGATCTGCTCTGTTTATTAGGGCCCGAGCACCGCTGGTGCGAAGCCCTATTGGATCTGATCCGTTTATTATTATTATTAGGGCCCGAGCACGGCTGGTGCAAAGCTCTATTGGATCTGGTCTGTTTATTCTTCTTCTTCTTCTTTTCCGAAATGAATTACATTGTAGAGGGCATACTCGAAAACTCACGAAACTTTGCAGACATGTCAGAACCAGTGAAAATTTACATATGACAGGGGTTCCAGAATTGCGTGTGGCAAAATGGCTCGACAGCACCACCTACAAAATTTCAATGATGTGTGCCACGCGCCACGTTTCACCAACACGTACGAAATTTGGTAAACGTGTGTAAGACGTTACGAGGAAGTTACGAGTGTATGCATGTATGTGTGTATGGGAATGAAGGGGAAAGGAGGAGGTGCTGGGGGGCATATCATTTTAGGAAGTTACGCATGTGTGTGTGTATATGGGAATGAAGTGTTGGTGGGGGGGGGTGGTGGCTGGAGGGCATATCACTTAAGGAAGTTACATCAGGGTTTTTATCATTATGATAATCAAGATAATAATAATTGAAAATTATAATTGAGGGTGCACGGTGGCACATTCACTTCACACCTCCAGGGTTGGGGGTTTGATTCCCGCCACTGTCCTGTGTTATGATCATTACGATAATTGCTGACGACCTTTGACCTAGACCCACCAAATACAACCCTGATTCCAAAAAAGTTGGGATACTGTATAAAATGTAAATAAAATCAGAATGCAATGATTTGCAAATCTCATAAACCCATGTGTTAGTCACAATAGAACATAGAAAACATATCAAATGTTTAAACTGAGGAATGTAATATTTTAAGGAAAAAATAAGGTAATTTGATGGTTGCAACACGTCTCAAAAAAGTTGGGACGGGGCAACAAAAGGCTGGAAAAGTAAGTAAATAATTAGTTTGCAACTAATTAGGTTAATTAGCATAAGGTCAGTAACATGACAAATAAAAAGAGCATCTTAGAGAGGCAGAGTCTCTCAGAAGTAAAGATGGGATGGAATCTGGATGGAAGCATATGTTGCTCTAAAACCTTTCAGCATTGATGGTGCCTTTCCAGATGTGCAAGCTGCCAATTCCATAGGCACTAATGCACCCCTATACCATCAGAGATGCAGGCTTTTGAACTGAGCACTAATAAAAAGCCAGATGGTCCCTCTCCTCTTTAGTTTAGAGCCCATGCAGTGATTTCCATTACAGAATCATGCCTGTTTTTGATGCAGTGCCGCCTGAGGGCCCAAAGGTAATGGGCATGCAATAGTGATTTTTACCCTTGTCCATTGCACGCAGAGATTTCTCCAGATCCTCTGAATCTTTTGATGATATTATGTACTGTAGATTATGAGATATTCATAGTCTTTGTAATTTTACATTGAGGAACATTATTCTGAAATTGTTCCACAAATTGTATACGTAGTTTTTCACAGATGGGTGAACCGCTGCCAATCTTTACTTCTGAAAGACGCTGCCTCTCTAAGATACTATATTTTATACCCAATCATGTTACTGACCTGTTGCCAATTAACCTCCAGCAGTTTCCTTTTAGTAACACTTACTTTCCCAGCTTTTTGTTGCCCCATCCCAACTTTTTTGAGATGTGTTGCAGCCATCAACTTCAAAATTACCTTATTATTTTTCTTTTACCTTATTTCCTCAGTTTAAACATTTGATATGTTTTCTATATTCTATTGAGAAACACATGTGGGTTTATGAGATTTTCAAAGCATTGCATTCTATTTTTATTTACATTTTACACAGCACCCCAACATTTTTGGAATTGGGGTTGTAAATTGTAAGATTAATTATACCAACCATTATCTCGCTCTCCCAAGGTTTACAAATCACTGGCAGAGTGAGCGACAGACTGACAGACAGAAATAACAGACTGAATAGTCAAATTTCAGCACAAATTTGGTTATCTCTGTTTAATGAGACCTAATTCAACAAACTTTGCTCACATGCATAGCAAAAAAACCCCAAAACAAAACAAAAAAACACAGACAGAATAAGGTAAATCCAAGTGAGTACTGAAACTCATTTTATTTCTGCTTGCAGTACATTCTACAGATGCACGGTATATCACTTTAAAACAACATGATAACATAAAGCTAACTTTTAAAAATTATATTTCTGTAAAAATATAGAAGGGAGAAAGTCACAGAAACTGTACATTATTTAAAATCCACTAACACCACATTTGGGTTTATGGTTTAGTATTATATTTCCTTATAACATCCAGCTCTTTTAGGGAAAATGTCCCTTGTGTGTCTCCATAAACAGATAGATATACAGAGTGAAATATGTTATATTATCCTGCACAAGTTCAGTGTAAAAACTACATTTCATTATCATAGTTTTTTTCTATTCTCTCACTGTCATGTTTTCCATAGAGGAAAACATACTTATATACAAGCTCAGTGTTCTACATCTACTTTTAAATGTAACATAAAACCTTTTGCTAAGCTATAAAAGGAATATTGCATCTAATATTTCCTTGCATCCTATAATTTGAGATCTTCAAGAAATAACAGTTATTGTACAACACTGGAATTTCCCACCATTAATAAAGCCTAGCATTCATTAAATTTTGGCCATTGAATAAAACAATGCTCCAGTAACAGTGATGAAGAGAATTATCAGTCGGGGGGGGGGGGGGGGGTGTCTAATGTCATGAGGTAAAGTTCAGCTTTTGTTTATATATCTCAATTCTGATTCGTGTTAATACAGTGGGGGAAATAAATATTGCACGAGTCAACATTTTTTTCATAAAATAAATTTCAAATTGGACTACTCACATGAAGGTGTATCAAGGCATTAGAATGACCCAGTCAATAACCTGACTTGAATCCAATTGAACAAAATTTAAAGACAATATGTTTAGAAGAATGGGCCAAAATCACACCTGAATACTGTGGCCGACTAATTTCTTCATACAGGAAGCATCTTGAAGCTGTCATTACAAACAAAGGCTTCTCCAGTAACTATTAAATAAATTTCAGTTGGCATGTTCAATACTTTTTTCTTGTGCCATTCCACTTTATTACAAATAACTTCATTTATGGACTTTACTGTTGTGAATTCTTTATATTTGGGGATTTCTTGAATTAATACTGATGTCTGGTGAAAATTTCATACGAATAGCTTCATTGAAAATATATTTACTGAAAATAATGTTGACGCGTCCAATACTTATTTCCCCCACTATATAAATAAATATTTTCAAGATATTTACTTGTCTTTTCTGAAAACCCAAGAACCTGCGTATTTCAGTAAAGAAATTGTATACCACAACGTATCTGTAATTTTTACTCCACATGTATAAGCATAACCTTGCCATTAACCTTTCCACCTTTCCACAACAATGACCAGCCAGTCTAGTAAATTAGCTAGTCATACATAGAGGTAAAAAGGTGTAAATATAAGGCTAATGGAGTTTTTAAAAAGTGTCCTTTGTGTTTCAGTGTGGGAGTAGTTCATACACAAATGAAAGTTATCTATAGAACAAATGTCCTTGTCTATACTGGCCATGCCAGGAATTGTCTAGACTTTTCTGCAATGTTGTCCAGACATGTTCCATGTAGGTTATTGCTATTCAATAATCCCAGCTATAGAAGGATTTTTTTTGTCTTTTTAGATTAGAAAATAAAATAAAAATAATCCAGATTATTTTTTACAGAACACATGGAATGTGGTTCATAAAAGGAAAGCAGCCTGTAAGGAATAATGAAGCAGAAGGCTTGATTAGCTTGTTGTCAGACAGAGGTCCAAGAACTGATATAATGCTCTTAGTTGCTGAAATACATTAAAGTGAAAGAAAACATAAAAACACTTTAAGGCTAGTGAAAAAATGCATACACGGAATATTAGTGCGTCAAAATGTTTACACTTAGATCATTTAATGTGTAAATGGATATATCGAAGGTCAAGGGCAGTGCCATACTGCCAGTTTTATAATGCTTGTTATACCCACCCTGTCTTTTCCTTTTCTGAGTCATTAGCATGAAAGATAATATAGCTAGCACCTAACAGCTAAGGCCTGGTTTATACTTTTATGCTCGCCTATGTGTGATCATGTGGTCTTTTAGGGGGTCTGGAGGTGCGGCGGGGGGATTTGGATGTGCATGTACGGATGCATAGGTGGAGGCCATCATACCTGCACTTAATGTGATAACCAATACCATGTTGTTGGATATTAAAGACAACCAGAAGTGAAGCAGTTTGAGATTTTTCAGATTTTCTAACAGTGCTAAAGAGTGTTAAAATCACACGTTAAAGGAGAATATATAAGATTATATATTATTATATAAAAAATTTATAATATTTTTACTAACGACATGTTCCCTAATGTTCATATTAGCTACCCCAACATTATAGATAGATAGATAATATTTTAAACTGCAGCACTACATTTAGCTTATTATAAATAGCATAATTTCCTTTTGCTGTGGACCACCAGGGAAATTTTCTTGCTGTGGACCACTCAGAGAAGTACCAATATAAATATAGCAATATTAATATCAGAGTCATCAACCTTGTGACTGTGAGCCCATTTGGGTAGGATATAAAAGTTCCTCACTGTTGTGCTCCTCCTCTTTCCTATTCTCACTTTGTTGAGGAAGTGGATTCAAGGAAGAAGATTAAAGTTTTCTAAACCCTTGATTTTTATTTATTCATTTATTTTTGGCTAATCTTGCACCTATAGAGAGTGTGTGTTGATGCACATCATAGGTTAGTCATAATTTTTCGCTTATTACTATTTTCACCATTATTATTGTGTTGCTATACACCCTATGTCTGGACAATGTCTCATCCTTTACATTTACAGGCATTAAACTTGACTTGTAGGTCATGCAAGCCTTTTTGACGGAAGATGGAGCCGTCTTGATCATACAGGCAATCATACAGTCCCCTCTGAAACCAGTGGAATGGGAAGACCAATTCAGTTGTTTGTGCTAACACCAAAGACATTTGGGTTTGAGATCAAAAGTTGGATATGATATGCGAGTTTAGGATTTCATCTTTTATTTAAATTGTTGGTATTTACATCTAGATGTGTTACACAACATAAAACACTGAATATTTTGTACCAGACCACCCAACTTTTAGGCAAGCAAAAGTATAGGAACAGATTAGTCTTGAAGTAAATTAAAGTAAATAACACTTAATATTTTCTCCCATATTCCTTGCTTGCAATAACTGCATCAACACACTGACATCAGCAAATTGTTGGTTTCTACTTTTGTAATGCTTTTACTGTAGCCTCGTTCAGTTGTTGTTTGTTTCAGGGGGTTTCTCCCTTTAGTCTCCTCGTCAGGAGGTGAAATGCATGCTCAGTTTGGTTAAGATCTCGTGATTGACGTGTCGAGTCTAATACCTTCCACTTTTTCCCCTGATCAAGTCCTTTCCCAGTATGTTTTGAATAATTGTCTTGCTGCATGATAAAGTTCCTTCTGATTAATTTGGATGCATTTCTCTTTAAAGAGACAAAATGTTCCCATAAACTTCTGAATTCATTCTGCTGCTACCATCATTACATCATCTATAAAGATTAATGAGCCTGTTCCAGAAGCAGATATGTAAGCCTATCCATGTTTCACAGATAAGCTTGTATGTTTTGAATCATGAGCTGATCCTTTGTTTCTCCACACTTTGGCCTTTACATCGCTTTGGTAGAGGTTAATCTTTGTTCCAGAACTTTTGTGCCTCATCTCTGTATTTTTGTGTGAATTCCGATCTGGCTTTCAGATTCTTCCTGCAGATGAGTGGTTTGCATCTTGTGGTATGACCTGTATATTTCTGCTCTTAAAGTCTTCTTCGAACAGCAGATTGTGACACCTTCACCCTGCCCTGTGGAGGTTGTTGGTGATGTTACGGACTGTTGATTTGGAGGGGTTTCTTCCACAGCTCTCACAATGTTTCTCTTATCAGCTGCTGTTGTTTTCCTTGGCTGACCCATTCAGTGTCTGTTGCTCAGTACACCAGTGGTTTCTTTCTTTTTCTGGACATTCCAAATTGTTGTATTGGCTATGCCCAAAATTTGTGCAATGCCTCTAATTTAGATTTGACCTATTTTCTCAGCTTCAAAATGGCTTGCATTTCTCCCCTAGACAGTTCTCTGATCTTCATGTGGTGTTAACATTTTTAACAACAAATGCAGTCTTCACAGGTTAAACTATTTATGTTTAAACAATCAATCTAACAAAACACACCTGGGTAACAAGAAACATCTATCAGTCACATGTTCAAATATTTTTGCCCACCTACAAGTGGTTTGATATAAAATGCGCTATGTTCCATGTTGTTTAAGACATGTACACATAATTACCAGGAATTAAAAGCTGAAATTCTAAACACTGTTCTCATATTCATCTTTTGATCTCAAACACAAATGTCTTCAGTCTACAGCAAAAACAAATAAAATGGCCTTGCCATTCCAATATTTTTGGAGAGGAGTGCATATAGACTTTCAATGTCTGGCAAAGAAAATGTCAGCAACCCAGTGGTATAACTGGAAACCATTTCAGCATGCTCAACAACATGTTGAGCCAGAGCCAACGACTTGTGAGCCAGAAGCATGTGACTGTATTGTTGACAAGAATGTGCCCTGAGGTGTCGGACCAGCTTGCATTTTCTGCTTCAGGATATGCCCTTAGGTATTCTCCCTGTAAAACTGGAACCAGTAACAACAGAAATGGGAGGTCAGCTTGGGGAAGAAAAAAAACATACTCAAAATAAAATCTGTGTGGCTAGAACTGCAGCATTTTTAGCAACCCATCAAAGGGTCGTATGTACTATTGCGGACTGAAACTAATGCAGTGGAATGTTGTTTGGTGTTAAACAGTAGTCATAAACCCCTTATGCTCCAACATAAGGAATGTTTTGGAGCTCTTGTATGAGCATTAATACTCTGAGTGATTCTTATGCTCAGTAGACTACAATATCAGCTCATTTAGTAATCCTCATCCTCAAAAAAAAAAAAAACTATCAGAATGTTAAGTGATTCTTATCCTCAATATTCAATACTATTGCCATTTGGAGTGATTGCCATCCTTAATAAGAAGCAGTATAACACATGGCTGAGTGATTTCTCAGTTTCAATAAAGTATGCTGTTTGCACTATTTATGAGTGCTGTCTGTTATTGTCTGGTGAGGTGCACCATCAAACTCTTGCAATGGCTTTAATACACATCCGAAATTAGTTCAGAAGAAAACGGTTCTTGTGGCCAGCAATGAAAGAAAATAACGGAAGGTTAACTATGTAACAGTAGTTCTAAACAGAGGACTGAGAGAGCCACCTAGATCACTCAATTTGACAATAACTGACAAGGACAAGCGCAACATACAAGGGACCTTTTTTATAGGTTACCCATGTGGGGTTCAAGGTCACAAGGGGATGACTTTGCTATTGGTACTCAACAAGGAAACAAGCAGATGGGAAAACTCTCCAAAATCTTAAGGGGGGAAAAATCAGTTGCAGCATAATGGTAATATACCTACAGTGGTGCTTGCAAAATTTGTGAACCCTTTAGAATTTTCTATATATTTAGGATTTGTGTGTGTATTAAAGCTTTTAGGACTTGTGTGAAAGTTTGATATTTTTATATTGTAGGTATTCTACATACATAATATATCTATATAATGTATGTATGTGTGTGTACACACACACACATATATATACACGTGTATATACACACACACACACACACACACATATATATATATATATATATATATATATATATGCACATACAGTGAGGGAAAAAAGTATTTGATCCCCTGCTGATTTTGTACGTTTGCCCACTGACAAAGAAATGATCAGTCTATCATTTTAATGGTAGGTTTATTTGAACAGTGAGAGACAGAATAACAACAAGAAAATCCAGAAAAACGCATGTCAAAAATGTTATAAATTGATTTGCATTTTAATGAGGGAAATAAGTATTTGACCCCCTCTCAATCAGAAAGATTTCTGGCTCCCAGGTGTCTTTTATACAGGTAACGAGCTGAGATTAGGAGCACACTCTTAAAGGGAGTGCTCCTAATCTCAGCTTGTTACCTGTATAAAAGACACCTGTCCACAGAAGCAATCAATCAATCAGATTCCAAACTCTCCACCATGGCCAAGACCAAAGAGCTCTCCAAGGATGTCAGGGACAAGATTGCAGACCTACACAAGTCTAGAATCGGCTACAAGACCATTGCCAAGCAGCTTGGTGAGAAGGTGACAACAGTTGGTGCAATTATTCGCAAATGGAAGAAACACAAAAGAACTGTCAATCTCCCTCGGCCTGGGGCTCCATGCAAGATCTCACCTCATGGAGTTGCAATGATCATGAGAACAGTGAGGAATCAGCCCAGAACTACACGGGAGGATCTTGTCAATGATCTCAAGGCAGCTGGGACCATAGTCACCAAGAAAACAATTGGTAACACACTACGCCATGAAGGACTGAAATCCTGCAGCGCCCGCAAGGTCCCCCTGCTCAAGAAAGCACATATACATGCCTGTCTGAAGTTTGCCAGTGAACAGCTGAATGATTCAGAGGACAACTGGGTTAAAGTGTTGTGGTCAGATGAGACCAAAATGGAGCTTTTTGGCAGCAACTCAACTCGCCGTGTTTGGAGGAGGAGGAATGCTGCCTATGACCCCAAGAACACCATCCCCACCATCAAACATGGAGGTGGAAACATCATGCTTTGGGGGTGTTTTTCTGCTAAGGGGACAGGACAACTTCACCGCATCAAAGGGATGATGGACGGGGCCATGTACCGTCAAATCTTGGGTGAGAACCTCCTTCCCTCAGCCAGGGCATTGAAAATGGGTCGTGGATGGGTATTCCAGCATGACAGTGACCCAAAACACACGGCCAAGGCAACAAAGGAGTGGCTCAAGAAGAAGCACATTAAGGTCCTGGAATGGCCTAGCCAGTCTCCAGACCTTAATCCCATAGAAAATCTGTGGAGGGAGCTGATGGTTCGAGTTGCCAAACGTCAGCCTTGAAACCTTAATGACTTGGAGAAGATCTACAAAGAGGAGTGGGACAAAATCCCTCCTGAGATGTGTGCAAACCTGGTGGCCAACTACAAGAAACGTCTGACCTCTGTGATTGCCAACAAGGGTTTTGCCACCAAGTACTAAGTCATGTTTTGCAGAGGGGTCAAATACATATTTCCCTCATTAAAATACAAATCAATTTATAACATTTTTGACATGCGTTTTTCTGGATTTTTTTGTTGTTATTCTGTCTCTCACTGTTCAAATAAATCTACCATTAAAATTATGGAATGATCATTTCTTTGTCAGTGGGCAAACGTACAGCAGGATATCAAATACTTTTTTCCCTCACTGTGTGTGTATATATATATATATATATATATATATATATATATATATATATATATATATATATATATATATATATGCATGTATGTAGAATACCTAAAATATCATCATATCTTCACACAAGTCCTAAAAGTAGACGAAGAGAACCCAATTAAACAAATGAGACAAAAATATTATACTTGGTCATTGACTTAAGGCCCTTTCACACTGAGACTGAGTTGATAAAGAGAAGTGTCTCACAGACGAACGGTGCTTTCACACCAAATGAATGATCTTCAGCTAACTCACGCTGGCCGAGAATGCATTTTACACCTGCACACTAGGTGGCGCAACACACTATACAGCTGAGTGGCCTATCATCTTTGACCACTGAGTAGAACAATCAGTTAAATGTTGGCACATAGCACCATAACACAAACTACCAAGAAGCACAGAAACTGTGTGTATTCTATCCAGAAAGGGAGGCAGAAAGGTTTTTTTGTGTGTGTTTTTTGAACAGCACCATCAAGCTGTTTTAGAATGAATTAAATAATGTGAAATCTAATGCAATAACACAGTATTGGGACTAAAACCCGTTTATTTGTGCAAGATATATATATATATATATATATATATATATATATATATATATATATATATATATATATATAAAAAAAAAATCTGAAAGTATAAAATATGTATATATAGATGAAAGAACAATAAGAATAAGAATTATAAGATTAAAGGGGACTACAATTATACACTATATAAAAATAACCTTTTTGTCAATGATTTTGTAGTCACTGTGACGTTTATCAAAAAGTTCTCTGTTGTTATACACGAATGATTTTCAAAACAGCTTTCTGTGCTGACACCTATCTTGCCTTTTGTGCAACAGCAGTGGCTCCAGGCACGTGATCTAAAACTCAAATATAATTGGACGGCCTGTTTCATTGTGGAGCAAGGGGAGGAATCGACACACTGGGAAAAAAAAAATCTTGCTTTGTCATGACTGGTGTGAATAGCTCCATAGGGATCTATTGTTTCAATTCAAGAGCATCATCGCACCGTACATTCGCGTCGCTTAATCATGCTCAGTGTGAAAAGCCCTTTATTAATGAAAAATTACCCAATGTTTCATCTTCACAACATGTTTGTGGAACTGTGTCATGGCACGAGAAAATAGATTTCTGAGGACCTCAGAAAAAGAGTTGTTGATGCTCATCAGGCTGGAAAAGGTTACCAAACCATCTCTAGAGAGTCTTTTCTTTGTCTACTTTTAGGATTCTAATGGGTTCACAAACTTTCACGCACCACTGTAACCTTCCATTACTCTATGTAAACAAAATACAGTTATGTGTGGGCATGCATTTCATCAGCATTTGTCTGAATGCTGAATAATATTAAACACTGTGGATATACACAACACACTGTTAAAACTTTACTGCATGTGAGTCTTTCAGTATGTCAGTGTACTTCTGCTCACCACGCTTACTGTATCCACACTTAAACACCTTCTTTTGCATCATGATACAAAATGGTAATAGTAACAGCAATGGTATATGAATAAAATTACTCATTGATGTGGATCCATATGAACTCCCAGAGAAATAACCTGCATATTCTACTTTCTCTAACATTTCCAGGCATCAGGTGTGTGGCTGGAGTGCCTATTCTTTTGGACATGACCAATTTCAAGTCACTTGAATCATATGTATAGTGAACAAATTAATGGGTATAGGATCGACATGAAGATAAAAGAATAAAATAAGTTATTAAAACTGTGTGTTATGCTAATGTTACAGGTTCCATTATTGTTTTCCACAGCAATATTTATGTTTGCCCTGTTGCATTATTGATGGAAGAAGCAACCACATAAGTTAAAGCACATACACATATTTAAGCAGTAAATATAAATATATGACTCAAATGTTCAGTGACTACTTAGATTATCTGACAGATGACTGACTAACACAGATAAAATGGCAGATATATCAGAATCAGCAGAACCTGAACCTAAATGTGTAATGATTAAAAAAAGTATGCATTTGTAATGCTTGAAAAAACAAGTGTAAATTTGATGGGGTTTTTTTAGGTTAAAAGGTTAAAAATTCAGGCAACAGAAATACATGTTAAAAAAAATTCAAGCAGTAAGAAATTCAGGTTAAAAATTTTGAGTTGGGCCATTCAGAGAAATTTACTCAAAGTGCCAGTGGGCCACTTAATAAAGCTAATCCTTTAATCTAATAAAGCTCAATCCTGGCCAATCACACACAAACTTCTGAGCTGATGGAGAGGGGCTTCATTTATTAGTCATACTTTATGGCGATGCATCTTGCTGGGTTGCTTATGCATCAACAACATGGAACATACCAACATGGAACATGCCATGAAGTCTAAGATGAACTGACAATGAAGTAAAGATATTGTTGCATGAAGTAGAACAAAACAAAAATAGTTTATTTGGCACTTTTATGATGAGTAGTTTGTAAAAAAAACCAACATTTTTTCAGTAAATATATTTCCAATAAGGCTATTCACATGAAATTTTCACCGGATATCAGTATTAACTCAAGAAATCAAGAAATATAAAGAATTCACAACATTAAAGTCCATAAATAAAATTATGTGTAATAAAGTGGAATGACACAGGAAAAAAGTATTGAACACGTTAACTGAAATTTATTTAATACTTACTGGAGAAGCCTTTGTTTGTAGTGACAGCATCCTGTATGAAGAAAGTAATTGGCTACAGGATTCGGGTGAGATTTTGACCCATTCCTCTAAACATATTTTCTTTAAATCTTGTTCAATTGGATTCAAGTCAGGTGATTGATTGGGCCATTCTAAGACCTTGATTTTTTTCTCTGAAACCAATTGAGTTTCCTTTGTGGTATGCTTTGGATCATTGTCCTGCTGGAAGGTCCACCCACGTCTCATCTTCATCATCCTGGTGAATGGCAGCAGATTCTTCTCAAAAATCTCCTGATAAAGGGCTCCATTGATCATTCCTTCAATTATATGAATCTGCCAGTACCATGACATGAAAAACAGCCCCACACCATGATGCTTCCACATCCAAACTTCACTGTTGGTATAGTGTTTTAAGGGTGATGTACAGTACCATTTCTTCTCCAAACATGGTGTGTAGTCTAACAGCCAAAAAGTACAATTTTGCTCTCGTCTGACCAAACTACACTCTCCCAGTATTTCATAGGCTTGTCCTAATGAGTTGTAGCAAACTTTAAACAAGCTTCGATATGCCTTTTCTTTAGTAATGGAGTCTTGCTTGGTGAGCGTGAGCAGTGGTGTGCATTGCCTATTGTCTTCTCTGTGACAATGGTACCTACTGCCTCCAATTGTTTTTGGAGCTCTTTCCAAGTGGTCCTTCGCTCTTGTGACTATTCGTCTGACTCCATGGTCAGAAATCTTGTGAGGAGTTTCTGTGCGTGGCGGGTTCATGATGTTGCTTCCACTTGCGCATTATGGCCCCAATGGTGCTTATTGGAAGATTCAGAAATTTTGAAATATGTCTGTATCCGATTCCATCAATACATTTTGCAGCATAAGGTTCCGAACGTCTTGGGAGAGCTCTTTGCTTATACCCATCATGAAATGTTTCTTATGTGACACATTGGTAAAGAAAAGCCTTTTTATAGACCATCAATTTACTAACCCAGCTGATATTAATTTGCACAGATAAGCAGTATAATTACTTAGGGATTTCAGTTGGTTCCTTGCCTTACCTTACCTTGGAGAACTGCTTATTCTTAGTGTGTTCAATACATTTTTTCTGTGTCATTCCATTTTATTACACATAACTTCATTTATGGACTTTAATGCTGTGAATTCTTTATATTTCCAGATTTCTTCAGTTAATACTGATGTCTAGTGAAAATTTCATATGAATAGCCTCATTGGAAATACATTTTCTAAAAAAAATGTTGACACGTTCAATACTTATTTCCCCCACTGTGTGTGTGTGTGTGTGTGTGTGTGTATGTGTGCACATTCTATTTTCCCAATTACATTTAGAAACTCTGCAGTAGCATGAATATTTGTCATTTTTGCTGTCTTTTCCTTTTAGAAATGCAAGGTATTGCAGGGTGAGCAATAGAAATGAAGTAAAGACGTGTCATTATTCAACTAGTAATTGGCAGGTAAATGCCAGTACTGTCTCCACTTTCTCTTTGAAATGTACCCATAGCTAAAAGCCCTAGCAAACGAAATCAACTGATCATCCACTTCACACTCTCAGCATAGAGATTCCAGTGGTGCTAAAAACACATTCCCTCTGCAAACCTGCATGAGACAAGGTATAACATCAATAGATCTTTAAATGTTCCTTTTATACGATTTTGCTTTACTGTCCATCTGTGTCATCTGTCTGCACCTTTGAGCACTGAAGTCAGTAATTACTGCTCCATGATATAGATTCTCCGTATAGTCAGCTTACCTGCTATTACACTTTTCTACCACTATGGGTTCTTGTATGTGCATGGTCAGGAGTGTGTGGAAATACATGCACATCCTTATGCGTAAGCAAAACTTAATAAAAACTATTCAGTGCATAGAAACAAAGCTAGGCCCAGGTTCTTTTTTTAAAAATATTTTTTTATAAATACTTTGATTTATTTTTGATCCAATTTTAATTTAGATTAATACAAATTTACAGTTTATTATGTTGGGCCAGATTATGTTGGGTATTAATCAGATCAGTCCCAGCCCATAGGCCGTATGTTTGACATTGCTCTAGATGTGAACCAGATAAGCATGTTTTTGTTTTCAAGGCATCACAAATAAACTAAAACGAAATGCATTATTTGTTTTGAATTGGGAAGCCAAAGAATGCACTCTTGTTGGCGAATGGGATCCTGTGACTTGATCACTGCATAATCGAGCATATATTTGAAAAAGAATCTAGCAAGTAACTGCAAAGTGCTTCATTAACGATAGTAGTAAAAAGGTATAGTAAAAGTTGTGGCACAAATTAAGCATAGTACCAAAAATTTCAAGAGAAACAAGACATTTCAAACAAGTCCTTCATGATTTCCAAATAAACAAACATGAACCAGGTGAGGTATAAGTGTAAATGGTGTAAGATTAGGCAATTTTCAACAATAGCGCAGCCCTGTACACTTTGTGGTTTTTCATTGTGATGGGCACAAATTTTTTTTTTTTTAAATATACACATTATTTTCTTTGTATTCTTACAGCATCAATGAACATACAGTATACCTGCAGTGTGCTATATGTAAGCCCAGTTCCTATCCTTTCTTTCTCTTTAAAACCTGAAATTAAGAATGATAATTTCCTGCTATGCCCCCAAGCAACAATATATAAAAATAACAGGAGGGCACAAAATGAATAGAACAAATTATACATGTACAGTATGTCTTCAAAATATGTTTTGCTAACAAAAGTTTTTTGGGGGAGTTAGTGGGGTTGTTCAGTTGTTCAAATATTATTTCCCCAAAAGCAGCCTACTGGCAGGCCCTCTACTTTTCACTGTTTGGATAAAATTCTGCCCAACGGTTCTCAAAAAAGCGCCTCATGGAGTGTCCGGCCATGCCCACCTCTGATGTGTCTTCGTTAAAGAGCTCACAGTTGTTAAAGATCAGCTGAGCGTCTGTGGCAAACTCCTCACAAGTACAATAGCTGCAGCAAGGAACATATACATTTATATGTTAAAATGTAAAGTTAAAATTTGACCCGGAAAACATGTTGCTGCACAAAGTAAACAGATTGGTTGTTTGAAATAACAGTATTTAACTGAGCACAACGAAAAGCAAATGAATAAATCAGCATCCAATTATAAATAATTACAAATAATAAACCAAATGCCTAAATCATCAGTGTTCATCTCCATCTCAATTTGTGGAATGAAAGAGACACACACACAAACACACATTATTTTTACATTACTGTATAAACACACTCACAAGCAATCTTACCCTCCCTGTAGAAGCCTTTCCCGCATGGTCTGGAAATCCATAGGGTTTTTAATGATGCGGCGGTACCCAGGCACAAGTCGGGGGTTGACTGGCTCTAGGAAGGGCCAAGCATCAGGATGGGCCTCCATCTCCATCAGAATAATCCTGAGAAACACAAATATGTTTAATACTAGTGTAAAATTATATTATATATATGTATGTGTGTGTGTGTGTGTGTATGTGTAATACCAATATGCGTCATTATAATGTAACACTGTTGCTTTCTAACTAGACTGTAGTTCATTTTCAAGCTATGATCATACAGACATGAACATGAGCTATAATTTACCTATGTTTATACCCATGTCAAGCTATTAACACTTTTCAAATTCTTAACTGAGATATAATACAATGCAATATAAGTTGTCCCCCCCAAAAAGAGCAGTTTCAAATCCTGAAATCTCTAACTCACTCGCAGTATGTGAGGTCAGGCTGGTTTCGTGTAGCCATGCGTCTGCGTTTGGAGGGCGAGTAGCTTGTCCCACTAGAGGGGGCGAAGGCATATTTTTGCCGTGTAGTCATGTTCTGCCTCTGTCGCTGCTCCTCATTTGAACTTTCTCCTCCACAAGCAGGATGTCGTTTTCGTGCCTTTGCTTTCTGTCGAGCTGATTGTTTTGGCTGAGAATCTTCATCAGTTTCCTTAATAACCATACAACCAAAAATTTTAAATACAACAAAAATAAAAGCAGCATTTAGAAATAATGCAAAGCTGAGTTTCACTTGCTATTAGTTTGTAAGGGTTTGAGTTTCATGCTACATTACCATAGAATTGCAGGTGGGACAGAACCAGTCACCTTCTGGCACCTGAGTGACCTTTGGCCTCAGGCAGAACATGTGCCATCCACGATCACAGCCATCGCATAGCAGTAGACACGCATCATTATCACCCTTATGGCAAACCTGGCACGTCTATAGACACACATGTCCCTCGTATGTTTGTGCATATATTTATACATACAGATCTTAAACATATCAGCTCTTTTATCTGTGAGCAAGAAATCCAACTCAAACACAGATTTTTTTGTTTGTTTCCAAAGTATGTAAGAAATGTCATGTACTCAAAGCTGTTAAAAGAACTAGAACATCTGTGAGAAAGAGTATAGTGAACTGCTACCTAGACAAGACTAATAACTTGAGTAAATATCACTCTAATTTTGCAGTTCAGAATGTAACAAAGATTAATGCAGTAAAATACAATAATCTGATCTTGACCTGACCTATTTGATTTCAGACACAACAAATCAATTCACCCAATATTTTTAAAGATCACTTCGGCCCCGTGGATCACCACTTGATGCAGTGCTGGAACCCTATTGTTTTTGTTAGGATTTTCTTCTTATTATTATTGTTCTGATTCTCCATTAATATGGTATGGAAGACCATAAGTCATGGAAATATCAAATTTGGAGGAAAGGGGCAGTATGGCCCTCATTATGCAGACACATGAAGGGACGCATATAGACTATATGACCAACAGTATGTGGCCACCTGACCAATCACAACCATGTGTTTGTTGAACATCCCATTCCGGATTTAGTCCTCCCTAAGTTGTGCACAGTGCCATTGCCATGCTGGAACAGGTTTGGGCCCTTTAGTTCCAGTGAAGGAAAATCTTAATGTTACAGCATACAAAGACATTCTAGACAA
Organism: Ictalurus furcatus; assembly: GCF_023375685.1. NCBI lineage: Eukaryota > Metazoa > Chordata > Actinopteri > Siluriformes > Ictaluridae > Ictalurus > Ictalurus furcatus. The sequence continues at coordinate 9,351,645 of NC_071269.1, forward strand.
TTACGTGCTTCCACTTTTGTGGGAAAGCCCATCCAGTCTCCACATACTTCTGGCCATATAGTGTAAGCCTGATGGTGGTGCAATAGCACAAGGTTTGGTCCATATCTCAACAAGGAACCAATTAAAGTTTTTCTTGCTTTTTCGCCCCACTGATTCCTTAGGCTCTCCCAAACACAAAATAGCCTCAAGAAATGAGTTTAGAGACTGCTGCGTCTCGGTTATAATGGAGACGTTGCTCAGCAACAGAGTTCCGGATGATGCCATTCAGCTACATGGGCTCACCTTGTTTCATGCCAACAGATATGCAGCACTGTGTGATAAGGCTTGCAGTGGTGGCTTGTGTGTTTACATCAACATGGAATGGTGTTAGAACTTGGTGCTAGTTCCTAGTTACTGCTTGTTGCTGGTTGAGTTTGTGACTGTTAGATGCAGACCATTTTATTTACCAATGGAAGTCACTACTGTCCTTATTTGGAGTGTATACCCCTACCTCAAGTGCTAATGTCAAGGAGGTGCTCTGTGAACTGTATGGGGCTATTAGTGAATTGCAGAATACACACCCTGATGGACTGTATTGTTTCCGGAGATTTCAAGCACGCGAATCTCAAGTCAATACTGCCTAAATTCCATCAGCATATGGAATTTGTAACGAGATGGGCGAACATGCTGGATCTTGTTTACACAAACATCCCCTGTGCATACCTGGCGGAGCCTTGCCCCCATCTCAGACCACATCTCTGTTATGCTAATCCTAGCATACCGACCACTCATCAGACACTCCTAGCTGGTTCTGAAGCAGGCGGAAATCTGGCCAGCAGGAGCCATCTTATCTCTTCAGGACTGTTTTGAGCACACTGATTGGCACATGTTCAAGGAGACTGCAACTGATGGTGAGTCCACCAACTTGGAGGAATACACGGCATCAGTGACCAGCTACTTCAACATGTGCATTGAAGATGTCACTGTCTCCAAGACTATCACTACATGCGCCAACCAGAAGCCATAAATGACTGCGAAGGTGCATAAGCTGCTGAGGACCCACGTTTCCACCTTCAGATCAGGTAACAAGGTGGCCCTGAGAACAGTGAGGGCCAAACTGTCCCGGGCCATCAGAGAGGCAAAGCACACACACGCCCAGAGAATCCACAGCCACTTCAAGGACAGTGGTGCATGTGGCAGGGCATCCAGGCCTTCACCAACTTTCAAGACATCATCACCTCACTGTAACAGTGATGCCTCCCTTCCAGATGTGCTGAACAACATCTGAGCTCGGTTTGAGGCCCATAATGATGTGTTAGTAAGAAAGACCACCCCTCCTCCCATTGACAAAATGCTGTGTCTAACCACAGCTCCTGTGAGGAAAACTCTGTGCAGAGTCAACCCACAGAAAGCTGCTGAACCAGACAAAGGTCCTGACAAAGTGGTCAGAGGATGTGCAGACAAGCTGGCGGATGTTCTCACTGACATCTTCAGTGCCTTCCAGAGCAGTGCCATCATTCATTTACATTTATATTTATTCATTTAGCAGACGCTTTTATCCAAAGTGACTTACAAATGAGGAAATACAAGCAATTCAAATATGGAAATACAAGCAATTCAAACATGCTTCAAGGCCACCACCAACATCCCCTTGCTGAAGAACTCTTCAGTGTCTTGCCTCAATGACTACTGTCCAATTGCACTAAAAACCATCATCATGAAGTGCTTCGAGAGGCTAATCTAGGAGGCACATTGTGACCCTGCTGCCCCCTCACTGGACCCCCTGAAGTTCGCATATTGTTCTAACTGCAAAATAGACAATGCCATTGCCACCACCCTCCATCTGGCCCTCACACACCTGGACAAAAAGGACAAGTAAGTTTGAATGCTGTTCATAGACTTCATCTCAGCATTCAACAAAATCATTCCTCAGCACCTGATTGGAACGATCGGGAGCAGCATCTCCAGCACCACCACACTGAGCACTGGGGCCCCCATGGCTGTGTGCTCAGTCCACTGCTGTTCACTTTGCTGATTCATGACTGTGCAGCAATGCACAGCTTGAATAACATCAACAAGCTCGCTGATGACACGACTATGGTGGGTCTCATCAACAAGAACGATAAGCCAGCGTACAGACAGGAGATGCAGCGGCTAACAGACTGGTGCAGAGCCAACAACCTGTCTCGGAATATAGACAAAACAAAAGAAAATTTGTTGACTTCAGGAGAGTGTGGAGCAACCACCCTCCATTGACAGCTCCTCCATGGAGATCATCAAGAGCAGCAAATTCCTTGGTATTTGGCTGGTGGAGAACCACACCTGGTCTCTAAACATCAGCTACATAGCCAAGAAAGTCCAGCAGCATCTCTACTTTCTACAAAAGCTGAGAAAAGCCCATCTCCACCCCCATCCTCGCCACATTCTACACAGATCATCAAGAGCATCCTAAGCAGCTGCATCACTACCTGATTTGGAAATTGTACCATCTTGGATTGCAAGACCCTGCCGCGCATAGTGAGGACAGCTGAGTAGATCATCGGAGTCTCCATATTACCTCCAGACATTTACACCACACGCTGCATATACAAAGCCACCAGCATTGTGGATGACCACACATACACCTCACACAAACTCTTCAACCTCCTGCAGTCTGGCAAAAGGTACTGAAGCAGTCCGGCCCTCACGGCCAGAATGTGTAACAGTTTCTTCCCCAAAGCCATCAGACTCCTTAACAACCAAAGTCTGGGCTGATACTCATACTCAACTGAACAACAGTTCACCTCTTTTGCAAAAATCTCTTTTTTAAATTGATACTAATACACTGTACACTAGACAGCACTGAGCTATCAAAAGACTACCTAATCTCAGTAACATTTAAACTGTTCACATGCAATTATCTTTGTGTTGATATCCTCCTGAAAAAGGAGTTTTCACTTGAGCACCGGAGACCAAACATTTCTCTATATACTGTACTCCTCCATAGGTCTTCCATCCACAAAGTAAAAAGAGTGGTTTATGGTTACACCTGTTGTAAGAACACACTTAGTTTGTGGCAGTTATTAAGGTAATCCCTAACTGCACACACAATAACAGTTTTCCACAGAGAAATGTTGAGATGTTAGGACTGCAAATGCTACGAACAGTTTTGCCGCCAAATCGCCAGCATTGAACAGTTGATAACTTCAACAAACTAGACGGTAAGTTAAAATTATAATGAATTCAGCTACATGACTCTGATGTTCATAAGTTCCTAGTTACACAATTGCACTTTTTGACTATATAGTATACAGTTATAGAAGGGAAATTACTTACTATTTATTATTAAATTATTATTAAATTATTTATTTGCACTAACCAGTGTCACCCAGATGAAGCTGGGTTCCCTTTTGAGACTGGTTCCTCTCAAGGTTTCTTGCTCATGTCATCTCAGTCATTTTTTTTTTTTCCAGAAAAACTCCTTTTTTCAAGCTTTTAAATGTTCTAGCACATTACATTACTGACACCAAATATTCGATTCTATTCCATTTTATATGTATAGCGCTTTTAACAATGGACATTGTCATAAAGGAGCTTTATAGAAATATACAAATTCAGGATATAAATTTTAAATTTATATGGCGAGAAACAATGGCTAAGTTTCCTGTTGTCCCGGTTTTGTCCAAGGTCGAAGAGACGACCTTCCATGCCATATTCCTGTCTGAGGTCGAAGAAACGGCCCCCCCCCAAGCCAAGTTCAGGTCTGCGATCGAAGAGACGACCTCTCAAGCCAAGTTCCTGTCCAAGGTCGAAAAGAGGGCCTCTCAAGCCAAGTCCTTGTCTGCCGTCGAAGAGATGGCCCCCCCAAGCCAAGTTCCTGTCTGAGGTTGTCGCTTCGACCTCTCAAGCCAAGTTCCTGTCCGAAGTCGAAGAGACAACCTCTCAAGCCAAGTTCCTGTCCCAGGTCGAAGAGACGGCCAATCCAAGCTCTGCTCACGCCAAGTTCCTGTCTGAGGTCGAAGAGGTTACCTCTCAAGCCAAGTTCCTCTCTGAGGTCGAAGAGACGACCTCTCAAGCCAAGTTCCTCTCTGAGGTCGAAGAGACGACCTCTCAAGCCAAGTTCCTGTCCGAGGTTGAAAAGATGACCTTTCAAGCCAAGTTCCTGTCCGAGGTTGAAGAGGCGACCTCTCAAGCCAAGTTCCTGTCTGACGTCGAAGAGATGACTTTTCAAGCCAAGTTCCTGTACAAGGTTGAAGAGATGATCTTTCAAGCCAAGTTCCTGTCCGAGGTCGAAGAGACGACCTCTCAAGCCAAGTTCCTGTCTGAGGTCGAAGAGACGACTTCCCACGCTAAGTTCCTGTCCAAGGTCGAGAGGCAACCCCCCACACCAAGTTCCTGTCCGAGGTTGTAAAGACGGCCTCCAAAGACACGTTCCTGTCTGGGTCAACGAGGCGACCTCCCACGCCAAGTTCCTGTCCGAGGTTGAAGAGACGGCCTTCCAAGACACATTTCTGTCTGAGGTCGATGAGGCGATCTCCCATGCCAAGTTCCTGTGAGAGGTTGAAGAGATGAACTTTCAAGCCAAGTTCCTGTCCGAGGTCGAAAAGAAGGCCTCCCAAGTAAAGTTCCTGTCTGGCTTACAAACATGACAGCCATGGACTGCAATTCCCAGAAAACTCACATTAACTCTAATCATGCACACCTGCATCCTATTCACAGCACTCATAACCACGCTATATAAGAGACCTTTTGAACACTATGACTTCGCGAAGTATTACGCTCAGTTGCCTAGTCTCTGTCGTATTTCCAAGCCCTATCTCGTGTTTGCTTTTCTGGTTATCGATTTTGTTTACCTCGATTCTCTGCTCTGCCTTGTTTAGCTTGTCTGCCTGATTGTTTGACCATAGCCTGCCATGGACTTTGTTTTCTGCCTGATCATTTGTACTCCGTATTGTTTGATTAAACTGCCATACCTTAACTTGCTTCTCTCCTGTGCCTACATTATGTGACAATTGATCATCTAAGCATTACCAATGAGTAGACCACTGTACTGAGGTGGAACTCAATACAAAAGTTTTTTTCTAAAAACAAAAACCGGCGTAGCCATATATAGCTACAACGTATTAAAATTTTTACTTAATACAATATTTCCATCAAAAGAAAAATTATGACAAACTGTCTAAACGCAATAAAGCGAAACAAAATAAAACTGAGTGCTACAGTAATGCATGTATTTTTGCATCAATGATCAAACTTCAACTGTAAATTAAATTAAAGTCACATGCCAAACATGTAAAAATACCATTACTAACTGAATTATTAATGATTTATTGGCATGTGCACAGTACAGGTATTGTACAATAGACTTGAATTATGGACCTATGTGTTCACTTTAAACCATTTTTCAATAGAAACTTTAAATCATAGAAAAGAACAAAAGTTTCCATTGGCAAGGAAGGAGTAAATGGAATTCATTCAACACTACTCTGAGGTAGGACATTCATATTTACACGTGCACAGACGAATCGACATGTCACTTCCTGTTTGCTGGCATTCTGCAACAACCACGTTACTGCTGCACTATTCTACCACACACCTTAATCATGTTACGTTAAATACAATAGTTATAATGCATGTACAATGTGAATTGATAACACTAACTTTACATTATTTAATCTAATTAGAAACTTGTTTAAATTAGGTTTTGCATAAGCAATGTAATCACATTTTGATAAGCTACGTAATATTTTTATATAAATCATACATAATATTTTTTCTTAAATCTAACTGACGACCCATTCCATTTTTTGTCAGTGTAGGCTCGACGACGTTTAATGTGCTCTGCTGCTTGTTGCAAAACGGTTCTAAGAGAGGTCCATAAATCTACTGGCCAAGCACAAGCAGATCTTGGGCTTCAGTACAAGAAACAGCAACGTTCGGTTGGAGAAAGAATATATGTTGTACATAGTATATGTCCCGGCAGAACTACTGTATGTACTAGCAAGCCGTGTTTGTTCAAATGAAACATGACTGCCCCCTACTGGTCTTCTCATTCCTGCGCCCACAGCATGGATGTGATACCGCATAAAAGCAGAAGCGTCAGGATCACAGGTATCTCAGTAGTAGTATGTGTAGTCAACAGCAAAGACAGTGCCAGAACTGTCCTTCCTCCTTTTGGGATGAGCAATGCTGCCCTTCTAGCTACATCAGATAACCGGCCGGCCCAGCATTCTGGGAACAAAAGGAGAAACAAAGGGAGGAAGAGGGGAGAGAGAGGGAGCAAGCAGGAGAGGCAGAGTAAGAGGGAGGAAAGTAAAATGGTTCTCCGTTTCCCAGACATGCTGTTATCTGATTCTCAGCCAGCTGTGAAGCGATCCCCCACGATGCCAGGCAATGGCACTGGACTTTGTGGTGGACGGCTCTGGCTCCTCCCCTATCTGACGGATGGCAGCAGGTCCTCCATCCCCTGGCGAACGGCACCCTCTTCCCCTTTCAGGTGGATGGTAGTAGTCCCTCCGCCTCCCAGTGGATAGCAGTCCTCCCCATGGCCATGATCCTCCCACAGCGGCGAGGGCTCTCCCACAGCGCATCCCTCCTCATTCCCAGTTTCGTCACCAATTTAACAAACTCCAAAGATGAGCAAGGTGGAGGTGGGAACCGGCTGAACATCAACATAAAATTTAATAATAAACAGAACTCAAAAATAACACAAACGTAGCTCAAGCATAAAACACGTGTGTCTCTCTCTCCCCCTGGTACTTCCAGATGCTCCTTTATGGTACTCTCCCAGTGATTAGAAAACTGTGTGCCAGGCACGCATCCTCACAGCCTGACCCCTCCCTCCTCCTTGTCACACTCCTCCTTCCCGGGTTTCTGCACCAATGTAACAAACTTCAAAGATGGGCAAGGAGGAGGTGAGAACGTGCTGAACATGTATGAAAAATATAATAATAAACAGAACACAAACATAGCACAAATGTAGCTCAAACATAAAACACACTTGCGTCTCTCTCTCTCTCTCTCTCCCTGGTGCTTCCAGTTGCTCCTTTATCACTCTCTCCCACTGATTAGACAACTCTGTGCCAGATGTGCATCCTCACAGCCTGGCCCCTCCCTCCTCCTCATCACATTCCCTATTTCCCCGGCACCAATGTCCTAATACAAGTACTTCTATCTTGTCAGAATTAAGTAAAAGGAAGTTAATAAGCATCCAGTGTCTAACTAATGTCCTTGTAACAAACTTCCAAGATGAGCAAAGAGGAGGCGGGAACCTGTTGAACCACAACATAAAGTTAGATACTAAGCAGGACTCAAACGTGAGTCTCTCTCTCTCTCTCCCTGGCACTTCCAGCCGCTTTTTTATCGCTCTCTCCCACTGACTAGACAATTCAGTGCCAGGCATGCATCCTCACAACATGAGCCCTCCCTCCTCCTTTCACAGCCCTTTACACATTCCTCAACTTTATTAAGCTTGTGTCTCTCATCTGGCTTTGTTGAAACGTACAACTGCGTGTCATCTACATAACAGAGGAAACTAATACCATGTATACAAATAATTTTACCCAGAGTTTGCATATATAAAGAAAAAAGCAGTGGGCCTAAAACAGAACCTCTCAGAACACCAAACTTTACTTTAGTGTGCGTAGACAAGTCCCCATTTACATCTAAAAACATAACAATCAGTCAAATAAAACCTGAGCCAGAGGGCCGTTCAATTAACTCAAACAACATTTTCTAGTCTAGCAAGGAGAATAGTATGATCAGTGGTATCAACAGCTGCACTAAGGTTAAGCAAAACATGCAAGGAGACAAATCAGAGGCCAGTAGCAGTTCATTTACCACTTCAACCAGAGCTGTCTTAGTGCTATGATGAGGCCAAATCCTGACTGATATACTTCATGAATGTTATTCCTATGTAGGTATGAGTATAACTGCTCTGCTACAACTTTTTCTATGATATTGGAGATAAAGGGTAGGTTTGATATTGGCCTATAGTTGGAGAACTGACATGGGTAGAGGTCAGGATTTTTAATCAGGGGTTTGATAACTACTAGTTTAAAAGATTTGGGTACATAGCCAGTGCTAAGGGAAAATCTGATTTTCTAGAAGAGGTTTGATTGCTGTTTAATGAAACAGGTAGGTAAGGGATCTAGTACACAAGTTGATTTTTATGAGGAAATTTGTGAAATTAATAAAACATTCTAATCGCTGATCTGATATTATCTACAGGGTTAGTTATCAAATTGTCTGGCTTTAAATTTGAAGTCTGAATTATTTTTTTTTTGACTGATATTTTAAATTTTGCTATTGAAAATTTTCATGAAGTCATCGCTGCTACATATTAATGGTGTGCATGTTTCTGTGGTAGTCTTATTCCTAGGTAGTTTTGCTACAGTACTAAATAAGAATCTAGGATTATTTTTATCATCATCTATTAGGGTAGACAGATACATTGATCTAGCAGCACTAAGAGACTTTCAATAGCTCAAGAGGCTCTCCTTCGATGCTGTTAACAAGACACATAAGGCAAATGCATACAGGGTTATGTGGAATAAAGTGTCAAGTGAAATAAAGTATCCAGATAATACAGTGACAGTGAGTTAATAAATATAAGAAAAACAGAACAGCAAAGACAAGTGTAAACACTGAAGTCAGCAGATAATGTGCAAAGGATAAAGGTGTGTCAGTGGGGTTGTGCTTGAGTAAATTGTATGGAGGCGTGTCTGTGTGCCTACAATCATAGACAACACCTGGTGGATGAGTTATAGTGACTGATAGCAGCAGGTATGAAAGACCTCCTGTACCGCTCTTTGCTGCAGGGTGGCTGGATCAGTCAGCTGAAGGTGCTCTAGAGAGGGTGAAAAGCATTGTCCAGGATAAGCTTACCTAGCATCCTGTTCTGAACAATCAGTTCCAGGGAGGCTAGATTGGTCCTAATGACCAGTGCTAGTCAAGGTACTAGAAAAAAGTAATCCACTACAGATAATAATTACTCCTTTAAAATTGTAATTTGATTACATTACTGATTACTGCATGTAAAAAGTAATCAGATTACTAATTACTTTACTTTCATGTTACTTCCAAAACCTACAAAAATACACCACAAAGTGAAACTCATAGTTCTTTCAGTAATTTTAGCACGCATCAATGTATGACATGATCATAAAATGTTGGAATTATCATAAAACATGCCTCAGGTGTTATCACTGTTTGTAGAACTACCAGACCGATAAAACTTTTCTAACTAGGCTAGTTTGGTGTCGTTAGCCAAGGGAAAGCAAAACTAAGCTATCACTGTATGGGTTTAGCTGCTACAGTGCCATGCAAAGTACATTATATTTCCTTATGCGCTACTCATATCATGTTCACATAAACTGGAACTCATATAGACATTTACACACCTTGTTTTCCTGCCCAGCATCAGAGGACGTTACTGTTTCAGTTTCAACCCATTTACTGGTTTAAAAAAAAAAATCTGCGTATATTCTACCTAAATATATGCCTATATTTGCTTGTATTTTTCTCATTTGTAAGTCGCTTTGGATAACAGCGTCTGCTAAGTGAATAAATGTAAATGTAAATATCCATTTTTCCCCTCACTCAAACTGTGAGCTAGAATTTGGCAGAATTGAGAGCTGTCAGCCAATAAGACACGAGTATTTCCACATATTTTCCTGTAAACCCTGTTTGATTGGTCTCACATCCGTTCACTGAAGATATAAAATTATAGGCTGTCTTCTTTTACTTACGTTCAGTTACGTAGTGACAAACCGCTCTAAGTGGACAATTATTGGTTTCTTAACAATAAATTTGTAACACAAGTAACATCATTTTATTGACATCAGTAACTGTAATCAAATGACAAATTTAAAATGTAATGTGTTACATTACTGTGTTATCAGAAAAAGTAATTAGATTACAGTAACGCGTTACACCTAACTCTGCTAATGACCTGGCCAGCTTTCCTGATCACTTCGTTCAGTCTGCTGGAATCTCCTGCCTTAATGGTACTCCCTGAGCACACTGCTGCATAAAAGATAGCACTGGACACAATTGACTGATAGAACGTGTGTAGCATTGTGCTACATACATTAAAAAAAACTACATTTCCTCAAGAAGTAGAGTCTGCTCTGTCCCTTCCTGTAGATGGCATTGGTGTTACATGTCCGGTCCAGTCTGTTGTACAGATGTACACTCAGATACTTGTATATCTCCACCATCTCTCCTAGGATGGAAACAGCGTTTACCAGGGTCCTTTTATATGGGCACATACTCACCGCCAAAAACTCAATGTCCGGGCAACAGAAGCCTTCCTTGACCATGATATGTCCAGGATTACATCAATTCTTGTTAATGAGAAAAGCGCCTTACCTCTCTGCTTGGTGTCTTGGTCCACCTAAACTGTCTGAAAGCTGGCAATGGTAGCATTAGCATCGGGTAGCCATGTCTCAGTGACACACATAATGCTACATTCTGTGTATTTCCCCTTGATATCTCGCCAATGCCCTAATCTCATCCATTTTATTTGCCAATGACCGCACATTCCCTATGATGATAGATGTTAGGAATGTGTTGTTGACTGAAAGTCTGATGTATACAGTGTAAACAGAAACAGAGACAGGACCATCCCTTGTGGCGCTCCTGTGCTGCATACCACCTGATCCGAGTTCTGTAGGTGCACAAATTGTTGTCTGGTTTTCAGGTAGCCTGTGTCCAAGACATCTTGGTAGTGTCCACATGCAAACTACTTAGCATTTTGCTAAGTAGGGAATGCTGAATTGTTTTGAATGCATTGTAGAAATAAAAGAAAATGCTGTCTGCCTTTTCATGGTGTCAGTAAGCAAACTGCAGGGGTTCTAGTGATGGGCCAAGTGTGGGTCTGAGATGAGCAAGAACCAGTCTTTCCAGAGTTTGCATCATGTCTGAAGTTAGTGCCACTAATCTGAAGTCATTTGGGGCAGTTGGACACCCTTTTCTTGGGTACTGGAACAATACATGAGCTCTTCCACAGCTTGGGAACCTCACCTATTCACAGGCTCAGGTTAAACAGGTAGCACTCCACATAGCTGGTCATGAGCTAACATGGTCATGGGCTAACACTGTCCAGCCTTGCCCTGGTGGAGTCTCAGGAGTTCCTTCTTTACCTGATACACTGCAACAGAAAACCCAGGGTGTGCAGCAGGAGGTCCATCCCTGCATGTGGATCTTTCCTGAATGCAGGGCATCTACGATGTGCTCATAGTGACCATGCTGGATGCTAGACAGAGCCCAGACTAGAGAGGGTGGGGGTAGGATCTTCAGATGTGGAATGGACATGGGAGGGAGAGTGCAGCTGTGGGTGTTGTACCGACATGTGAAGTGGATCAGTACGCGGTGCAGGACCAGTCATGAACCCAGTGCTCCAGTTAGTCCAGAATGCAGCTGTCTTTACTAGAACCAGAAGATATAACCACATCACCCCTATCTTATCCACACTGCACTGGCTCCCAGTAAAATTCTGCATTGATTATAAAATACTACTATTGACCTATAAAACACTGAATAGTCTCATGCTACAGTACCTGAGCAAACTATTGGTCTTTTATGATCCGCCATGCCTACTTCGATCGAAAGGTGCAGGCTATTTATTGGTACCTCGAATAGTGAAGGCTACAGCAGGGGGAAGAGCTTTCTCTTACAATGTCCCTAGTTATGGAACAACCTTCCAATTAGTATTTGGGACTCAGACACAGTCTCAGTGTTTAAGTCCAGGCTGAAAACATATTTGTTTAGTGAAGCTTTTTGTGAATAGTTTTTTTCTTTAGTAAAGGATCAGATCTAGAGGGCTCATAGGCATAGAGTGTTGTGGTGAACGGTGATGTTTGGATGCTGTTGACTCCCCACTTTCACACGTTCACCCAGGTTTGTTGAGGGTGGAGTGGCTGGCTGCCTTATGTCCCAGGGTGTCTGTGTTCCCTTCTGGCTCTCCTTTTTAATTATGCTGTCATAGCTAGTCTTTCTGGAGTCCCTGCTTGCAGTCACAAAAAATACACGGTCCTTAACCATTATGGGGCAAAAAGTACACCTAATAATCTCTTTCTCGCTCTCTTTCTGTTGAGCTACACATGATACTCCTGAGATACCAGTGATCCGGACCCCTTCTGCTCTCCGGACTGGCCTGATCCATCATGATGCCCTACTTCTGGGTGGAGTTCTCATCAATTGGAAGTTACATGCAGCTGCTGAGGATGGCCCCACATGATACAGCCTAAAAATCATTGAGATTGCTGAGGATGGTACCACTTAAAAACCATAAAGATTGTTTACCTCAATCCATATGAACAATTATGCTCTATGATGGCTAGGACTACAATTGCTATTATAGCTTTACGACTACAATTACCACAAACAGTTTTGCACTCGAGTCTCCATCAGTAAACAGTGGATAAGTTCAACAAAACAGACTTTATGTAAAAAGTGTAATGAATTTTTCTGGTTACACAATTGCACTATTTGACCATGTAGTATTAGCACATTTATAGAAGAGATTTACTTATTTATAATCGCACTATCCATTGTTACCCAGATGAGGATGGGTTCCATTTTGAGTCTGGTAGCTCTGAAGGTTTTTTCCTAATATCGTCTCAGGGAGTTTTTCCTTGCCACCATCGCCTCTGGCTTGCTCCTTAGGGATAAATTCATACATTTAAAATCTATATCCTGAATTTATATATTTCTGTAAAGCAGCTTTGGAACAATGTCCATTGTTAAAAATGCTATACAAATAAAACTGAATTTAATTGAATAAACCTGTTGAAAAACTGGTTAAGCTTGTTGGCCCAGACCTTGCCACCATCAGTAGATCCCCTGCTGATCTTGAAACCAGTAATGTTTCATGCCATTCCACACATCTCTGATGTTGTCCTATTGCAGTTTGTTTTCCTGTTTCATTTTGTATGAATCCTTGCTCTCCCATTTTAACATTCAGCTCTCTCTCCTTCATCCTCATCTCCAGCCCTGAAAGCTATTTTACTCCTGTTAAGAAGTGCCTTGAGTTCACTGGAAGTCCAGAGTTTGTTATTTGGATAGCAACAGACTTGTTTGGGGGAAATAATGCTTTCCACACAGAAAATGATGTACCCTCTGATGCAGGGGGTCAAGCTGTTGATGTCCTCACCATGTGGATCAAGGAGTGCCTTCCATTCTGTGCTTTCCAAGCAACCCCTTAGTGTCTCAACTATTTCTTATGGCCATTCAGCAAAGCAGTAGACTTGAATGTATTTTTAATGTTTGCATACAATAAGACCAATGTTCTAATGACACTTGCTGCACAATTTATGAACTGGTGAAAATGTGGAAAGTGTGGACAAGATTGAAACCTGATTAAAGTTTCCGGATATACATCTGTATATATATATATCCGGATATACATATGTATATCAATAAATTTACATCTGCCCTATTGGATCAGCTCCGTTAATTCTTTAGGGCACGAGCACCAGTGGTGCGAAGCCCTATTGGATCACCTCCATTTATTAGGACCCAAGCACTGCTGGTGCGAAGCCCTATTGGATCTGCTCCATTTATTAGAGGGCCCGAGCACTGCTGGTGCGAAGCCCTATTGGATCGGCTCCGTTTATTAATATTAGGGCCCGAGCACCGCTAGTGCAAAGCCCTATTGGATCTGCTCCATTTATTATTATTATTATTAGGGCCCGAGCACTGCTGGTGTGAAGTCCTATTGGATCTGCTCCGTTTATTTAAGGCCCGAGCACCGCTGGTGCGAAGCCCTATTGGATCTGCTCCATTTATTAGGGCCTGAGCACCCATGGTGCAAAGCCCTATTGGATCTGCTCCGTTTATTCTTCTTCTTCTTTTCCGAAATAAATCGCATTTAAGAGGGCCTAAACATACCCGAAAACTCACAAAACTTTGCAGACGCATCAGAACCGGTGAAAATTTACATCTGATAGGAGTTCCAGAATTGCACGTGGCAAAATGGCTCGATAGAGCCACCTACAAATTTTCAACAATGCGCTACGCTTCACCTACATGTACGAAATTCGGTAAACATGTGTAACATGCCAATACATACAAAAACTTCGATTGAGCCCATGCCCTAAACTCAACAGGAAGTCAGCCAGTTTGATTTTTCTCGAATATTTTTGCTCCGTTTTTTGCCATCTCCAGACCTCGTACTTTAACAAACTCCTCCTAGAGATTTCATCCAATCAGCATCATATTTGGTCAGTCTAAAGGCATCGACAATATTAAATTGCGATGCTTTTGAGTTTTCATTGCACAACGTGGGGGTCTTACAAATTTCGATGTTTCGCCATGAAAAAGGAAGTTGTTATAACTCAAACATAGAGTGTTCAATCTGCTCCAAACTTCACAGGTTTGATAAAAGTCCTGGCCTGAAGACATCCACATGCCAAGATTCACTATTAGTCATAGCGCCACCTGCTGGCAACAGGAAATGATACATTTTACATTGTGATACACCCCTAACAACATGTAAGTGCTAAAAAAAAATGGAATGGCATTCCCCTGGCAGAGCAGCCCCAACGTGCACCTGGGTGCAAGGGCCCGTTCATCTTTAATTATTATTATTAGGGCCCGAGCACCAAAGGTGTCTACCAGAGGGCGCATGCACCGAAGGCGCAGGGCCCTTTTGTTTTTCTGGTGTTTATTATTAGGGCCCGAGCACCGAAGGTGCTGTGCCTCCGGTGTCCTCTGCAGGGCGCATGAAAAGGAGGTGCAGGGCCCTATTGTCTTTCTGGTGTTTATTTTTTTTTATTATTATTTATTTATTTATTAGGGCCAGAGTACCAAAGGTGCTGCGCCTCCGGTGTCCACTGGAGGGCGCATGCACCAGAGGTGCAAGGCCCTATTGCTTTTCCAGTGTTTATTATTATTATTATTTTTATGCATTCGTGTGATTTTAAGGGCCTAAACATACCCGAAAACTCACGAAACTTGGCAGACCCGTCAGAACCAGTAAAAATTTAATTATTACGTAGGGCATGGGCGTGGTCGAGGAGCTCCATAGCGCCCCTGAATGCAGGCAATGGTCGGGATGAAGTTGCTCCGATGTGCACGAGATTTACCATAGTCACTGCTCTCATGAAGTGCGACAAAGTTCACATGGTTGTATCTGACTACGCCCAACAGGAAGTCGGCCATGTTGGATGAAATGTTGGCTTTTCAAAGTTTAACATGGCTGAAAATGCATGAAACTTTGCATATGCATTTGTCTTACGACAGTAATTGATGTGATGTTGCATTTTATCATGTTGCAAATGCACATTTGACACAATTGGAACGCGCGAAAACTCAGGATATTTGGCACACTTATTAAAGTATGGCAAATGATACATTTATTTGGTCATTTAACTTAGGTGTGGCAAAATGGCTCGATAGCGGCACCTACAAAATTTCACCGATGTGCACTTTGTGCTACGTTTCACCTACATGTATGAAATTCAGTAAACATGTGTAAGACGCCAAATAAGTACGAAAAGGTCTATTGAACCCATGCCCTAAACTCAACAGGAAGTCAGCCATTTTGATTTTTGTCTTTGCTCGTTTTTTGCTATTTCCAGGCCTTGTACTTTAACGTACTCCTCCTAGAGCTTTCATTAGATCGGCATCATATTTGGTCAGTCTCATCTAAAGGCACTGATGATGCTAAATTGCGAAGCTTTTGAGTTTTTGCTGCACGGCGTGGGCGTGGCGCTCTCACAAATTTCGATGTTTCGCCACGAAAAAAGAAATTGTTATAACTCAAACACACAATGTCCAATCTCCTCCAAACTTCACGTGTTCGATAAAAGTCCTGGCCTGAAGATATCTACATGCCAATGTTCAGTTATAGTCAAAGCGCCACCTGCTGGCAACACGAACTGTCATGTTTTACACTAACTCAGACATTATGTTCAATCTTCACCAAACTTAACCTATTTGATACAAATCCTGCCCTGAAGACATCTACATACCAATATTCATTCATCATTATACCGCCACCTGCTGGCAACAGGAAGTGACATGTTAAACACTAATGTATTCCTAGCAACATATAAAAATATGCCAGCAAATTCTAAACATGCTAGCAACATGCTAGAAACATGTTAAAACGTGCTAGAAACACTTAGCTAAGTGCTAAGTAATAACTTACTGTTATAAGACAGGAAGTTATTATAACTCACACATACAATGTTCAATCTGCTTCAAACTTCACATTTTAAATTAATCCTGGCCTGAGGACATCTACATGCCAATGTTCAGTTATATTCATAGCACCACCTGCTGCAAACATGAGCTGACATGTTTTCCACTAACTCAGACATACAATGTTCAATCTACACCAAACTTCATATGTTTTAAAACTAATTCTGGCCTGAAGATATCTACATGCCAATATTCAGTTATAGTCATAGTGCAATCTGCTGGCAACAGGAAGTGTCATGTTTTACATCGTGATACAGTCCTAACAACATATAAGTGCTAAAAAAATGGAATGGCATTCCCCTGGCAGAGAAGCCCCAACGTGCAGCCGGGTGCGAGGGCCCGTTCATCGCTGCTAGCAGCTTTAATTTTTTGCTCATAACTTCTGTATAATTTGTTGTAAAATCACGAAAGTGGTATCTGCAGTTTCAGTGAGGCATACCAAGTCCGATGATACCCAATTTTACTATGTCGGCCATTTTGGGCATCGACATTTTCCATTGTATTTTAAGATGCTATATTTTAAATCAGCCACTGATAGGCACTTTCAAGTTTTACAGTGGTATCAATGATTGTATGTCATGCAATGTTTCACACATACACAGGTTATTCATATAGTAGACTTCCTAATGCTTAACAAGCCTCAAGAACCACTGGTGTCAATCAATTCATTAAATATTTGTGATTATTTAAAAAACTACTTTTGAGAACTAGTCCTATATTTTTCTTTTTTGTGAACCTCAACAAATTATAACAGGGTCATTTAAAATATGAGCAGGAGAAGTGACCCAAAAGCCTATAATTCCTAAATGAAACCTCAGAACTTATGAAATTAGGTAAGCACATGCATCTTGTGATTCTAAAGAAGCATGCAAAATTCTATAGAGATTAGGCAATAGGTAGCACCATAACAGTTATAAATGTTAATAAAAATGCTATACTTCCATGGCAAATTACCTTCTTCAATTTAAGTGCTTACATGCTTACTAAATAATCTTTTTACGCATGGACTTAGTGCTTGACCCCCGATATTTTTGTTTTGCTTTTTTTGACAAATCAGAAGGCGTGGTTCTCATTTCATTCCCCGTTACTATGTCCCCCCACCCCAAGCCCTAAATCAGGATTGGCTCCGTTTTGAGTCCCTTTTGATTGGTTCCTTGCTGCTTTGTGACTATATATTTTAAAGGGATATACAGATAAAACTGCACTGAAAAAAAGTTGTGGGTGACTACGTATTAATGTATCCTTATTATAAAGTAAATGGAATGAGCAAGACTGTCTGAATGCAATTCAGTGCCCAGTGGTATGTTCTCACCACTTTGATGATAGATTTCTCCCAGGCAATGGCTCTTTCCAGCTGCAGCAGACACAAGGAGAGCTGCGATGCACTTCGGCAGCGGTCCAGGGCTTGCCTCCAAGTCCTCAACCTGGGGGTGATCTCATTCTCCAGGCTACAAACAGACCAATACAAACAACAAAGTAACAAACCCAAATAGATAGCACTCCTATTAAATTTAATATAAACAAAAAAAAAAAGATCCCATCAAAAAGTGAATTCCTGTCTTGCGCTCAGCATTCCTGAATAGGTTCCTCCTATATACCATGACCCAGACCAGGATAACGTGGTTATTGATGATAAACGAATGAATGAGGAAAAAATTATGTTTTACTAAAATGAAGCTTTGTTCTTTTCACACTTGTGAGATACAGAAGGATTTTAATTAACAAATATACAGCAAAACAATACATCAGCCTCATAATGCTGATCGTTGTCTGGCTGCTTTTCACCTGTAGACAACTACAGCAAAACTTGGGAAACTCTCAAAACAAAGGTTAGAATTGGTTTCTTTTTTAAAATGAGTTATAATACATAATATAATACAATTACATACAAAATTCAAAGTTCAAGGCCATAAGAATGATAAGTCCTTAGGCAACAACACTTGTATACCATACATCTGCATGTTTTCAGAACCACTGGTGTGATCATATAAATATATCATGCTCATCCCAAGACTCCCTGGAAACGACAAGATCATACTGAACAGCTTGTATTCTTTCAACAAATTTAGTACTCTTTGCCTTTTCATAACTCCATGTAGGTATCTAAGCAGCTACCTATAGGCACCACCAATTTCTGCATCCTATAGGATGAATGGGGAAGGTGACTCCACCTGAAACCCCTCCTGGGATAAAAACTGGAAGGGGACACTCAGCCTCTCTCATGCTGGGCTCAGTTGTAAGTAGAGCTGTAACAACTAATTGATAAAATAGATAATAATCGATTATGAAAATCGTTGTGAATGAATCTCATTATCGATTAGTTGGTCTGCGCGCAGTATGTTTACTCATTACGTTATTTCTGTTCTGAAAACATGCTTTGGAGAGTAAATAATAAAATTGTGTCCCATGCACATTGTACTCTACCCTCTAGTGCAGTGTTTCTCAATGGGGGTCTGCAGTGTAACTGCAGGGGGTCCGTAGGAAAGTTTTAATGTTTAAATAATATCATACATAACAAAACATATTCAAATGAGATGTTTTAAAATTAATCAATTTGGTTATTCACGTGCATTCACAAATATCATGTTAGCTGAGGTGACAATCGTTCAATGATGGATTTATTTTAAAGGTATTTACAAAGGAAATGATAATTTGCAAAACCCTGAATGGTAGACAAGTCTCCCACTGATGGATAAAATAAACAAAAAATAATTCAGATAGTCAAATTAAATGTCACACCAACAATAAAATTTAAAAAATAAAATCTTGAAATTTTTGATAGAATTTTTGATTGTCCAATGTTAATATTTTTAATGTTAAATATTAATAAAATAAAGCAACATGTATAGAAATGACTGCTAAATATTTGGCCTATAATTGTTGTGGAGTGGGGGATCCTTGTGGATTGTTCGAAATATGCTAGGGGTCCAGAGCTCACAAAAGGTTGAGAACCATTGGTCTAGTGTATGAATTTTAGAAAGGTAATATCGTCTCAAATGGAACGCATTAGTTTTTTACTAACCGGAAGTATAAGCCGCTTCCTAGTCAGTGGCACATGACGCCGCTAGCTTTACCAGACACTCAGAGTCACTGACAAAGACTTTCTTCAGTTTACTGTTTGTCAGCGTTACCTTTTATTCAAAACTTGACCTCAGTCATCATCAGACGGAGGCGTAATCGTCACTGTGTCTGAGGGAGTGACTGAGAAAGAAAGTGTGCAACCTCCAAGTCCTCAAAGGCAGGGAAGCATTTTACACCCTGAACAAGATCAAACTTTATAAAGTGGAGTTTGTGTAGCACTGAAGCATGACAGTGCTGCACAAGCACAAACTTATGTTTATATCCAAAATGCTCCACTGTGTGCAAGGGCATGGGGAAACTGGTGCAAGTTGCTTAAAAGGTATAGTTTAATTTAAGTTTATTGTCATTATAGGCTGTACTTGCGCGCTTTCAGTGTAAATTCTGTTGTTTAATATAATGGAAGTGATCTGTTAGTAACGAGGCTTCTTTGCTCCTCACTCGCAGTGGGAGCGCAAATAAGATCTGTAATGTCTAATTAAGACACTATGATCAAAAGTAAAACAATATGTCTAAACAATTTTTTAGACATAAAATTTAGATGTAAGTTTTTATTATTAATTTAGGACTGCAGTTTAATTCAGTGCTTTTAGTGCATCCATAAAAAGTAATGCATAAATACTATTTTTATATATATATGTGTGTGTGTATATATATGCACACACACACACACACACACACACACACACATATATATATATATATATATATATATATATAAGTTTATATAAGTATTACTTTTTATGGACACAAAAAAAGCACTGAATTAAGCTACAGTCCTAAATTAATAGTAGGTATTCTGGTGTGTATCAGGTTCTTTTCAGTCTTATATAACTGGACAACAGTTAAGTTTTATTCTGAAGTTTATATTTGTAACACTCAGTTTGTGGATTTTATTTTAAATAAACGATAAAATGGTACTGAAAGTTTGCCCCTGCCCCCCATCCAATTAATCGATAAAAAATAATTGGCCAACTAATCGATTATGAAAATAATCGTTAGTTGCAACCCTAATTGTGAGCGGACCATAAGTGACGAGCTTTGCAGAAACAACTTGGTCAAAAAGCCAATAGTCTTTGAGCACCTGGGCACCATATGCAACAGGACATAATTCCAATAAACTGAAATGCATTCACCCTTTGTTTCTTATTACAAAATTTATAGTTAATATTGCTATTCATTTTTCTTGCAAGTTGAACCCACCTACTGCCAAAATAGTTGAGATTAAAGCACGGAGTGTCCAGATCCTTCTGTGCGCTTGAAAATAAGATTATACATTCTATTTTTGGGACAAACTGATCTACAGGGATCCTGCTGAGCCAGACCATTCTAGGCACTTCCTGTATCTCTTTTGCATCAGTGCACCTTGGATCTTGTGAGTCAATGAACAGGACTCCTGTGTGCAGGCAAGACTAGCTCAAAGTGAGACTGAACAACTGGGCTTAATTAGCTATAGAAAATATAGTTTATTCCCTTCTATACCTGTGGCCAGAAGGAAGGGGGTTGAAATATTGATAAAGTGGGTGGTCTGGATCATTTAAAATTTTATGTGCATTCCGGACCGTATATGAAATGACACAGTCTGATTAATTAGGGGTGGGAATATCAATATTTTTTCTCGCTAAATTATTTATCTTCAAGAATTTGTTCTTACTGGTAACTGTTAGCATATGGAAAAAACAAATGGCACCATACATAAGAACTGGCTCAATAATACTTCGATACAGAAGAAGAAGCAGACTAGGCTGAACAGACAGATATTTAATTTACGAATAACTGAAGGTCTCTGTTGACAGTACTTGTAAATACCTAGAGTGTGCTGATTGAAGTTGAGATGTTTATCCAATTTAATGCCCAGATATCTGAAATGCCCCAGCCTTTCAACCATCTCTCCTTTAATGATAATACTAGAAGGATGGGTCAGTGTTTTGGAAGAGCTAAAAACCAGTTCCTTAGTCTTTGCGATATTAAGGTGGAGAAAGTTAACATCACACCATGTACTAAAATGTGCTATGGAGCGTTGATAGTCCAAAAAAGAATCATTGTCCTTATTAAGCAATGCAAGAATGGCAGTATCATCTGCATGTTTAAAGTAATGAGTGGTGGTGACTGGACTCTGACAGTCATTTGTATAGAGAATATAAAGAAGTGGACTATGTACACACCCCTGAGGGGCGCCAGTGTTGACAACAATAATGGGCGATAATGCATTGTCCACCTTTACCACTTGTGGTCTTTTAGAAAGGAAATTATAAACCCAGTGTACTAGTGGTGATGGAGCTTGCAGACACTGTAGTTTCTTAATAACCTGATGATGCTGAATTGAGTTAAAGGTGGCGCTAAAGTCAATGAAAAGAAGTCTGGCATAATTTCCAGGAATATTCAGTTGTTGAAGAAGACAGTGCAAGATACAAGCCACTGCATCCTCTGTACTTCTCTTCCGCTTATATGCAAATTGGAGGCAATCCAAAAAGGGTGAAACATATGGAAGCATAATGTTTTGAACCATTTTCTCAAAGCATTTCATTAGGATCGAAGTTAATGATATCGGCCTG
This sequence comes from Ictalurus furcatus, assembly GCF_023375685.1. Classification (NCBI taxonomy): domain Eukaryota; kingdom Metazoa; phylum Chordata; class Actinopteri; order Siluriformes; family Ictaluridae; genus Ictalurus; species Ictalurus furcatus. The sequence goes on from NC_071269.1 coordinate 9,373,445, forward strand.
TAGTGATTTAACTCTGTTGGATGAGGTTTTTTGGGAATAGGAATAACTGATGTTTTCCATGTGACTAGAATTGTTGAAGTACAAAGTGATCGAAGAAAAAGAGAATGAAGAATGGGGGTTAATTCCAGAGTACAGTTTTTCAAGACCCAACCTGGAATTCCATCTGGCCCCAGGAGCCTTATTCAGTTTGCACCTAATAATCTGGAAAAAGACATCCTGCTTAGTTAGAAGGGACTCATAATCCAGTTCTTGAGAAGGCAAAGAATCCAAAAGGCTGTCACACTCTGCTGAAAAATCAGAAGTATCAAAAGGGGCATACAATTTATTAAGATTAGCAGCAAAGGTGGTGGGATCTGGTACAGTAAGAGATCTGACTCGCTGAAAAGCCTGTTAGGTGTTCATATTTGCAAATGATCAAACTCACTACACATCTGGTGTGTTTTATTGTCAATATGAAATTATACAATAACCTCAGTAATGCAGTGATATTCAAGCATTTTTGTATAGCCGAGACAGGTGGTTAATGGCTAAAATACCTCATGCAGCTCTAGACTACAGCTCTATTTTCACGTTTTCACGTTTCTATTTTATCACTTCAGCATGTTTACTCATTTCCTCACTGTGTAAATCTATATTGATCTTAGATCTAGTTTGTCCTACACTGAAGTTAATATCACAGTTCTGTCGAATTCTCGAATCTGATCTGATACAAAGTGATACATTTTTTATAACACCATCTCTGACAACAATAATTCATTAATGTAATCATTTCAATGTTATAATTTCTATAGTAACTACTCACACAGGGACTGACAGTGCCCTCCAATAATATTGGCACCTTTGGTAAATATGAGCAAAGAAGGCTTTGAAAAATTGTCTTTATTGTTTAACCTTTTGATCTTTTGTTTAAAAAATTCACAAACATTCTGCTCTCATGGATATCAAACAATTGCAAACAACACAGGTTTATCAAAAAAAAATTGTTAAATATCTGTGCAACAATTATTGGCACCGCTATGAATTTATATGAGAAAAATATATTTGAAGTATATTCCCCTTGAAATTTAATTTTTTTTTAGTATACCTGGGTGACTAGGAACAAGAAATTGTTCAATCATGACTTCCTGTTGTACAGGGGTATAAATATGAGGTAACACATAGGCCAAATTCCCTTTGTCAGTCATAACAATGGGTAAGACCAAGGAATGTAGCTGTGATGTGCTGCAAAAGGTTGTTGAGCATCACAAAATGGGATGTGGCTATAAGAAAATAGCACAAGCTATTGAAAATGCCCATTTCCACCATCAGGGCAATAATTAAGAAGTTCCAGTCAACTGGAAATGTTATAAATCAACCTGGAAGAGGATATGTCTCTAAGTTTAAAAACATCCGATGATCTCAGCCGCTTATATCCTGTCAATAAAAAGAGGGCAGGAAAACACATCGATTTTGCGCTGTGTGTAAAGATGATGTCTCTTGTGTGGAATGACGACAAAACTGCAGTTTGTAAGCTCTGTAAGCTCTGCACTGCTAAGATTGTACACTGGAAGTGAGCGGCAGTGAAGCAGGAGTTTCAGCGACAAGTCTAATTTATTATTTTTTTCCCCCCTCGCTGCCCACTCGCCAAATTAAAGCACTAGTACACCGTTGAAAGATTTAAATGAAGATGAGTTGGCAAAAAAGTATATATTGCACAGAAAAATATATTTGTAGAGTAGAATATTTCATATCCAGTTAATGTTAATATATAATTTTTATTAATATATATTATATATTACCAGTTTCACGTTCAATGATGAAGTAGAAATGCTTTTGTTTGTGGTGAGTGAATATAAGCCTACCGGAGGTTTATTAGAATTCAGTCAATGTTGATATGAATTAATAACATTCAATAAGTTAAGAAATCTTACTTTAATTTTCAGAATTTATTTAATGTGTTAATGTTAATTTGAGTAATGTGTTGTCTGTTTATGAGACCAGTTACTGTGAAACAACTTGCTGAAATGGAGAGAATAAAGTTTTTATTTGCATTTCTTTCAGAATTCTTTTTAATTAATTATTATTAATTTATAATAAGGCATAAAAGGCAGAACTATCGGTATCGGCCGATATCACACTGAATAATCGGCGATCGGTATCAGCTGAGAAATTTAGTATTGGTGCATCTCTAATCAAAATCAACACAAAAATTGTTTACTGACCACAAAATCAAGGTCCTGCAATGGCCATCCCAGTCCCCTGACTTGAAACCCATTGAAAACCTGTGGGGTGAACTGAAGAGGAGAGCCTACTAGCGTTTGAAAGATCTGGAGAGATTCTGTATGGAGGAATGGTCTCAGATCCCTTGCCATGTATTCTCCAACCTCATTAGGCACTATAAGAGAAGAGTTATCTTGGCAAGGGAGGTAGCACAAAGTATTGACTAAAAGGGTGCCAATAATTGTTGCACACCTATATTTAACAAATTTTTTTTTGATAAACCTGTGTTTTATTTGCAATTGTTTGATATCCAAGAGAGCAGAGTACTTTTGTTTAAACTTTTGATCTTTTGTTAAAAAACATTAATTAACATAAATGTAATGATGGGACTGGTAGTTAAAAAAAGTAGTAAAATATGTGAAACACTAGAATAGAAACTTCATAGTTTAGCCCACCTGCAAGGTAACATGTCTATGTGTAGGCTACAGTTCAAAAGTTCTTTTGTCATAATCTTTGTCATTCTGTTATTATTAATAAGTTAATTTCCTTAATTGTAATTTAAATAGGTAATAAAATAAAAATTAAATAAATATTAAACTGTTAATGGAACATGGAATAATCATTCAATTAGCCAATTATTTACTAAAATGGTTGTTTGCTGCAGCCCTACTCAGAATACATTATTACACTACATTAACTACCGCTTTTTAGGCTAGTTAATTAGGATTATGGGTAACCAAAATATGGGTCTGAGCAACTTTAACAAAAACATGTAAGATGCTAATTTTTTCTTCCATTTTCTTTTATTATTTCACTTTTTTTGTGAATCATATTTTACCTGATCGTGTCCATGGCAATCTCCTCTCCTCCAGGTGGAGATGTGAGAGGAACTAAGCGCATCACCTCAGCAAGATTCCACAGTGGTGCTTTGAGGTAGCGTCGCTCAATATTCCTCTCCAGGTTAGTGAGGCGGATCACAGCCAGATCCAGGGGGTTTGTGGGTACACGCAAGAGGTCCCACCACTCTTTTTTGCTCCTCACCATCCAGTCTTCCCTGGGGTCCACCTCATGTTCGTAATATTGCAGGTCTTCCCTGGTAGAGTCGGGCTCTGGAGGAGTGAAAACCTGAACAAGGAAAAAAGGATAGATAGAACAGGAAGATAGAGAAAATAGGAACAACAAAGAAGAACAGATAAAGCTAAGGTTAAACCAGTCTATGAAGAATACTAACAAGAATAAGCTACCACTCAAAGTTCAAACTACTTACAAAAAATTATTATTAATGACTGACAATATATTCTTAAACATATAGAAGTCCATATAATTAAAATATATTGATATGTTCCTCCTGTCTAAGCTCTTTAGAATTGTGGGAGGTTAGAACTGGGGCAATAGGAGAGGGGTTCAATCAACATGCAACATTGGTTAGTTTATCCTGGGCATCTACCGATTAATATTTTAGTGTTTCTCTGGCATCACTTCATAATTTTTAAACATATTTGTCATAATGTTTAAAACCTAACATTGCTATACTTTTCTCCATACCTGAAATCCTGCAGATGATGATTCGGCTGCACTGTCAGTGTCGCTTGATCCAATCAGGGGAGCCATCTTTGAATATAAAGTGTTTATATTACAATGCAATGACTATCCTAAGAGTCTTCTTGTCAGGCTATGAGCACACAGCTCCTAAAGCTACTCAGTATCAGCACCTTAGTGTACTAAGAGCATGTTGATTTCAAGGATGCCAATCAAATGGGGGTCAAGTACAGTTCAAAAGGCCACATTTAAGAAACTTTTAAATCTGACACCATTGGCCCTGGAGGGAAATTGCTGTCTACCAGCAACAAGCATTAAAGCCCAAATTAATATTCAATAGGTTTTCTCTGCCTTTTTAATAACACCCTTTTATGCCTCACCTTAAGCTGCAGATCAGCTCCCACCATCCTGTGTTCCAGATCCTCCACCATCTGCAGGATGCTAATGTCAATCTGCATGGCACACTTCTGCTCTACCCATGGCTGCTTCACTGCCTCCAGCAAGGGTCTGTCATCCTCCACCTTCAGATGAAAGACAGGATCTGATGTATACAAAAGAATGAGAAATTATGTAGGGATGTGAGATCAAACACTTCTCCAACTTAAACAATTTCAAAGTATGGACCATCAATAGTGCTATGCATTTATTATGACTATGTCCACAATACAAGGCTTACTGGTTTTACACTTCCTGTGCTAACGTTGGGCTCTGGACTGTGCTGACTACTGTGGTGAGCACAGCTCTGAACCGGGGGGGTCGAGCTCTAAACTGTACCCGGTAACCCTTTTCTATGGTAGACAGAACCCATGGAGAAACATTTGGCAGTAGTTTCCACACTGCCATATGGCCTTTTAGTGATGTTAACTTTTCCACATTCCATTGGAGCTAAAGCATCAGATTTTCGTTGAGTCGTGACAGAGCCGTGACAGCTCGCTGACCAAAGAACACTGAAAACTTGGGACAGCATTGGCTAGGGGAGGCCCTACAATAGTACTGGGGGCTAACTGCCCTAACAACCTCATGTCCCCTGATACATCCCTCTACGGCCCCTCAGGACCGCTCCTCCTTTGTCTGCTTGGCCTTTATGACCATACTCAGATCAGGCCTAGAAGCAGACTGCGACTGTGGCCGCCCCGGTTCCCTTGGCTGTCTGCGGGGGAAGGCAGGTCGCCACACTTGCCTTCTGTGCCTCCCTCGCACTAGCACTGGTGAACTCGACACAATAGGGAAGGAACTGGCTGAATGCCGCCGTATGATGAGCTCACTCAGCAGGTCTATCTGGTAGGCCTGCAACACTGCCATTGCATGCAGTGACCCACAAGCAAGATCCACTAACGCATAGGCCTTGCCCACCAGCGCCGCAGTGACCTTACATGGCTTGAATGGCAAAGCCGGAACCCGTAATTTACCTGCTGTCTATGGAGAGAGGTAGCTTGCAAACACCTCCTCCACCTTCAGCATAGCTAAATAGCCGTGCCGTTCATTCCCCACGATGGCCGAACGATCAGACATTGCGGTGTTATAAATACGGCTTATGTAAGGTTTTCTCCAGAGTGTGATATTTTGTCAATCACTTCTGGAAAAAAAAGGAGAGTTTTCTGCAGTGTGAGGGAGATATATTATCACTGGGGAGAAAAAAGCTCATCCAGCCTTAGTAATCACTTCAAGCAGCTCTCAGATTTTAACACACCCCTCTAGAGAGGAAATTATTATTTATAATAATTATTTATAGCGGAAGGAGGAGTCGCGACATGAGCTCCAAAATCTGGCAGAGAGCCGGACCCGGAAGACAGAGAAAGAGATAGAATAGCGCTCATCTCCGGCTCCTCTTCCAGATCCATACGCGATCCCCAGGATCTGAACCGGCTGGCTGCTTCTTTTTCTTTTTTTGAAAAGATACAGAGAAAATGAAGGGACTTTTTGTGAGCGTTACACAAACGACTGACATGCAGTCTCGCTGAAGATAATAAGGCTAACGGCGCGGTTCACAGGTGCTGTTTTAATATCACGTGAAGTGCTTAATTGAACTTGATCACGGCAGGCCTATAAATAGGCATGATGTTACACAAGCTTCAGATACTAGTCACGCGCGAGGGCGCTTCCCAAAGCTACTTTTTTTTTTGGGAAACCCAGTGATTATAGACAGTGACTATGTTTAAGTAAATCTAATTATTGAATTTATTCTGAATAAGATAATATTTTGATTAAGGTGTATACATCATGTTCCCGTTTTACACGTTATAGAACATAGTTCGATTAACATCACATGTCATTACGTCCCCACGCCACACCGTCCGACGTTCCCTCCAGAATTTCACCTATCAACATACAGTTCGTCTTCGTTATGGTACCTTATACAGTTTTGGGTGTTTCATTTTTCATTTTACGAAAGCTTCAAGTGCAGTTAATTACTTGTCATGCTATACATGCAAACAGACAACTGCTTGAAGCCACAGGCTGTGTCTGAAACTGCATACTTACCTACTATATAGTATATAGAAATACGTGTATTTTGCCTACTATATAGTAGGTAAGTATGCGGTTTCGGACACAGCCGTGCTCTCTCGGTTGCCATCAAATGGTTGAGCACTGCCGTGTGTGATCATGTCCTGTCGCAAAATGCGGCGAAAACTCCCACACGGCGTTAATAGTGTGATTAAGGTGTATATGTGTCTATAATGCACTTCGATAATGCAACTAAAATAGGAATACTCCACATGTCTTAATTCGATTTGTGTTTACTTCGCGTATGACTTTAGCCAGATTAAGGTAATCAAAAATCACTGTTTACATGGTAGTTTCTTAATCAGAGTATTGTTTTAATCAAGTTAATATCGGATTATTGTTGTCCATGTAAACATACTGAATGATAGAGGCCGCATTGCGGCTGGATCGTACATCAACTTCGCTGCCATATTGGACCGGGCAACTTGCCACAATTCTCAGGCAGCTGTACTGGAAAAAAGATGCCTGTCTCATGTGCAGCTTGGAGCACAATCCAAACCAGATCTCGGGGAATTACCTTTCACAGGGAAGATTGAACAGTTGTTTCTGGTTGTATAACTAGTTGGCCACCAGAGTCAAACTATAAATTGCTAGCGAGAACGCTAGTTAGATATAGAAAATTAGACTTTACAAGAAGTCATATAAAGTTTACATTTCTTATAGTCTCAGCTTATGTTCTTATTTTCTACAATTGAGATTTATATTTCCGTTTTTCTTCAAACTGACTTTTGTGACGAGCAACTCGTTTCAGCTCAGGGACTGACATACATATTGTGAATGTGACTAGTGAGCTGGCTCCCAAAGAGAAGCATTTAAGGAGGCAGTGGGAAGTAGCTTTAAGAAGGGAAGGATTTTTCGCTAGTGAGTCTTCCATGCTATGCAGTGAGCACTTCAAGCCAGAGTACTTTAACAGGACAGATCAGACTGTCAGGATTAGAGATGGTGCTAAACCTTCAGTTTCCCAACTCAACTCAGTAGGTGTATTGATAGGCTAAAATTACTTGATTGCTTGTCATCAAATCGTGGCTTGTTTATGTTTATATATATTTATATTAACGCGTTAACACATGCAATTATTCTAAAACTTTTAACACATTTTTTTTTTTGCAAATTAATCATTTGATCAAGTTTGACCCTAACTTCTTCCCGCAGACTGCTCTGTTGAACAGCAAGTTACATTATAAAAAGCTTCCAGATGGAAGTTTTGATAAAAACCGAAGTTGTGTGCACTTATTGCAGTGATTAACTGTCCTTCCACCAAAGCATGACAAGTCTGAAGTAACATCTTCAGGCGAAACACTTTTTTTTGATGTTACCAAATATGCTAGTGCTGAAACAGGGTCAACAAGCCGTGCTCATCAAACGACACTGGCGGAATGCAGCCGGGGCAAGTTTGTCAACAAAATGACAACAGCAAAGCTAACTAGTGCAATCGCTAAATGGATCGCCACAGACTGCAGGCCCATCACCATAGATCAGGAGCAGGGGCTTCAAGACATCATTCAGAGTGCCACAGGCGACCCATCATACAAGCTACCTTCAATTGGAACTATTGTTACGAGAATACATGAACTGTACGACGCTGAAAAAGCTACGAAAGTGAAGAAGTTGGCAGAAGGTACTATTATTGCACTTGCTGGAGACCACTGGACATCAGTAAGTAACCATAACTACTTCAGTGCAACAGCACACCTAATCGATGACAACTGGAAGCTGCACTCATTCACTCTATGCGTGTTAAAAACAGAAGAAAGGCATTTTGCCGAAGCATGCGCTAGCCAGTTTCTCAAAGTTGCAAATGAGTGGGACATAACGGGCAAGGTCACAACTATAGGAAAAGACAGCGCTTGCAATATGATTGCCGCTGCAAGGAGTCTACCATTCGAGCATGTGCCGGGTGTGGCGCACACGACACAAAGGGTGATTTATAGGACAACGGATTTTTTTGTGACCAATTGTTTTTTATCGGTTTTATATAAAGGAGGTCAATTACAGATTGCCCAGATTCTTCACATGAAACATATAAAAACTAACCCCCCACCAACCCTGGCGGTCCCCCTAGTCCAAGCCACTGACCCTTACAATTAAAACAAATTCTTTCTTTTCTCACATAGTGTAAATCTTTAAAAGAAAAATAAATGCGTATATAAATGAATAAAATAAGAAGCTGGAAAGGTTACGTGAAAGTATGCCATTTAAAATAATTGTAAAAACAGCTATGTAGATTGCAGTATGTAAGCCACAGTATAAGTAAAGTAAGTACATAGAACAGAGGTCTAAAAGTCCAAATTATATCTAATTTCTAAAAAAAAAAAAAAAAAAAAAAGGTACTTTCACTAACTTATATATATATATATATATATATATATATATATATATATATATAAAATTCTCAGTCATAATTGTAACTGGTGGGACAGTGAAACAGGTCAGTAAGAAATTATTAGTTGCTCAATAAGACCTATTATAAAATTGTAAACAATATAGAAACATTTTTCCCCTAGCGTCAACAATGTTCATTCAATGTTCTGAAGATGGAAAAAGTCAAACTGCATTAGGAATAGGCAGTGATTTCAGTCATTGTAAAATAATGCTCCAAAGCATTCATTTATTTTTTGATCTACAGTTAAATAAAAGTAATATAAATGGGGTGTCCATCAACTGAAAGCAGGCTGTCAGAGTTTTAATTTAAAGTAAATTTGTATTTAGTTACTTTGGTTTCTGCATAAATAAGAATTTATGTCATCAAATCACAAGTCTGTTTTGATATGATGGTCAGAAGCTGTACTAAATGGCAAATAACCCAACAATCACAAAAATGACACTTTTATATATGTAATTTATTAGATCCTTAAAATAAAAAGACAGCTAAATAGTGAAAAAAACAATTGTTGGAATTATACGAATGAATGACAATAACTTGCTAATAATCCATCACCTGAATCTTTCTAATTGGCATGGGCCTCCAGTCAGTGCTGTTCATGTGAAATTCATTCAGTGTTACACCGATGAACATTCTACAGTGAAAAAACCCCCCCAGCTCATTTGAAAAACAGTTGAGCTGAGGCTTGAATCCTGGTCACGGGCATAGTAAACCTGTATGATACCACTGCACTAATTTAGCACACATACAGTAGCCACGCTCACTTTACATTTTACATAATCTTGTAATTAGAAACTTGTTTAAATTAGGTTTATCATAAGTTTTGATGAGAAACGTAAAATTTTTATGTGAACTATTTGACCACACATTCCATTTTCATGGTACTGTGTTCAACTACAGTATGTTGTTCCATGCGCCACCTGGTAGTTATTGTGTGAAGCACGACAAATGAATTTTAATTCTTAGAACCATGCCTGCAGTATACCGCGTGAAAACACGTGACAAATCATGTGATACCATGTGGAAAAAAAACATGCATTCTTAAAGGCCACATCTGTATTGTTGCATTCATTTGAGTTAATGTTGCTATGGAAAAACTTTACAGGTAAGCTATTTGTGACTTTGTAGCAAACATTACTTTGTAACAGTTGCTGGTTTCTGCTAAATATATCTGCAATTCATATGGATGCCTCAACAAATAATATTGTAATATCAGTGTTGGGTGATTACCCTCTTTCATTTCTGCACTCAATTATATGTTTTAATTATATAAGAAACCACATCTTTATTTCATTGGGTCTATTAAGCAGCCAGTTCTATAAAATCATGTGAAGTTTATTTTAGAAAGTTTTTTCATTCAATTTTCATCAATTTAAATTAAATCAATAAATTAAGAAATTTTACTTTTTAAATTTAAAAGTAGTTATGCACGCTTTGCATGCATCCAGAGCATGTGATCTTCTGCAATGCACAGATGTACAAAACAGACACTCCCACCTCTGCAATAAACACGGGAGATGTTAGTCCCATCCGAATCAGTACATGGAATCACAGAGGTCAGGTGATAAGAACTGTAACTCAAACTATGTTTAGAAAACTAGTCCCATCCGAACCACTAGTACACATAAAACAGGGAACTGACAGTCCACAGAAACAATAAAAAAGTATGTGTGACTTTGGGCAACTAAAGTATTTTTAGTATTTTTGCTCCCAGGCACTAGCCCCCCTAGGGGAAAAGTCTTTTTTTCCTCTCTGGACCCGAGACCAAAGCCATGAAGGAATACATCAGAGACTCTCTGGCTGCAGAAATCATTTGTCCTTTCACCTCCCTGGCAGGCACAGGATTATTTAATATGGGGAAAAAGACAAGTTTTTGTGCTGACATAGATTACTGGTGACTATCAAGAACTGCTACCCTCTTCCACTCATGTCTACTGCTTTTGAGCTACCACAAGGAGCCACTGTGTACAGGAAAGCCTAACAACTGATCCACATCAAGGACGGAGATAAGTGGAAGACTACATTCAACATCCCAACAGGTCACTAAGATTATCAGGTCATGCCATTCGGCCTGACGAATCTCAAAGTGGTCTTCCAAGGATACTCATCAATGAAGCCCTGCATGACATGCTTAACCACTTTGTCTTCGTTTACTTATACGACATCCTCATATTTTCCAAGTCACTCCATGAACACGTCAGTCTTGCAATGTCTGGCAAGTTGCGCAATGCCTCCTGAGGAACCACTTGTACATAAAGCCAGAGAAGTGGGAGTTACATTCCACATGGGTCTCCTTCTCTGGGTTCATTGTCTCTAAGGGAAGTCTCCAGATGGACCCGAAGAAATCTAATGCAGTCAGAGACTGGCCTACACCCTCTTCTGTGAAAGATGTTCGGCGTTTTCTGGGTTTTGCCAATTTTTGCCGGTGGTTCATCTGCAGTTTCAGCTTTATAGTGGCTCCTCACATGACCCTGACTAAGAAATCCTCCTCTTGGTTCATCTGGACCGCCGAAGCAGAGGAGGTCTTTTCTGAGCTCAAGAGGAAATTTACTTCAGCTCCAGTCCTAGTCTTGCCCAACCCTGTCCCCCCTTCACAATAGAGGTGGACGGTTCAGAATTGGGTGTTGGAGGGGTGCCGTCTCACTCGTCATCTGACATGAAACTCCACTTGTGCACCCGATGGGCACAGAGGGGAGACCAGCAGGAAAATCCTTTTATGATTTTTGCCTTTTTGGAATCTTTTGTTATTTTTGGCCTCTTTGGACCTTTTGTGAATTTTACTTGGTTGAATTTTTGGACTTAGTTAGCTAGTTGGACTTTGTTTCATGGTTGGATTGTTTTAGGTCTCCGTTTGCTCTTTTAATATTTACACTTATGGCCTTTGGCAGACTCCTTATCCAGAGCAACTTACATTTATACAAATGAGCAGCTGAGGGTTAAAGGCCTTGCTTAAAGGCCCAGCAATGGCAGCTGTGGGATTCAAACTCTCAACCTTCTGATTAGTAGTCTAATGTCTTAACACTGAGCTTTTCTCTTTTCTCCCCTCTCTGTCTCCTAGAGATTCTCTGCAAATGAGTCCAGCCTAGCCTTTGGAGGAGTGTTTAAGTTGTTGGGTCATTACCACCATGACCCAGATTCAATTCCCATCCAAGGTCACCCACCAGTGGCACAGGTATTACTTAACCACATATTCTAAAAAAAATCCCAGCTCTGGAAGATCATCATATGGGCAGATGAGACAAAATTCAACTTGTATCAGAATGATGGGAAGAGAAGGGATGGATTTTCCCATGCCACCACAGATATGAAAGTGGCTTAAATACCACTTCAACCTTGTGAACACAGCATTTGCACAGAATTTCATGCACAGAAAAGTCTAGATGATCAAGCTGTCCATTGTTACTTACTGTCAGCAAAACTATTAAAACATTTCTTTATACAAAATAGTTTTACCATATGGGTGAAACAGCAAATATCCGCATAATTGAATATGGTCTTTTAAAAGATGACTCACCTGTCATGGGTTGTGTGCAGCACTTAGTCAGGAACTCCATGTGTTTGGTCAGGTTCTTGCGAAGGACCTTTTCTCTGATACCACGAGGATGGAGAGCAGTCAAAATTGCTGTGAGTTCCTCAGGCTCTCTGATCCACCACCAACCTTTCACCATCTCTGGAGATGGAGAAACTTATTTACTTCTTAAATATAAATATTATTCTGAACCAATAGTGTTTGTATGATTATACAAGTTTAATAAGTGAACAACTCAGCATAGATTTTGCTAACAATTAGTCAGCTCCAAAATAAATGACAGAGTGAAACAGTGCCTATTAGTAAAGGTGATACACTATCAAATGGCACATAAAATGTATATTTTGTAGTATTTTTCACAATTTAAATTAACAAAAAAAAAAACCCAGATCAGACACATGTAAAAAGTAAGTACACCCATACATTTATCACACCTTCAAATCCATAAAATTAGAATTAGGTGTTCAAGATTGGGTGCGAGTGATTAGAACCTGCTTAGGGAGTACAGGTGGAACCTGTCTTATTTATACCCCTCTCATATCTAGTGTCTGGATTTCCCTTTGCTATTGAGGTGTGTGGTGTCATCATGCCAAGATCTAAAGAGCTCTGCATGGCCTTCAGAAAAAAAATGTTGTGTATGCCTATGAGTCTGGCAAGGGATTTAAAAAGATCTTCAAATTATTTGATATACATCATTCCACTGTAAGGAAAATAATTTACAAATGGTGCAGATTTCAAACGACTGCCAATTTCTCCAGGACTGGCCATCCCCAAGGGCAGACCATCTGATGCAAAAAGAAGTCTCCAAGAACCCCACAATTTCATCACAGGATCTGCTAGCAAGTCTTGCAACTGTTGGTGTCAAAGTGCATACGTCTACAATCACAGAAAGATTGCACAAATTTGACCTGCATGTGAGGTGTGCCAGGAAAAAGCCTTTGCAAGACTACACTTTGCCAGTGAGCATATAGGCAAAGATCATGCCTTTTGGAATAATGTGTTCTGGACAGACGAATCAAAGAGTGGTTTGGAACAGTAACAGCAGACATGTTTGGCGCAGCCCAAAGACAGCTTTTCAGGAGAAGCACCTCATACTTCATACATGTGAAGCACGGTGGTGGAAATGTTATGGGTTGGGGTTATGAAACTCACAATTACCTGGAAACTGCAGTAGCCATGAGCCTGTTTCATTTCACTCTTTTTATTATTTTAGGTGTCCAAGCACTGAAGGTGCTGGAACCCTATTGTAATTCTTTATTATTATTAAATGGTAAATGGTCTGCACTTATATCGCGCTTTTTAACCTTAGCACTTTACACTGTTTCTCATTCACCCATTCACACACACACACCAATGGCAACAGAACTACTATGCAAGGCGCCAGCCTGCCATTGGGAGCAACTTGGGGTTCAGTGTTTTGCACAAGACACTCGACATTTGGGTCGAACCGCCAACCCTAAAACTAGTGGACAACCCACGCTACTACCTGAGCCACAGCCACCCACTATTATTAAGGGTCCAAGCACAAAGTGGTGGAAACCTATTGTTTTTGTTTGGATTTTTAGGGGTCCATCATGTTGAAACCTTACTGTTTTGTTAGGATTTTTCTTCTGATTTGCCACTGAAATGAATGATGCAGACCAAGCTGTGAATCATATAGACATAAAACTTTATCAACATGTAGTATTTGTGCCTGAACCAGATAAGCAAGATGGACAAAACTGGCCTAATAGTATAACCAGCAAGAAAGTACATTTTGGTGCATATCTCATGAACTGTGAGCCATACAAATAAAATTCTTTTCATCCAGTTCAGTTTGTTCTCCCAAACAAAAAGCTTCAAGAACCATTTAGGTCAAAAATCTAAAAGGTGTGCATCATACCTGACACCTACAGGAACACTTTCCATTTGGTTTTGTGATTTTAATCATTCTCTTCAAATGCTATTGAGCTTTAAACTATGGTATATTTTGTGAACATTTCCATACGGTATAAAAACATCACAATGTTTAGATATGATTTGACAGTTTATTTAATTAAATTTCATAAATCTAAAAGGTGTGCATTATAGCTGACACCTAGATGAACACTTTACAGGTGGTTTTATGACCAAGTCAGCCCCTTCAAATGCTACTGAAGTTAGAAACATGTATACCAATATGCAACTTTAGAGACGGTCCCTTAATTTTGCGCATATGCGAATACCAAACATCAAGCCAAATTTATGCCAGTCCACTAGGTTCATCGTCTTTTGTGGCTTGTCAGCAAAATCCCACCACTAGGGGCCGGCCCAGAGTAACATGTTTCAATAGTAATGGCAATCCATAGCTCTTCTTGTGAGACCCGAATGTGAAGACTTGAATTTAAAGACTGGAATTTTAAGACCTGAATTTTTGTAGCCTGAATTTGTGAGGTTGAAAAATGTGTTGAAATATTACCTGATGAATAATGAAGATGGTATTTTAACAACTGAATATTTTGGAACCGTATTTTAGGAAGGTTAATATGTGTGCATTGAATTTTGAATGCTGGAATTTTGTTTTCAGTCAAAATATACAAACCCAATGAATTGCAGAGGAAACTAATTCAAGCACTGTTATTGCTGTTTTTTTTTTTGTTTTTCAATTTGTGGCAAATTACTGGGCAGAAAAATTCAGGTATTGTTATTGCGATATGTTTTTATTCAATTTATGTAATTCAACATGCCATTTTGCCTTGAGGACATTTGGCACTATTATACTTCCATAGGACAACTGTTGAATGTACAACCTGCATAGCAGCAATATTGGGTGAAAGGTTGAAGCAAAAATGCCTTACAATAGTAAAAGTGTCCAATAGCAGCATATAAAGTGCAGGTATTCAATCATGATTGTACAATGGTGGGTGTTGGGAAGGTTTTGATTGGTCCAGGTGAAGGTTGTGAGGCAGTCATTTGCTGAGTATTCTGACTGCTTCGGGAAGACCCTGTTGTGATGCCTGGTGGCAGTGGCATGGATGCTGCCAGATGGTAAGAGGGTCAAAAGTCCACAAGAGGGGTGGGACGGCCCATCCACAATGCTGGTGGCCTTATGGATGCAGTGGTTGTTAAAAGATGCATCGATGACGGATAGAAAGACCCCAATGAACTTTTACGTTGTTCTTACAATTTGCTGTAAGATCTTGCGGTCTGAAATGGTGCAGTTCCCATACCAAACAGTGAGAACAGCTGGTCTCACTGCTCGCTATTGTTCCCATGTAGCAGGTGGTGAGGAAGAGAGGGGAAAGCTCTCTTCAACCTCCACAGGAAGTGGAGATGCTGCCAGGCTTTCTTGGCCAGGCAAGTGGTGTTGATAGTCCAGGAGAGGTCCTTTATGATTTGCACACCAAGAAACCTGAAACTTCTGATGCTCTCCACAGTTGCTCGATTTATGTACGGTGACGAGTGGTCCACAAGGCTACTCCTGAGTGTCTTCACCTCCTATCTGTATGGTGACTCCTCATTGATACTGCTAAGACCCACAACTGTAGAATCATCAGCAAAACATAATGAGGTGACTGGAGCTATACCTAGCAGCAATCAGAGGTGGAATATGCACACAGCCCTGTGTTCAGCGTGATGGTGCTGGAGGTGATGTTGATCAGGACAGACAGGAATTGCTGAGGGATGATTGGGTTGAATGCTAAACTGAAGTCTATGAACAATATCCTCACATAATTGTCCTTTTTGTCCAGATGGGTCAGAGACCAGCAACAAATATAGCATCCTCTGTTAAGTGGATAGGGCTGTAGGTGTAGTGGTATGGGTCCAGTGTGGTAAAAACACTGTTCTTTATGCGTTCCATGTCATTAAGACAGGTCACAGACCATTTCTTTAGCACAGGGATGACAGTGGTCATCTTGAAGCAGACAGGAACAACTGTTTGGCTCAGGGAGATTTTGAAGATGTCTACAATGAAATCTGAAAACTGATCAGCACATTCCCTGTGCACCTGGCCAGGTACGTTGTCATGACCAGCAGCTTTCTATGGGTTAAATCTGGGCAGATTTCTCTGGACATCCACTGTGGACAGACTATTTAGTCAATGGAAGTTGGACTGGTCTTTCCTGCCGGCACATTGGTTTGTGCTTCAAACAATGTACAGAAATTGTTCAGTGCATCTGGGAGCAAGGCAGCACCATAACAGATGTATGATACAGCTTTGAAGTTGGTGATGGCCTAAATACCTTGCCACATATGCTGTATGTCCCTGCTGTTTTGAAAGTGGCCATGGATTCTTGGTGCATAGTTATGCTTTGCTTCTCTGATAGCCCAGGAGAGGTGGGCTCTTGTTGTGTCTAGGGCTGCCTTGTAGTCTGACCTGAAAGCAGGGACTCGAGTTTAGAGTAGCACAGACACCTCTGCAGTCATCCACGGATTTCTGTATGCGCATTTAGTTATGGTCTTGAAGGAACAGATCATCTATGTACTTACTAATGTAGCCAGTCACTTATCATGTGTATTCCTCCAAATCTGTAGTGTGGTCATATGTAGCAGCCTGTCTGAACACATTCCAGTCTGTATGCACAAACCAGTCCTGCAGTGCTGACATGGCCCCTCAGACCAGGTTCTTACCTGTTTCAGAACTATTTTCAGGTGAGGTCTGTATACTGGGATTAGTACAAGAGAGATGTGGTCTGAGCAGCTGAGGCGGTGGTAGAGTGCAGCCTTGTATGCACCATGCATGGTGGTGTAAACGAGGTCATGTGTTTGTTCTGTGGGTCACAAAATCAGCATGTCTCTGTAGGTTGCTGATAACCCCATAGAGTTCATTTAGAACTTCCCTTGCATTAGTGCTAAGTAGAATGTACACTGTGGTAAATTCTCTAGGGAGGTGGTATGGCCAGCACTATACAATTATAAACTCCACCAGGATGAATAGTAACTTGAGACTAATACAACATTCCAGCACCATTCACTGTTAGTGTAAACACACATAACACGATGTGCAGTTAGCCCAGCTAGCTGAATGGCTGTATCCGGAATGTTGTTGTTGAGCAGTGTTTCCATAAAAACTAAAATATGCCAGTCCCTGATTTCATAGTGGGTAGTTAACTGTAGTCAGAGGTAGTCTGCTTTATTGTTGAAAGAGGGAACATGAGAGGAGAATGGATTGTAGAAACAGGGTTAGCGGTCAGCCTAGCCTGAATGCCTGCTCAGTTGCATTGCTTTTGCATCCCCATGCACCATTTTCAGTTTCCTCTTTCCTGGCCAGTTCCTGTAGTAAACTGAGGTTGCGTAGCTCTTATTACAGTCCAATGTTTATTTCTCCTGAGCTTTGTTTTCCAATATTCAGTAGGAATTGGCAATGGTAGACATGTTCACCAGTGTTTTTCCTATACACATGTCAGGGAAAATATCCTTGTTAGGATGGACTACATGCAACACGGCACCATATCTTTGCATATTTTATTGGATTATAGATTAGCTTAGAACCCTTGGATAAGGCATTCCAAATTAAGCTCAGGCACATCCTGTTTGCATTGATCATTTTGAGATGACGTGAAACTTGGCTGACACTCACCTGTGACAAATTCGACTGAATAAACATGATTTAGAATGGAACATACCTGTGTGTATAAAGTCCCACAGTTCACAGCACAAGCCAAAAGAACAAGCCATGAAGTAGACCTCAACCAAATTGTGTTAAGACATGTGGGCAAGGGTTTAAAACCATTGCTAAAGCTTTGTATGTTCCCAGGCACAGACTGAGCTCCATCATCATGAAATGTAAGAAGTCTGGAACCACCAGGCCTATTCTTTGAGCTGGCAGTCTGCACAAACTAATTAAGTGGACTAGAAGGGCCTTGGTCAGGGAGGTGACCAAAAATCCAATGGAAATGCTAACCGGGCTTCAGTAATCCTTGCAGAAATTATACATCCTGCTAGAATGACAACCATTTCAGAAATGCTCTGTCAATCAGTCCTTTATGATAGAGTGACCAGATGGAAGCCACTCCTGAGTAAAAGGCATATGGAAGGCACTTAAAGTTTTTGTAAAGTAAAAAATTTAAAGTAAGATAAATCATGTCAGACTTTTTCCACCCTCAATATGAAATTACAACATATAAAAATGTTATGAAAAACAATCAAACATTTATATGGTATGATAATATTGTGTTTTTTGTGGGATTAAATGAAAACATGAAAACTGGAGTTGACTTTTCTAGTGATATCTGGCAACTGTGAGCTTAAATGAAGTGAATGCGCTGTCTACTAGAGTTGGTGAAGGGAGAGTGGCAGCGTACTGTATATTTGCAAACTAAACAGTTGCTACTCTTGATTATGATTGGTGAGGAATTATTTAATAAAGAAGTTTGAATTACACCCCACCTTGTAGCGTTAGCATTATTATTAATTTACTGGTGCCCGACGCCGCTGTCGCTACATGAGCATGTCACAGTCGCAGGTTCGGGTCATTTTGCGTGATCAAATGCAACTGAAATGGTCGCACTGTACAGCCCTGTGGCGTCTCATGCAAATCAATTTGCAGCCATTATGTCCTCATTTGAGATATCCACTATTCTTTGGCATTTCCTTGTTGAATAAATGATTGAAAATGCTATTTTTCCTTGATCAGGTACATCAACTTTATTAATATGCACTGTTTCAAAGATGATCAAATGTTTGCTTGTCCAAATATGTCAAAAAGCCAACAACTTCTTTGGGGTGTACTTATATTTTCAGATGTCTGTATATACAATCCCAATTCCAAAAAAGTTTGGACAGTATGGAAAATGCTAATAAAACAAAGAGGAGTGATTTGTAAATGTGTTTTGACTTGTATTTAAACAAAAAACTTATAAAGACAAGGTATTTGGTGTTTTACCTAATCAACTGCATAGTTTTTTGAAGGTAAGCGTTTATTTTGAAATTAATGCATGCAACACGTTCCAAGTTGGGACAGGGGCAATTTAGGACTAACAGCGATGTGATAAGTTGAAATATAAAGGTGATGTGAAACAGGTGAGGCAATCGTTTAATTATAGTATATAAGGAGCCTCCAAAAAATGCCTAGTCCTTCAAGGGCAAGGATGGGTCGAGGCTCGCCAATCTGCCAACAGATGCATCAGTGAATAATCCAACACTCTGAGAACAACATTCCCCATAGACAAATCGGTTGGATTTTGGGCATTTCACCTTCTACAGTGCACAATAATAATGAAAAGATTCAAAGAATGCAGACAAATCTCGGTGTGTAAAGAGCAAAGCTGAAAACCACTTCTGAATGCGCATGATCTCCGATCCCTCAGACGTCACGGTCTTAAAAAGCATCATGAGTCTGTAATGGATATCCTGATATGGGCTCGGGAATACTTTGGTAAACCTTTGTCAGTCAACACCATTTAGGCTTTACTATACAAAGCAGAAGCCATACATGAACACTGTCCAAAAGCACTGACAACTTCTCTGGGCTCTGTGTCATCTGAGATAGATAGAGTACAGAGTACTCATCTGAGTAGCAGTAGAATTGCGTTTTGTGTCAAAATTCATTAAAAAAATTAAGTCAAAATTTCAAATAACTTTTGGACAAAACAGCTGTCGTGTTCTCCGGGCCAAAGAGGAAAAGGACCATCCAAGCTGTTATCAGCATCAGGTCCACAAGCCAGCATCTGTCAGTGTATGCGGGTGTCAGTGCCCATGGCACGTGAGGGCACCATTAATGCAGAAAGATATGTGCACATTTTGGAACAACATATGCTGCCATCCAGAGCAGGACAATGCCAAACCACATTCTTCCTGGATTATAAGCGCATGGTTGTTTAAGCAGAGAGTGCGGGTGCTAGAAAGGCCTGCCTCA
Organism: Ictalurus furcatus; assembly: GCF_023375685.1. Taxonomy (NCBI): domain Eukaryota; kingdom Metazoa; phylum Chordata; class Actinopteri; order Siluriformes; family Ictaluridae; genus Ictalurus; species Ictalurus furcatus. Next base: position 9,393,416 of record NC_071269.1, read on the forward strand.
GATTAAGAATGTGTGACTCATTATGAAGAGCAAAATAAGGCAACGAAGGCCTCGTACAGTTGCACAGTCATGCAACTCTGTCCTTTGGCTCAATTTGCAGCTCACTCTCTTAGATCAGAATTTCAACTTATATAGATTTCCTGATATTTACATCTAGATGTGTTATACAACTTAGATCATGGCATCTTTGGTGGCATACCACCCATTTTTAAGTGAGCAAAAGAACTGGAGCAGATAGCCTTAAAGTAAATAAAAGTAAATAAAATGTGATATTGGTTGCATATTCCTTCCTTGCAATAACTGCATAATTTGTGTGGCTCATCTATGTACTTCTTTTCAAATTCCAATCTAGCCTTCTGATTCTTACTACTGATGAGTGGTTTGCATCTCTAGGTATGGCCTTCATATTTCATAAATCAAGGGAAAATATACCCTTCAGAGAGTGAATTTAAATTTAAATTTTAACCCTTTGTTCATAAAAATTTAAGTGGATGCCAATAACTGTAGCTGACATTAAAAAATGTTTTGTAATAACTGTATTTAATTTTCTTAAAATAAATTTAACGATTAGATTTATATAATATTTTCAGTGAGATTTAGCAAATTACCACAAACCCCTTTTTCCCCATTTACTCAAAATTAAAATTTGTCTCATGTAATTTTCATGTCATAACCACAAACCTTTTTGTGCTCAAATCACAAACCTTTTCCGAAGCAGTAGTATTGATTTAAACATGTTCAAAATATAAGGTAGCATAGCCGTTTAATTAATATTAATAATATTAATATTATTACTGTAACAACAAAAAAGAGACTCCACGTTATACTCCTAATAGAGCGAACCTTTGTAATATACACTATATGGCCAAAGGTTTGCGGACGCATGAACATCACACTGATATGTGGGCCTTCCCCAAACTGTTGCCACAAAGCTGGAAGCACACAACTGTCTTTGTATGCTGTAGTATTAAAATTGAAACTAAGTGGCCTAGCCAAACATGTTAAAGCATGACAATGCCCCTGTGCACAAAGTAAAGGTCTATGAAGACATGGTTGGTGTGGAAGAACTCAAATGGTTTGCACAGAGCCCTAACATCAACCCTACTGAGGTATGAATTGAAACACAGACTGCACCCCAGGCCTTCTTGCCCAACATCAGTGCCTGACTAACGCTCTCTTGTGGATAAATGGGCAAATCACCACAGCCACATTTCAAATCTAGTGGAAGGCCTTCCCAGAAGAGTGGAGGTTATTATAATGGCAAAGGGAGGACTAAATCTGGAATGGGATGTACCAAAGCATATGAGTGTTTTGTTCGGGTGACCACAAACCTTTGGCCAAATGTTGTATGCCGATCAACTAGAAAAAGGTAGGTTTGGTAGGGAGGCAAACACAAAGCAGACTAACCCTGTGGTATGGGCTTGACTAATAGCTCAGTAAAGTACTTCTGCTCCATTTCCTGAAAGGGAGAGGAGGGGGGTCTGCCCCTGCGTTTCACTGCATCTACCTCAAAGTTCCCGTACCCAGCACCACTGCCCTTCCTGCACCTCCTGCCAGGTCTGGGAGCCTTAGGGGAGCACACATAAGGATTGGAAATCATAAGCTGTAAAAGCAAAATTATATATAAATATTCTACATGAAAACACACAAAATCCCACAAACAATAAATGCCTTAGATTTTTAACTTTTAATCTTAATCAGAAAATGTATATGCTAAATGCATACACAGCATGATCTAGAAAAGTTATTATCTAGCCAGACCACGCATGTAATATAAAAATGAATTTTTTTTTTAATCAGTCAGACCTGAGTAACACTGACCTTTGGCAGTGTGACTGGTCTAAGGTGAGGACTAGTACCAAGAGGAAGGGGAGTCTCGTTAATAGAAGACATGAACGTAGATGAGCATGGATATAGTGATTCCTCTTTGCATGACTCCTTAGGCAACATTTGTCTCCTATCTATGTGCTCCTTCATAAAGTCTTCTGATTGGCTGCCACCCTTACTATTCTCAGCCCCTGATGCAAAGATGTCACATGAGCCATAGATCAGAGAGCACTGAGATGGATGCATCCAGGAATGCAAGGCAGACTGGGTGAGATCTAGTATTTCAGAATTATGCACTTCTCCTGGCACTGAATCCCAGCCACCTGATTTACTGTGGCGGCGGCGGCGGTTCTTGAGTGCGCGTAAATGGAGCTCGACCTCTGGTCTGATTTTGCGGGGTCGGCCCCACCCTCGAGGGCTGCTCATAAGAGAAGCCTCACCTGGAAGAGGGTCTGCATCTGGAGGAGACAAAATGGAGGGGGGAGGGGCAATATTGGAAGGGTGAGGGCAAAAAGGTAGGTGTGTTTTGGTAGCATTGCGCATTGGAGACAGATGTGGCTCCACTATGTTATCCACCTTCCCAGAAGACATAACCTCTTTGTCAACAGGAGGCATAGGTTCATCCATGAACAGAATGTCTCCTGAAGCTGCCAAAAGATAAATAGCAGTGAATAAGTGTTAACTTTAACAGCTAACTTGAATTTAGCCTTAGTTTTATTTAATACATGCATAATAGTTTTAGTTGGTGAAACTACTGCACTAAAATAGATCAGTTTTAGTCAATAAAAAACTACATAATTTAGTCTATTTAAAAATGTCCTTAAATTTCACAAACTAGGTTCTATTTTAATTTCTAATGAGCAATGGTCTTACCAATAAAAACAAATTTTTAGGTGTAGCTTTATTCAGAGATTTTAAATTGTTAATTTGTGTGGAATTCTGTGAATTCCAATATGCTATATATTATCCAAGACAATCATATCACCAAGATATGAAATGCACATCACTCACCTAAGATCTCTTCTGGCCCTTCTACCAGCACACCACCGATATTTGGCAGCAGCCAGTACCTCCGATGGTACCGGTCCTGTCCCAGTGACATTGCCCGCATGCAACGTGATGACTGAAGGAGCTTCTTACGAAAAAACTCTTGGCGCTGAAAAACAGGATTCTTCAATAACATCATAATCATGATATATCGGGACCATACCAGACACCAAGATGTTTTCCCAAACTTTAATGCGGTTTCAGCTTCCAGCAATCAATATGAATAAAACTCAAAAAAAAACCAAAAGTCAATGTCAATATGTTGTGATATCAATATAATATCGTCTTATCATTTGGCTCTATTGTGAATTTGGAAGCCCTACCTTGGTTAGCTTATCAATCTGTCGCTCCAGCTCAGGAATACTTGCAATGTTTGAACTTTCAGCCTGTAAGGAAACATAAATGTATTTGTCCTCCAATGTATGCAGGGGAATGAACTGTAAGTGCTCCCCCAGGACTGAAGAGCTTGAAGCACCATTTGAAAATGGCCATATTTTATTTATTTATTTATACATACATACACACACACACACATATAGTGGGGGAATTAAGCATTGGACGTGTCAACATTTTGTTCAGTAAATATATTTCCAATGAGGCTATTCACATGATATTTCCACTTTATTATACATAACTTTATTTATGGACTTTAATGTTGTGAATTGTTCATATTTCCAGATTTCTTGAGTTAATACTGATGTCTGGTGAAACTTTCATGTGAATAACCTCATTGGAAATATATTTAATGAAAAAAATGTTGTCCAATACTTATTTCCCTCATTGTGTGTGTTTGTATATATATATATATATATATATATATATATATATATATATATATAAAACCACTAAGCCACCGTGCGCCCCGTATATAAATATATTTATGCTATATATTTATTTATTGTATTAATATACATACTGAACTACTAGCACATTTTACTGCAATATACCATAGGCAATATATTATATTAGACATATGTTAATATTAGCCAACACAAGCAAGCCATAGTGGTCACACACCCTCACTGCTCACATTACAGAAATATAGCATTTGTAAACTAGCAATAAAATTAAAAACTGTTGGTGACTTTACAAGATAATTTATGTAGTACCTCACAAATTTTGAGCTCATCTTTACACTGGCGAGATCTGCCATTCTCCAGCAAGCTGCTATCTGCGAGGCTCTCATCTTCAGCCACACAAACACGGGTACTGCGCCTCCGCTCCTCAAAACGCAGCTGCTCCTCAGAGCGGCCAGTTTTTCGTGCTAAAACAGCCTTCATTCTGTCACACGTGCGTGAATTAGATCAATACTGAGAAGCATCAATTTAAAATGCTGCATTGATAAATGCCTTACTTGCGAAGTTTGCCCTCAATAATCCACTTGTTCTTCTTGTAGGTAGTCATGTTCTCCAGGGTCTTGTCAATTTCACTGTACAATGAAAACAATTCTGTTTTTAGTGTCACATATACAGTCCCCTCCAAAACTATTGGAACTGCAATGCCGATTCATGTCTTTATTAGACTGAAGACATTTATGTTTGAGATCAAAAAGATGACTATGAGAACAGAGTTTAGAATGTTAGCTTTTATTTCCTGGTATTTATATGTAGATGTGTTACATAGCACATAGTTGCATTTCAACTCCTGAAAAGGAGACTGAAGGAAGAAACACTCAAAAACAAACAACAACTGAAAGAAGCTGCAGTACAAGCCTGGAAAAGCAACACAAAAGAAAAATGCAACAGTTTGGTGATGTCAGTGGGTCACCGGCTTGATGCCATTATTGCAAGCAAGGTATATGCAACCAAATATTAAGTGTTATTTATGTTACGTTATTTACTTTAAAACTATCTGTTCCTATACATTCGCTCACCTAAAATTGTGGTAGTCTGCCAACAAAGGTGCCATGTTTTAGGTTGTTTAACACATCTAGACCTAAATATCTAGAAAGGAAATCTGAAATCCTGATTTATCATCTTATATTCATCTTTTGATCTCAAACGCAAATGTCTTCAATTCATAGTGAAAACAATAGAATTAACCTTGCTGTTCCAATACTTTCAGAGGGAACTGTATGTATATACATTCATGTGAAAAATGTAAGTATAGCCCAAGGAAATTTTTGGCTTTTTTGACATTTGGAGCTAAAATTTTATCATCTTTGAAATAGTGCCTATTAATAAAGGTGATATACTTGAAAATTAGCTTTTTCAATCATTAATTCAACAGAAATATCAATAGATGTGATATTCTTCTGTAGAAAAAGTAAGTACACCCTTGGCCTCAGAAACCCGTTAGCAGAAATAACTTCTTGAAGGCGTTTTGTATAATTGTCCACCAGGCTTGCTGGAATTTTTAACCATTGCTCCACGCGATAGTCTTTCAGTTGCAAGATGGTTGTGGGTTTTCTTGCATGTACTGCACGTTTCAAATCCCCCCACAACATTTCAATGGGATTAAAATCTAGGCTTTGACTAGGCCATTCCACAACCGTCCGTTTCTTCTATTTGAGCCATTCTTTGTTGAATTTGCTAGTGTGCTTTGGATCTTTATCCTTTTGAAAGCTCCACGTTCGGCTCAACTTCAACTTTTGGACAGATGGACTCACATTATCTTCAAGCACTCTTTGATATGATGCAGAATTTATAGTTGAATCAATTAATGCAAGCTGTTTAGTCCCTGAGGCAGCAAAGCAACCCCAAGCCATAACTTTTCCACCACTGTGCTTCACGGTTGGTATGAAGTATTTCTCCTGAAAAGCTGTCTTTGGTCTTCGCCAAACATGTCTGCTGTTACTGTGGCCAAACAAGTCTATCTTTGATTTGTCTATCCAGAGCACATTATTCCAAAAGGTCTGGTATTTGCCTATATGCTCATTGGCAAGCTCTAATCTTGCAAAGGCTTTTTCCTGGCACACCCCCCATGCTGGTCAGATTTGTGCAATCTCTTTCTGATTGTAGAAGTATGCACTTTGACACCAACAGTTGCAAGACTTACTAGCAGATGCTGTGATGAAATTTTGGGGTTCTTGGAGACTTTATTTTGCATCAGACAGCCTGCTCTTGGGCAGAATTTGCTGGGACAGTCAGTCCTGGAGAAACTGGCAGTCGTTTGAAATCTGCGCCATTTGTAGATTATTTTTATTACAGTGGAATGATGTATTTCAAATAATTTAGAGATATTTTTAAATCCCTTGCCAGATTCATAGGCATCCACAACCTTTTTTCTGAAGGCCTTATAGAACTTTTTAGATCTTGGCATGATGACACCACACACCTCAATAGCAAAGGGAACACCAGACACTAGATATGAGAGGTTTAAATAAGACAGGTTCCACCTGCACTCCCTAAGCAGGTTCTAATCACTGGCACCCAACCTTGAAAATCTGATTCTAATTTTATGGATTTGAAGATGTGATAGAGTTGTACTTACTTTTTCCAAGTGACAAATCTGTTTTTTGTTAAATAAAATTGTGAAAATTAATACAAAATGTCAATTTTATGTGTCATTTGATAGAGTGTATCACCTTTATTAACAGGCACTGTTTCAAAGAAGATCAAATGTTTGCATGTCCAAATATGCCAATAAAACAACAATTTCCATGGGGTTTACTTGTTTTTTCACATGACTCTGTGTGTGTGTGTGTGTGTATAGACACACATACAAATTAGTTGGTTATATCTTACTTGATGACCGTGTTGCTGGCATTGAGCTCCTCCACCAGGAAGCCCAGGATAGAGGCCTTAACTTCAGGGCTCAGGGTTTGGAAGCTTTTAGTGCGGAGACTATTGCATATATTCCTCTCAAAGCCATGAGATTCCAGAAAGACCCGGAGCACCTCTGACACTGTGCTGTGGCACAATTCCAGATCCACCAGCTTTTCGCCTAGGATCTTCACTGACTACAAAAAAAAAGTCAGAGGGTTAATGACTAGCGAGGCACACCTGATCTTTGTTTACCAGCATGTATTTACATGTTTTTGATCTTCTCTCTCTCTCCATCTCTATCTGTGCATGAATCAAGCTATCAGTGAGGAAGAGATTTCTTTTCTTTTAGAGCTATGGTGCCATTGGTGTGCATTCTGAGGCTGTGCTGAACGTTAATAAAATTTCAAGTTCAAAGCTTACTCTTGAGTCTCCTTTCTTCTCCAATCATGGTAACATTAAGGCTAAATACATTTCAATAAAAAAAACATTATACTGCATTATACTACTACTATATCAACACACCTGGTAGTATGGTGGCAAACCAGGATCATGCAACACAGCATTGACCAGATTTACTAGCAGGTCAAGAAGTTCACTCTGGCTTTTGCCTAGTCCCAATAGACCCTCCTGCAGGGTGGCCAGACATGGGATATCCTTAGGCACCTGAAGACCCAACACTTTCCCAAAGCTGTGCAGGAACTCTACCACTGTGATACAGTGGGAAAAGGTGACACCTGACAGCACCAGTCCTGGGATGTGAGACAACTCTGGAAGAGGCTTGAATGACAACAGAGCATAAAATTGAACTGATTATCAAGTCACAGTTTGGGTTTTATCACAATTTTTATTATAATAAGTAAACTGATATTGTACAGAAACTTTGGTTAAAAGCAAGGTTTTGACAGACATCTGTAGTATTCCAACAATACACACAATTACAGTCACTTTCATTATAAAAATAAACAAACAAAAAAACACTATAATAAACATTCTTTTATGCACTCACCATGTGGTCAGTGAGGCACATGTCCTCAGTGGGCTTTTTCAGCTCCTCTAGGATCTTCTGCTGCCTCTTCCTCTCCTCCAAGCGTCTCTTGGCCTGTGCCCTTCTCTCTGCCTGCCTCTTAGCTGCCAGTGCTGCCTGTGCTTGAGCCTCTGCTTCAGCCTCAGCCTTAGCCAGAGCTTTAGCTTTGCTACGGGCTCCTGCTATCCTCTTCATAGGACAGACCTTCTCAGGACACTGCTCTACAGAAATCTTCCTTCTATAGCCTGGCTTCTTCGGTTGATCATTGACAGACTTGTAGATGTCTGTGTCTAGAGACGGAGCTTGGTCCTCCTGGATAGGCTCTCTCTCTTTCTCCAACTGTGCATATACAAAACACTGGATTAGGTTTTTTTTTCTTTCCATTTTCCCCATTTTCTTGCTATTAACTTGCCAACTCCCACTCACCAGCCAGGTTTTCCTCAACACACGACAGCTACCAACCAGAGAGGGTAAACGCTAACATACTTTCACAGAAACACGTGAAGCCAGCCACTCGGATCTTTTCAACCTGCTGTGTCACATGGCAGCATAACACACTTGGAGTTGCCATCTCCCGAATACATGAGCTCACAGACACCCATGATTAGTGTCGCTGTGACTGACAGAGGAGAGAAAATATTCCATCCCTACCTACCACCCTGAGAGCACAGCCAATTTTGCTCCCTCTGCTCCTGCCCTTCAATGACTGTGGCATTGTCAGGATTCAACAGTAGGTCAACAGATTAGAATTTTGCATACCATATAGAAGATATTCTACTTGAGACTATGGCTTAAACAAGCCATAACATACTATTAATAATATTTTGATTATAGAGAAACATTATTGCAATCCCTTATTAACAACTACTTCTAATCATAACCACAATTGGGATGATAAATCCATTTAAAATTACATTCCAATTTCATATTTGGATATTAGTTTGTAATTTTACACTCTACAAGCAATCATTCATGTTCAAATTGCATAATACACAGAACTGATAATAAAGAGATGCACCAATTTGTACTTATACCATGAATTTATAAGCAAGGATGTAATGTTTAGAAAACCATTTCATATTAACTATAAAGCATCATTTTAGACTGGCTTAAATTATTTTACTTCTGGGTTTATTTATTTGTTTTTTTTTTATGGACAAATATATAAAGATGCTGCCCTCTGGTATAAAAATGCTACTGTAAGCTAGCTACCAACCAGGGAGGGCAAATGCTATCATGTGCTTCTTCCAAGTGATATGAAGCCAGCTGACTGCATCTTTTCGAACTGCTGCTTCATGCAACATCAGGGGGTGGTGTAACACTCTCAAAGCTATCCACCCAGTCTACATGCACAGACATCCATGACTGGTTAGAGTCACTATGATTGATTGGGGAAGGAGAGAGTATGCCACCCTTCCCTCCCAGAGAGCAGAGCCACATTTTGCTCTGTTTGGCTTATTGGAAGCTATGCTTATGGTTCTCACAGCTGTACAAAATCAAAACATATCAAAGAGATAGTGTACCTACAGTGGGTAAAAAAAGGATTAAATTTTTGTTGTATTAGACTTTATTGTATTGTAGATTTAGTGTATGACTAAAGACATTTTCTTTTTTGGTCATTAATCTGCACACAGTAATCCATAATGAAAACGTGAAAATGTTTTTGTAAATTCGTGCAAATTTATTAAAAGTCAAAACCTTCACCTCTTTAGTAGTAAATTGTCTAAAATATATCCCAATGTTCCTGACATGTGTGAAAAATGCAAACTTTCGCCCTGTAACCCGGGTCATACATTTGCACTCTGTCCCAAACTGCAGAACTTTTGGAACTCTTTCTTTGAAACTATGTCCGACATTCTTAAAATAAAATTGGATGTCTGTCCTTTAATTGCCATCTTTGGTGTTTCATCTCAGCGTCAGCCTCTGAACCATAAACAAGCTAGTGTTGTGGCCTTTGTATCATTATTTGCTCGACGCAGAATATTGTTGTCTTGGACCTCTCCATAACCCCCCTCTATATCAGTTTGGTTTAAAGACTTAATGTTCTTTTTAAAACTTGAAAAAATCAAGTACAACATCAGAGGCAGGGGTGACTCATTTTTGGGAAAATGGCAACAGTTTATTACCTACTTCAATGATGTACGGACCCTGGAGGTGGATTGAGGAAAGGTAGACGGTAAACACTAATCATCTTACCTTTTTCTGTGTGTTTTTCTTTGAATGTTTGTTATTGTCTTTTGTTTCCCCCTTTCTTTTGGTTTCTTTTGGCTGTGGTTGTTTTGTTGGGGTTGTTGGGTGTGGTGTTATAATGTGTAAAATGCAAATTTCCAATAAAAATTCTATGATCCAAAAAAAAAAGAGTCAAAACCTGATTCTGAATCTTTAAGTATTCAGACCCTTGGATAAGGCACTCCAAATTGAGCTCAGATGCATCCTGTCTGCTTTGATTATCATGCAATGTCTCTAGATCTTGACAGGAGTCCACTTGTGGCAAATTGAACACACTGAACATGATTTAGAAAGGCAAAGGTTCCCACGATTCACCGTATGTCAAACCAAAAATCAAACCAGGGTACAGGGTCCCACGAATCACAGTGCAGGTCAGACCAAAAATCAAGCCATAGAACTCTCTGTAGACCCCAATGATCAAATTCTATGGAGACACAGATCTGGGCAAGTTGTATTTCTCAAGCTTTGAATGTTCCTAGAAGCACAGTACCACCAGGACTCGTCCTAGAGCTAGCCGTGCAGACATAATCAGTAAACAAGTGAGAAGGTTCTTGGTCAGGGAGGTGACCAAGAACCCAATGGCCACTTGAACAGAGCTTCAGAAGTCTGTCAGAGAGATGGGATAACCTGCTGAAAGAACAATGATCTTATAAATATTCCATTAATTAAGCCTTTACGGCAGATTTTGTAGATGAAACCAGACCTCAGTAAAAGGCACATTTCAAGCACATAAAAGACTCTGAGGGTACAAGGAAAAAGATTCTTTGGTCTGATGAGACAAAAATATAACTCTACATATGGTGAAAACTGCTTTTCAACTGGTAATACCATTCCTATGGAGAAGCATGGTGGTGCCAGCATCACGTTATGGGGTACTTTTCAGAGGCCTTTGAATTGAGGGAAGGATGAAAGTAGCCAAATACAGAGAGGTCCTTGAAGAATCCCGGCTCCAGAGTGCACACAACCACAGACTGTAGCAAAGGTTCACCTTTCGGCTTGACAACAACCCAAAGCATACAGCCAAGACAATGCTGTAGTGGCTTCGGAACAAATCTCTAAATGTCCTTGAGCAGCCCAGGCAAAGCCCAGACTTGACCCCCATCTGTGAAGAAACCTGAAGATGGCAGTTCACAAACACTCAACATTCAATCTGACTGAGCTTAAGAGGATCTGCCAGGAAGAACTAGTGCAAGTCTGTGTAGCAACTGCACGTCTATGCCAACCGAGAGGGTTTGTTGTTCAAGGTATGCATATGGATTAAACTATTGTTTTATGATGAAACATATTCTAATATCAATAATTTTAGAGATTATCAGCCATCTCGCCATCGTATACTTTATCCTGCTAAAATTCTGAAGCCTGTTTTAAGTGAAACACTTCCTGCTGCCACTTGGTGGCACTATGACCATGACACACAATAGTCACATCCATGTGATCAGTCCCCATGAGCAAACATACAGCTCAAGTTTCACCCAGAAGAATATGGGCTCCCTTTTGAGTCTGGTTCCTCTCAAGGTTTCTTCCTCACGTTGTCCCAGGGAGTTTTTTCATGCCACTGTCACCTCTAGCTTGCTCATATGGACTTAGATCTAAATCCAAGTTCATATCCAGATTTTTGTAAAGCTGCTTTGTGAGAATATATAACATTGTTTTTAACAATGGTTCAAAGAAAATTTCATTTAATTGAAAAGGAACCGGCAGGAACTGGCAGATGCCTACTGACAGACCCCTCTTCCCTGTGTCAAGGGACATAGATCATTTGACCGAAGAGTTCAGGAAAGACATGTTTCCATTAACTTATGTTAGGCTACTAAACATAAGACATGGGCTTAAAATTGGACTTTTGCCTTTAACCCTCTTACCCCGTATGGCCAAAAAACCGGCTTGCCCGTCTTTGATCTATTCCCATAAGGACGATATACTGGCTTGGTCGTCTATGCCAAATCCCCGTAAGGCCGATATAGCGGATTTACAGTGTAAACGTTATCCCCGTAAGGCCGGTGTACCGGCATTACTCTGCTATGATTCCTTACTTATTTAATTATTATTTTTTGACCCGGAAGGTTGATGACGTCACGACGTGATTACGTTATTACGCCGGCATTACGATGAAGCTGATCCAAGCGTGAATATTGGTGTAATAGTAGAAGTGAACTAAAAATGCCAAAGCGATAAGCCAATCGTGTTCCAGCTAAAGTTACACCTACAGTGAACACAGGTACATCTAAAACAGTGAAAAAAAAAGAGAAAACATACACAGTTACACAGGCGAGAGTGAGGATTCTAGATAGTGACAGCAGTGAAAGTTCAGGTGATGTTGAAACCGAAACCGAAACTGATAGAGACGCAAACTCTATTGATTCAGACCCTGATTCGTCTTCATCTTCAGCATCAACCAGTGCGACTGACACTGCAGGGGTCTGGAGTCATAACGGGACCATTTCTGTGCATTCGTGAAAACACCACCTGCTGGTCTGATTATCACCAGAAACTTGACTTTTGGCGCTAAAATGCATTTATTTATTTATTATTTATAAAGACATTGACCACGCTGATGCTCGTATGGTACTTCTAAATGAGTATAAGGATTTTAGCGAGCATTTTTTCGTAATTTCTCTAGTTAAGAATTGTGTTCTAAGTTTAGTAAAAACACTGAACTGCTTCGTTTTCAAAGTAATATTACACAAATACATTATTATAAGTTGTTTCAAGGCCTAAAAATGTTAAAATTAAAATGTTGATTTTTGGCCCAGGAACTCAGGGTTGGTGTGCTGTTTCTCTGGGGAATATAGGGTTATGGGACATAATACTGTGGGAACTTAGGGGTAAGAGGGTTAATTTAATAACTATATAAATGCGAACAGTATTTTGAATGTATTTTTTAATCCCAATTTTTTTATAACCCTAACCAACACTTACTGTGTCCTCTCTGTTTCACATTACCTTAGCTTTTAGTTTCTCCTGCCTGATCTTCCTTTTGTTAGCATCTTCCATCTTTTTCATTCTTGCCTATGTAAGAGAAATTAGAATGTGAGTTACAGGGTGACAGACTCGTATGTACAAGGTGACTATGGTGAGCTTCAGAAATCTCAAACACAGCAACCATGTTCTGGGAGTAACTAGACTCAGTACATTCAAGCTGAGGCAGTGGATAAGCCATTAAAACAGATTGACTTTGTTAACATCTGGTCATATCAATTATGCTCAAATATCTGTAAATATACAGTATGTAAACCAGGACAAACCCACCACCATCAAACACTGGAAAGTGACGCTGCCATTTATTGAGAATCAAAAGCTATGTCACCTTTTTCTTCATCTTCTTCTTGATCTTGGCCAGTTTGACTTTATCTTCCTCTGTGAGCTCCTCTGAGGAAAAAAAAATTCTCTTGTGATTTTGTAATTAAGCCATTTAATCAGCAAAAATCATTGCTGTCTTACAATCATTGCTGTCTTACACTCTTCATTTCTAAATGCTCTATGTTCATATGTTCCGATTAGATTTTTTTTACAGGCAATTCCAGCTTAAAATGTTTAAATCTCACCCTTTGCCTCCAGTCTCTTCAACAGCCTGGCATCTATTTTGCTCAGCAGATCGACCGCTTTCAATTTGGGAGGTCTGCCCGGACGCTTACGTGGGGCCCCCTTGGGCTGAAGGGCTCTAGATTGAGGCCTGACTTTCTTGTCAGGGTTTGGAGGGCGACCACGTCTGCCAGTTATTGCCATAATCATGGATGGGACCTCTTCGTTGGCCAGAAGGAACCATTTTTTCCCCTGCAAAACATAAAGGCAAGTCTATTACAAATACCTTCCCAAAATATATCAAAAAAGAAAAAAATAGTTTAAGACACGTAATTCATGTGAACTAAACTCTCACTTAGAGGATTCTGGTAATACCATTAAATCACACTTATTGGTAAGCAACTCAAGTTAAGTTAATTCTGATATTGTCATTTGCTTAAAAAAAAAAGTCTATGTTTAATCCAACATATTAAATCCATCCAGTATGAGACCCTGTATTATATGCAAAGCCTCCAGTCTGGTCATTCATATAGTAAGCCTCAGGCTTGCTCACAGTGGTTAAATTCCTTGAGACTATTGCTTTACAAAAGCACATAAAAGCACTTTTGCATTAAGCAAGTCCTCTCCCCCATCTCTTGGGGTTTGAACATTCAATCATTCACACTGTCAATAAGAACACCCCACATTTGTGACTAATGCCATTTCTTTGCTACCACTACACTTGAGCCTTGATCTCTATTAAAATTGTGATTAGCTTCCTCAAAGGGTCAAAATTTAAATTCACCATAAGCTCATCCAGATCATGAAACGTCCTTTTAAAGAGCCTTTTATAACACAAAAACTCTCCTTGGCATTTAGTTTATGTGGTCTGTACTCACATAGATAAACATAGATAAACAGATAAACATTTATGCCGTATGAATTGTTGCAGTAGCGGCTCATTAGTTAAAGGCTCTGGGTTACTGATCAGAAGGGTGGGTGGTTCAAGCCCCAGCACTGCCAAGCTGCCACTGTTGGGCCCTTAAGAAAAAGAAGAAGGGCCTTGAGCAAGGCCATTAACCCTGTCTGCGCCAGTTTTCTGATCTTTGCTTAAAGTGTAAACTGACATGGTTTTCTGCTATTGTAGCCCATCCGCCTCAAAGTTCGAAGTGTTGTGCATTTTGAAATATGTTTCTTCTCACCACAATTGTACAAAGTGTTTAGATAACCACTCTGTACAATTGTGGTGAGCAGAAACACATGTCAGAATGCACAACATGTGAGCTGACAGAAAGGCTACAGTAACTCAGATGAGTTACTGTAGCCTTTCTGTCAGCTCAAACCAGTCTGGCCATTCTCCATTGACCTCTCTCATCAACACTGTGTCTCTGTCCACAGAACTACCGCTCACTGGATGGTTTTTCTTTTTTGCACCATTCTGAATAAATTCTACGGACTGTTGTGCATGAAAAGCCCAGGAGATCAGCACTTACAGAAATACTCAAACCAACCTATCTGGAACCAACAATACTGACACAGCCAAAATCACTGATATCACATTTTTTCCTCCATTATGACGGTTGATGTAAACGTTACCCAAAGAACAAGACCTGTGTCTGCATGATTTTATGCATTACAGTTCTGCCACATGATTGGCTGAGTAGATAATTGCATGAATATGTAGGTGTACAAGTGTTCCTAATAAACGTGCTCATTTGGTGTATATGTGGCAAATAAATTCTTTTTCTATAATCCTACAAAGTTTCCCGCCCACAGACCTCAGGTGTGTCTCGCTCCTCATAGAAGTCACCCACAGGCATACGTGGGCTAAAACTGAAGTGCTCCCTTGTCACTCCCTTCAGATTTTCCTCATGCCTCTTCAGGTACTAAAAAACATATACCAACTCTGGATTAAAAAGGCTAATAAACAACAAAATCAACAAATAAAATTAAAAACACAATTCCGTTACAAAGCATTTATAATAAGGCATAAGCACTAATGTTTCTGCAAAGTCTGTCAGTCCAAACTTGCACAAATAATTAAATGCATTCAGTGTGTGACTGATTTTAACTAGTCCATGACTATCAGAAGTGCAGAAAGGATTAAGCCTTACCTTAATGACCTCAGGGAACTGTTTCATTCTTCTCCCACAGGGAGTGTAGTACCATGTTTCTCCTTTCAGTCGGTCTTCAAGCTTCCGCACACGAATCTCTCGCCTCCAACTAAAAAACAAATTTTTAATTAAAATAAAAAAGAGCCAATTATAGACTATAATAACTTAGAAAGTTAAAGTAAGTTCAAAAGGCACACAATTTCTGGATTGTTTCCCGAGTTTGAATTTAATTATTTATTTTACATTTATAGTGGTGCTTGTAAGTTTGTGAAACATTTAGAATTTTCTATATATCTGCATAAATATGACCGAACACATCATCATATTTTCACACAAGTCCTAAAAGTAGACAATGAGAACCCAGTTAAACAATTGAGACAAAAATATTATACTTGGTCATTTATTTATTGAGGAAAATGATCCAATATTACATATCTATGAGTGGCAAAAGTATGTGAACCTCTAGGATTAGCAGTTAATTTGAAGGTGAAATTAGAATCAGATGTTTTCAATCAATGGGATGATAATCAGGTGTGAGTGAGCACCCTGTTTTATTTAAAGAACAGGGATCTATCAGAGTCTGATCTTTACAACATATGGTTGTGGAAATGTATCATGCACAAACAAAGGAGATTTGAGAACCTCAGAAAAATAGTTGTTGATGCTCATCAGGCTGGAAAAGGTTACAAAACCATCTCTGAAGAGTTTGGACTCCACCAATCCATAGTCACAGAGGTTGTGTACAAATGGGGGAAATTCAAGACCATTGTAACCATCCCCAGGAGTGGTCAACCAACAAAGATCACTCCAAGAGCAAGACGTTTAATAGTCTGTGAGGTCATAAATGAACCCAGGGTAACTTCTAAGTAACTAAAGGCCTCTCTCACACTGGCTAATGTTAATGTTCATGAGCCCACCATCAGGAGAACACTGAACAACACTGGTGTGCATGGCAGGGTTGCAAGAAGAAAGCCACTGCTGTCCAAAAAGAACATTGCTGCCCTTCTGCCTTTTGCTAACAATGGTTTAACAATTGGTTTAAATGTGAAGTGTTATGTTTGGAGAAAAGTAAAACACTACATCCCAGAATGAGAACCTTATCCCATCTGTGAAACATGGTGGTGGGAGTATCATGGTTTGGGCCTGTTTTGCTGCATCTAGGCCGAGATGGAACAATCGATGGAACAATGTATTCTGAATTATACCAGCGAATTCTAAAGGAAAATGTCAGGACATCTGTCCGTGTCTCGCAAAAGAAAGTGGGTCATGCAGCAAGACAATGACCCTAAGCACATAAGTTGTTCTACCAAAGAATGGTTAAAGAAGAATAAAGTTAATGTTTTGGAATGGCCAAGTCAAAGTCCTGGCCTTAATCCAATAGAAATTTTGTTGGAGGACCTGAAGCAAGCAGTTCATGTGAGGAAACCCACCAATATCCCAGAGTTGAAGCTGTTCTGTACTGAGCAATTGGCTACAATTCCTCCAAGCCGATGTCCAAGAATAATAGACACTTACTGTAAACGTTTAATTGCAGTTATTGCTGCACAAGAGGGTCGCACAAGATACTGAAAGCAAATGTTCACATACTTTTGCCACTCACAGATATGTAATATTGGATAATTTTCCTCAATAAGTAAATGACCAAATATAATATTTTTATCTCGCTTGTTTAATTGGGTTCTCTTTGTCTACTTTTAGCACTTGTGTGAAAATCTGATGAATGTTTTATGTCAAATTTATGCAGATATATATAACATTTTAAAACTTTTAACACCACTGTAAGTAACACTTTCTTAAACTTTATTCTTTTCCCAATACATTTGCACAGTTATACAAATCCACTGATTAAAAAAAAAAAATTGGTTAAAATTACTTTAGGTTAATATTACATTAAGATTACCTTAGGTTAATATTTGGCATATTTACTTAATTAAAATATTGTATTCATACCTTCCCCATTTTTAAACTTACCCATGGAGAAGAGGGAAGATGACTTGCTCTTCTGTAGCAATTCTCCGCCTCGGGGTTGCTCCTAGGGATAAAAGGAGACTTTAGCCTATGAAGCCCAACCCAGATACCATGGCCTCTATTTTTGTGATCCTGGCACAAGTGCAAAAATTAGTCATTAGTCTGTGACTGGGGGGTGGGATTGTAAAAATTTTACTTTACACACAATTATTCAAAAATTTCCACTCAAATTAGATAAACTGTTAATCTTTCTTCTAATAGAAAAACACATTACAATTTTTGTAAATATTTTTGCTCAAAACTGTATATTCCAAAATTATTGACACCCCTACATTGCTCAAAAACCTGATTCTTGATGTGCTCTCAAGCCCCAGGTTCTATGTCGTTGGCTTTAGCCATGTTACGTTTCCTTGAGGTATAAATATGATGTTCAACACTTAAAAATCCCCTGTCATACACCGATCAGCCATAATATTAAAACCACCTGCTATTAATAATATATATTATAATATAAAATATATCATATTATTATATAATTATATAATATTATATATTATTATATATTATATTATATTATATATTATTATATTATATATTATTATATAATATATAATATAATATTGTGCTCCCTTGTGCCGCTAAAACAGCTCTGACTCATCGAGGCATGGACTCCACAAGTCCTCTTAAGGTGTGCTATGGTATCTTGTACCAAGATGTTAGCAGCAGATCCTGTAAGTTGTGAGGTGGGGCCTCCATGGATCAAACTTGTTTGTCCAGCACATCCCACAGATACACGATCAGATTGAGATGTGGGGAATTTGAGGCCAAGTCAACACCTTGAACTCTTTGTCATGTTCCTCAAACCATTCCTGAACAATTGTTGCGGTGTGGCAGGGCACATTATCCTGCTCAAAGAGGCCACTGTTATTAGGGAATACAGTTGCCATGAAGGGGTGTACTTGGTCTGCAACAATGTTTAGGTAGGTGGTACTTGTCAAAGTAACATCTACATGAATGCCATAACAAAAGGTATCCCGGCAGAACAATGCTAAGAGCATCACACAGCCTCCACCGACTTGACTTCTTTCAAAAATGCATCCTGGCGCCATTTCTTCCACAAGTAAGCAACACACATGCACCTGCCTGTCCACATGATGTAAAAGAAAAGTGATTTATTAGACCAGGCCACCTTCTTCCATTGCTCCATGGTCCAGTTCACTTTCGATGGTGCACAGGGGTTAGCATGGGCACTCTGACCATTCAGTGGCTACACAGCCCCATACACTGCAAGCTGCAATGCACTCTGTACAGACACCTTTCTATCACAGCCAACATCAACCTTTTCAGCAGTTTGTTCTACACTAGCTTTCTGTGGGATTGGACCAGACTTTGCTCCCCACACAAATCAATGAACCTTGGGTGCCTATGACCCTGTTGTCACCGGTTGTCCTTCCTTGGACCACTTTTGGTAGGTACTAGACATTGCACACGTTTTGAAGATGCTCTGACCCAGTCGATCTGATCCTTACGCTTGACAAATTTTGTTGCTTCCAACACATCTACTTCGAGCACCGACTGTTCACTTGCTGCCTAATCTACTCAGCAGAAAAAGAAATGACCCTTTTTCAGGAGACTGTATTTTAAAGATAATTTTGTAAAATCCAAATGATCTTTATTGGAATGGGTTTGAACAACGTTTTTCATGCTTGTTCAATGAACCATAAACAATTATTGCACATGCACCTGTGGAACAGACCTTAAGACACTAACAGTTTACAGGTGGTAAGCAATTAAGGTCACAGTTACAATAACTTAGGACACTAAAGAGACCTTTCTACTGACTCTGAAAAACACCAGAAGAAAGATGCCTAGGGTGCCTGCTCACCTGCGTGTACATGCCATAGGCCTGCTGCAGGGAGGCATGAGTACTGCAGATGTGGCCAGAGCAATAAACTGCAATGTCCGTAATGTAAGACGCATAAGACAGTACAACAGGGAGACAGGAAGGTCAGCTGATTGTCCTTGCACTGGAAAATTACATGTAATCATGTCCCCCACAGACATGATCGAGAACTTGCAAATGCCTTGGTGGAAGACTGGGGTAACATCTCACAGCAAGAACTTACAAATCTGGTGCAGTCCATGAGGACAAGATGTACTGTGGTACTTAAAGCAGCTGGTGGCAACACCAGACACTGACTGTTACTTTTGATACTGCCCCCCCCCCCCCCGTTTGTTCAGCGACTCATTATTCCATTTCTGTTCGTCAAATGTCTGTGAAACTTGTTCAGTTTATGTCTCAGTTGTTTAATATTTTTATGTTAATACAAATATTTACACATGGTAAGAAATTTGCTGGAAATAAAAACAGTTGAATGTGACAGGAAATTTATTTTTTTGTTGAGTATACAGTATCTCACAAAAGTGAGTACACCCCTCACATTTTTGTAAATATTTCATTATATCTTTTCATGTGACAACACTGAAGAAATGACACTTTGCTACAATGTAAAGTAGTGAGTGTACAGCTTGTATAAAAGTGTAAATTTGCTGTCCTCTCAAAATAACTCAACACACAGCCATTAATGTCTAAACCGCTGGGAACAAAAGTGAGTACACCCCTAAGTGAAAATGTCCAAATTGGGCCCAATTGGGCTGCATGAGTGCTGCCGGCACTGGGGAGCTACAGTTCATTGAGGGAACCATGAATGCCAACATATACTGTGACATACTGAAGCAGAGCATGATCCCCTACCTTCGAAGACTAGGCTGCAGGGCAGTATTCCAGCAGGATAACGACCCCAACTTTTGTTGCCAGCGGTTTAGACATTAATGGCTGTGTGTTGAGTTATTTTGAGGGAACAGCAAATTTACACAGTTATACAAGCTGTACACTCATTACTTTACATTGTAGCAAAGTGTCATTTCTTCAGTGTTGTCACATTAAAAGATATAATCAAATATTTACAAAAATGTGAGGGGTGTACTCCCTTCTGTGAGATACTGTATATCCCACCCATTGACAGATGCCATTGTGACAAAATAACCAATGTTATTCACGTCACCTGTCAGTGGTTTTAATGTTATGGCTGGTTGGTGTATATTACCATGGAGAAAACCAAAGAGAGGTTGCTGCTAATCAAGATGATTCGCCAGACATACTTGCAAATCAAGAGAATAATGGTTAAAGAAACACAAAATTGTTTCATTGTCAACATGTTTAACATGTTGAATAAAACTATATGTTATTCAAAATATTGTTCAAAAAAATAAAAGTTCAAATAAATTTCAATTTAAGTTCAATAAAGTTCAAAATATCACTTATTTAATAATTTATTGTTTTTATTTTTATGCTCACTTTCATAAAGGATGTCAATTATTCTGGAGGTCACTGTATATTCTCGTTTTCTGTCAAAATTCCTGCAGATGTTAACATGGTGAAGCAAGGTGCAATTGTAAAAAGGATTGGGGTAAATGAAAGCATTGTCAAGACGTGATTAGACATGCTGCTGCAATATTTCACGTCAGCTCCTCCCAGATTGTGAACAGTGCCGTGACATTTTAAATCATTTTAATCTAATATGATTAGATTCCACATCAATATTTTAGTGGAAGAAATAAATCACTGGCTGCTGTAAATTAGGGCCTGTTTACACCTAGTCACTGCATGCGTTTTCTCTGATTGGATAGCTATCCGATTGTGAAAATATCAGGTGTAAATGCCTTCCGAAACGCATTCAAGATGGATTTAAATCTGATCGTACAAACCACTTCAGAAGGTGGTCTGGGACACATTCCAGATTAAACTGGACAAGTGCAAATGCATCTGGTAGTTGAAACCACATGTCAGCGCTTTTCTCCTCCCAAATGGAAGTAGGTCACTCGCTTTAGCCGCACCAGAAGCAAAAACAACTTATTGACCAGTATAGACTGACGGAGATGAGAGTGCCTCCTCATTAAATTGCTTTGCAGGCTGACACAAAGATAATCGAAGGTCCAGCGCCCCATCGGAAACTGGATAGCCAGTCTTGTTCCATAAAATAGCCAGCACTATGTTTTCCCACCAGCGTTGACTCCTAGCTTTCATCCAGGTATCTCGCTGGGTTTTAAAGTTTAGTACTGCTGACAGCGAAAACGCTGCACATAATATGTGCTGCCTTTTGTTGTTAAGTGTTGTAGCAAGCATTTTCGTTTTCTTTTTGACTGCATTCGCAAACCCCAATAGAGCAAAATAACAGTGGCTGGCATTTCAGTTCAGCAGAAATGTGTATTTGCATTTTGCGCAGGAATAGAAGATCGGATTCATATCCATTTAGTTGAAACGCATTATGTGGCCAAGTATGAATGGATCCATTTTAACAAATCAGTTAGCTATCCGATCAGAGAAAATGCATGACGTGACCAGGTGTAAACAGGCTCTTAATGTGTTTTCTGTCCACAATATCTCACTGGGTGGTCACAAACTCATTTCACTGGTATTGTCATGAAAAAATTATTGGGAATACAGACAGGTGAGAAATTAAAGGAAAAATCAACAAAGTATCTTTGGAAATGTACTGAAGGGATGAACTACTCCCAGAAGGATAGAAATGTTTCCTCATATAATAAAGTGATCAGTCAGAATAACTTCATTGATTTACAGTGACCATCTGTAAGAGAGCCACCACAGACCCTCATTGTAAGGATCAAGTATTCAGACGTGTACCATTCTTTACTGAGGTCTTTACTCATCTATCTAAATGCAGATGCCACTTTAATTATTCTTCCTATTGAAACACTAGCCAGTTGAGCGATCTCTGTGACAGAATTTCCTATCATCCATGGCCCAATAATGAAACCTCTTTCAATGTAAATTAGCTCTTTTCTGCTTGCCATCTTGATCCAAAAGCAAATTGATCTAAAAGCAATAAAAAATGGGTCTCCTCAGCATAATTATCCATGCCACAGAACTGTCAAATGCATCATGTATGTCTGGAGGCATATGCACACATTATGTTTCTCCACTCATATAGTCAAGTTCATCCTTTATCACTTCTCTGTATACATGTGCACTAAGACAAAATCCCAAGACTGTATAGCAAAAAGTTAATCAAAGGTAAGAAAAAAATCCTGGATTTTGGTGACTTAGGGACAGTATAAGATACAGTTCATAACAACAGAAACAACAAAGTTTTAAAGAGCAAGCTTGTCCATGTGTTCAACATCTCTATGCTGCTGCACATTGACAAATGTGTGTCGCCCCCTCCCAGAATCAGAATCACACAAACGGAGCATGAGATTGAACCCTAAACTTGAAGATGAACTTGAACAAGGTGAATGCCTGAACTGGTAAAAATAAAAGTGAGCCTGAAGCTCTTTTGAAAATCCTCCTGTCTCTTAAGTCTTCCTCCACACATACGCCCACAGGGTTCTACAGTCAAATACAGTCAAATACAACCCCAACCTAACAGATTTTGCTATACCCCAACTTCCTAACATGCTGGAGTATGCGAAGAAAAGAATTTCACTGTGCTGTAAAGTATACATGACCAATAAAGACTCATTATCATTATAAGACACTAATTAGCTTGTGCTTACTCAATCATTCAGGGCTCTCCCCCTCCTACAATGCCCCTGAAGTAAGTAGGTAACATATTTATAACCTGTTATCAAGTCACTGTCATCGTTGTCCTCCTTTGCTTTTTCATCCAAAACAACTTTGATTTTGGATGCCTTTGAACACTTTCCAGCAGTTTCTTTTGCTCTGGCCTTCATATTCTCAGATTTTGAAATGGGGTGCATAACATCATGGGCCAAGTGTAAGTCACTGATAAAGCCTCCTTTGAGCAGAAGTGATGAAGCTTCATCAGGAAGAGAGCAGGCAGAGGCAGGTGCCTCTTTGGAAGTTTTGCTCTTCTTTGTTGCAAACGGTAGTTTCTCTTCATTTTTCTTTTCACCCTTCACTTTATCCACTTTGGGAGCTTTAGGTGTTGACTTTATTCTCTTTTTCTTAATGCCTCTTAATGAACCTGACAAACAGAATGTATAATATTATTAAACAAAAAAAGCAAAAATATAATTTAGTAGAGTTTAATCATTATAACATTACATAAGCCTACTAAACAATCAGCTTCTTACATTGACTATTCTAAAAATAAAGTAGTGCTTGAAAATAAACAGACTGTATTTAATTGACTATTGGCCAAAAGACAGCTGCTTTACTTTGAGCAGGAGAAGTTGAACCCTTTGTGGTCTTGGTCTTGCGTGCCTTCTTCTTTGTCATGGAACATGGGGTGGTAGGTAATGGTAGGCTGGTGTCTACAACAGATGTACCAGTACTTTCCTGCCCTCTTGTGTCTGCTACTGCAAGGATGGTATAATTCACACATAAGCCAGAGCCTGACGCGTTGTGCCTTTTCTCTTTCCTCTCTGTTTTGTTGGCTATGAGGAAAAAAGTATTAACAAATATTTCCATTATTTGTTCAAAATTAACCCTCTGGTACTTACATCCCTTAATAAGTATAGTAGATATTTCATAGACTCTTAACAACTTTCAGTAAGAGTCTGGCATGGAAATGCATTAATTATTAGTGCAAAGTATTGAGTTATTTCCTGATTTATAAGCACAGCTGTCAAGAATAAAAGAGATACAGAACAGAACATACATATACAGATCCAGAACATGTCACGCTCTTAAAGTTGCATTACATAACATTATATTTCTTTTCTCATATTGTGTATTATAATGTTCTATCTGGATTAACTCACACGGGGTCACTTGATTTACAAGTGGGATCATGACAGAACTCTGTCTCCTCTTTAGTTTTATTCATTTAATTTTTTAAAATTAGAAACATCAAAGACAGATTTTGTGTGCTAATATTAAAAATTCTTACTGGGAGTCACATTCAAGTAAGACACATTTAAATTAAGTGTAGATGCTATTTGTTTTTGTGTTTTTCAGTATCTTGACACACTACAGTACGCATAGGAATTGCACACCAGAAACTGACAAATTTCCATGTCCATCTACCTCGGCTAAACAATGCATTGCGTCTCACATCACATACATGTGTACTATTTTGGACCAGTTTTCTTATCAGGGTTAGTGTTTGAATTTTTAAAAACCTACTGAAAGACCTGTTTTGTGTACCAGCCTCCTAGATTTTCAAGATTAGTAAATACTTTTGAATGTAACTTCAGAGTTTTCAATTTGAGACACAGCTCACGACAATAATCATGACAGTGGAAAGTTTTAATGAGAAATATGGCTTTTACATTTTGTCTTGGAAGACAAAAATGGGATAATGCCGCTCACATTGTAGCTGCTTCTGCGTGTGTATGTAAAGTATAAATCAAACCCAGAACACAACTGATAAGTCAGTGCAAGGAATATTGCTTTTGCAATCAAAATTATTCAACCCCTATTGCAAATGAGACTTTCAGTTTTTTGCAATGAACAAATCAAACCAAAGCAACTGAAATAGATCAACACAAGGAATGCTTCAAGTGGTTTCCCCAAATTCAACTGAAAATGCAACTTATAATGATTTCTCCAGTCTCAAAATTCTTCAACTCCTTCACGGCAAGCATCTTTAGTACTTAGTAGAGCACTCTTTTGTTGTTATGACCTGCTACATACGAGATGCATAGCTTCTTGCAGCGTTCCTCTGGAATCTTAACCCATTCCTCATGAGCAATGGCCTCCAGTTCAGTAATATTCTTGGGTTTACATGCTGCAACCACCTTCTTCAAATCCCACCAGAGATTTCCTATGGGGTTCAAGTGAGGTGACTGTGATGGCCCAGTAGAATATTCCAGGACCACTTCTGCAACCAAGCCTTGGTGGAATTTGAGGTACGCGTGGGATCATTGTCCTGTTGTAAGGTCCAATGACGCCCAAGCTTCAGCTTCCTCACTGACGGCATGACGTTTTCTCCTAGGATTTCCTGATACTTCAATGAATCCATCTTGCCTTCCACACTATTATTTATATGATTTTGAGACAACTTTTCTTGTGCTTTTGGGTCAGTAGTGGTGTGTGTCTTCTGTGTTCTGGCATATAAACCTTCTGTGTTTAGTACACACCTTACTGTGCTCACTGAAACCTCAGTGCCTGTTGCCACTAAGTCTTGCTGCAGGTCTATTGCAGTCACTCGAGGGTTTTTCACAACCTGCCTTCTCGGAAATCTGGTTGCAGCCGTTGATAGCTTCTTTTTTCTGCCGTGTCCAGGTATTTATTGTATTTTCTGCCCCTAGACAGTTCAGGTATTTCATGTGTTCAAGCTCAAGCACACCTGGTGCAACTAATGAAGCCCTTGATTAATTGCATCAGGTGTGTTTGAGACAACACCTGTTTTGCACATTTATGCTGTTATGAGGGATTGTATTAAGTGGGTTGAATAATTTTGAAACTAGAGAAGTCATTATAAGTTGCATTTTCAGTTGAATTTTGGGAAACCACTTGAAGCATTCATTGTGTTGAACTATTTAAATTGCTTTTGTTTGATTTGTTCATTACAGCTGAAAGTCTGTAAATTTTGACAGTAAACCTGGTTTGCAATTGAGGTTGAATAATTTTGATTGCAACTCTACATTACACATACATATGTTACTAATTTAATAATGTTTAAATGTTAGTGTGATAAATCCCGAATTTAAAAAAATTTATGGTGGTCAAGGATTGGAGATAATTAGTGTGATATGAATGCAGAAAATTCATAATGCCCATTTGGGATCAAAAAGCTTGAGAACCCCTATGCTACACTTCAAGGTTACTTCAAAATTAGAAAATAGATTTTGAAACAGTGACCAAACACAGATTTGGTTTTATTATATTCTGTTTGGTTTTATAAGGTTTTATTTAGCTGTTCCCCATTATGCTACTATCTCAATAAATAATCAAATAATTGTATTAACTCAGTAGAGTAAGATACATTACACCTATTATTACCACTCTATGATCATGCATGCTTTAAAAAAAGTTCTGTTTTTCTCACTGTATTCTCTGTACAACATTTTTCACTACAAACATCATTAACAACCCAAAGTTTCTCTCTCTTTCAGCTCGGGTTTAAGTCTGATCTGTATTGTTAATTGTAATTAATTAAGTACAAGTATAATTCATTTCCATAATCAATTAGTTGGCCGATTATAATTTTTTATTATTATTATTATTCGAATAACTTCAACTTCAGACTAAAACTTTACACGACTGTTTGTCCAATTATATAAGACTGAAAAGAAACCAATGCACACAGACACACACCAGAATATATATTATTAATTTAGGACTGTAGTTTAATTCAATGCTTTTTGTGCATCCATAAAAAGTAATGCATGAATACTTATATATAACATAAACTAATATATAAGTTTATATTGTATAATAGTATTCATGCATTACTTTTTATAAAAGGTACTGTTGACAAACAGTAAACTCAAGAAAGTCATTGTCGGTGACTCTGGGTATCAGCTAAAGCTAGCAGCGTCCCATTACATCCCATTCCCATCGACTAGGAAGCGGCTTATACTTCCAGTTAGGAAAAAAACCCGCTAGTGTTCCATTTGAGGCTATATTACCTTTCTAAAATTCATACACTAGACGGTTGAGTATACAACGCATAGTGTAAGTGTATAGTGCGTCATTTGGGTCACAACTTGACCATTTACTCTCCAAGGCGTGTTTTCGGAACAGAAGTAACGTAGTAAGTAAATGTACCCGGTGCCGCACACAGACCAACTAATCGATAATGAGATTCATTGACAACGATTTTCATAATCGATTATTAACAATTTTATCGATTAGTTGTTGCAGCTCTAATTGTTAATGTGTAAATGAACAGGATATTGATTGGCCAAGGACCCTAATTTATACTGAATGATGATTAGTTAACAGGTAGAGCCTTATAAGTTTATCTGTGATTACGGAGACGATTTTTCATTCACAAATATTACACCAAAAGCTTTGCAAAACAAAAAAGCATACATAAGCTCCCTGAATATCACCTATTAATGATGTATTTAAATGTGGTTAAATGCCAGATAGAACCTTATAATACATGTTTTTCAGCAACCTATGATTTACTAATGTGAAACCAAAATGCTACTTCTACAACACAGAAAGTACCAAATGTATTGGGCTGCAAACCTTTCAAACAGTCACATTTTGATTACATGACTAATTTGAGTAATTATTGAACATACAGTTAGAAAAATGAATAACCATATCCATGAGAATTAATTCACATATTTTTTTTTTTAAAGCTTACATAGCCTTACCTTTATTAAACTTATCAGAGAAGCCATTTATAGATGAAAAATGATGTGAAGTGTCAGCTTGTGGAGTGTCATCTAAAGAATTATGAATCTGAGAATTATCCTTGAGTGTTATTGTGTCATTGGAGTTCTTAGTGGTCAGATCCATTGCATCTTTTTCACAATAGGTGTCATCTGTCTGGTGATTTTCTGGCAAAATTTCTCCCAAGTCTTTGTTGATGGACCCATCTGCAAACATGAAGGAACCTTCATCCTGGGTGTGCTCACAACAATCCACTGCTTCAGACCTATTAACATAAATGATCCCAGCCAAAGATATGTCATTCTTAGTCTCAGTATCCCATAAATCATTTAATGTGTTATCATTTCCTTTCCCAGAAGTGGCTTGGTCATTGCTGGTGCATATATCCTTTTTAACTACAGGTAAACAATCCTTCTCTGTTTCTTTTGTACAGAGCATACTCAAAGATGACTCTGGGGTTTTATCAAGAGCGTCATTGGAGGGATCTGTGTGGTCCTCCTGTTTACACACTGAACTAGTCACATTGACTTTATAGTGAGTCCATCTAAATTCAGATACATTGTTGGTTTTCATCGGAGAACATGGCATGTCAGTAGTCTGTTGCTCTGATTCATGAGAAGCTTCATTACCTGTTCCCTGACAAGAAGATAATACAATATTTGTATTAGTTATAACAAGGGGAAGCTCAGAGAACTGTTGGGCAGATAAACGCTTTTGAGAAGAAACAGAAGCAGTAAAAGGAAAAGTAGAGGTAACAGCAATAGGTGTAGGGAATGTACAAAGACTAGAACTATCAACACCTGTATCAGTCAAAAAATTGGTTTTAGGGCTTGGGAATTTAGGAGGGGATTCCAAAGCCCTTTGTGCAGGTGCCAATGAGAAGGAAGGCCTGGGGAGCAAAGGAGAATGTGTCCTTTGAGATAAAGGTGACTGAGTAACATGTACACCACTGGAATCTTGGTTCTGTACTAGAGGTGTACGGGCTATATGTCGAACTGCAGAGGTCTTGGAAGGTGATGCCAGAGACTGGCTCTGAGATATAGTTACAGGTGATATAGATATAGCAGGCGATGCTTTGGAGCCTTGACTCATTGGAGAGCTAGCAGATATTGAAGTCGAAAGTACTGAAGGCACTGTAACAAAAGATGGAGACAAAGAGACCACAGGAGGTCTTAGTGTTTGGACTATTAATGGAGGTGTGGTGAGTAATTGAGGAGTGGAAGCCACGGCTGATGTGGTGCTTATTCCAGGCTTTGGTAAAACTGAAGCATGTACTGACAGTGGTTGAGGAGATACCAGAGTAGGCTCAGGAATAGTTTGAGGAAATGCTGTTTCCATTGATGATTGAGTGGCAGGGGCAGGAGTTGGACTCAACTCCTTGAAAGTGGTTTCTATGTCATGACACAGTTTTGCTGGTTCCGTATCCACAACTGCCTGCCAGACTTGCAAATTATGGTCATTAGTGGGTACTAGGGAAGTTTCTGGGGCATTCAAAGGAAAACTGTCACTTGTGGACAGCTGTCGGAGGGCAGATGTCCTCTTAGTACCACTGTAATCTTGATCCACGTCTTGGTAGGAATCATTTCTACAGACTGGAGCCAACAAGAAAAGATAAATAGGTTATTAAACCAAGCTGGGAATATAAAAATTTATCAAATGTTTTTTAACATGTGTGGGATTTTAGGTGCTTGTGAATTAGCTTTTCAAAAGTATAATTCAACAGTATAATATATTCCATGTTTTGTAATGCTCATCAAAACTAAAAATTATCCTAATAACATGGGGTGATGGCATCCTGTGTTTCCAAAAAAAAAAAAAAAGCATCTTATGGTCTTAAGTAGTTTAGGTTATGTGAACCACATTACAAACAGCATATTAAGACATTTAAACAAACAAATAAATACTCATACAGACAAATATATAAAATAGTGCACACCTCTGTCAGTTCTCACAGCTCAGGCTAACCTTAAATTTATCCAGTTAAATATGGCACTTTCCCCTGCTGATCTGCGCTCCTTCCTCTACCTCCTTAGTGTTTGGTCAGATGTTGCTGCACCAACATGGAATGAGTATTGAAAACTAACTAACTAACTAGAACCATTTTGCTTTTAAACCAAAAATCACGGAGAACAGGAAAATGTGGAGGAGGCCATTGCTGTTTTAAAAAATCTATTACAGGAATAAAATGAATCTGTAACACCATTTAAAACACAATTAACCCCCACATCTACACACAGCTTATATCATCTTTACTGGCATTTAAACGGTTTAAAGTGGCATATTAAATCGTTAATAGTGAGGAAGGGCTGCCAATACAAATGAGCGGTGTTAGAAAGCATGGTCATTTAAAATGAATTAATTGCACACACAAAGATTTCAGTGAAGCAAGTGTGCAGCGCAAGTAGTGTACATGGGAAACTCCCATGGATACTTTGATTTTTATTTTCTGGAACCTGATGTGGTCCTTCTGCTGTTGTAGTAAAAAGGTTTGATGTGCTGTGCATTCCGAGGTGCTTTTCTGCTCACCATGGTTGTTAAGAGTGCTTAATTGAGTTACTATAGACTTCCTGTCAGCTCAAACGAGTCTGGTCATTCAACTCTGATCTCTCTCATCAACAAAGCATTTAAGCCTGCTCCGCACAATAGCAGCTCCACACACAGGGTGTTTTTTGTTTTTTGCACCATCCTAAGCAAACTTTGGAAACTGTTCTGTATGAAAATCCCAGGAGATCAGCATTTTCTGAAATATTCAAACGGGCCTGCCTGGTACCAACAACCATGCCACAGTTAAAGTCACAGAGATCACATTTTTTCTTCATTCTGATGTTTGACGTGAACATTAACTGAAGCTCTTGACTTGTATCTGCATGATGTTGTGCATTGTGCTGCTGCCACATGATTGGCTGATTACATAACTGCATGAATGTGCAGGTGTAAAGTGGACACTGAGTGAATATTTATTGTATATTTTGTGCTTACTGTCATGTATTTGCACGTTATGTATTTTGGTGTACTGTGTTGCTGTATGGCCATGAACAAATGAGATTGTGTTCCAAACACTTGACTGGAAATAGCAGATTTGAAATATGAAAAAGCAAATACAGTGTCACAAGATTAAAAAAATATTCTTGCCACTCAAGCAACTTTGTGCTTCCAACTCATCTAAGTCAAATTAGCGCAATTCGATTTGTTTATAGGCCTTACAGAATGTCTGTTTTGTGTTGGAGAACACATTGTATTAACAAAAACATACGTTTCAAATGATCAACTCAAAATAGTGAATTAAAATGTGACCATATAGCCTACATTCCATATGCACATTAGCATATTGTGGCTTCAATAAGTTGTGAACACTCGATGTCAATATACATCTTGACATATATCATGGATCAGTTTCTGAAATACTCAAAACAGCCTGTCTGGTAGCCAGAACCATGCCATGATTAAAGTCAAATTGATCACATTTTTTCTTCATTCTGCTGTTTGATGTGAACATGTGAGCACATCACACATGACACTGTTGCCAACTTATTAACAAATTCAAAAAGACTGGAAGTGTTACCCACCAACTGAGAAGTGGACATCCACAAACACTGATGAAGGTGCAACCAACGTGGTGCTGGCATACCTAAATTCCCATCATATGTATGAAGACTTCTGGGACACCCTGTACAAAATAGGGTGTGCATAATCTGAGTGGTCATTTTCTTTACTGGGAAAACGTGGGTCTTGTGGCAAAGACAGAGGAGCAAGGTATTCTTAAGGCCTTACTGTCTTCTTCCCTTAGCATTGGTCACTAAATTGAAATGAATGGAATTAGCTTCTCATGACTGCAACTTGAATCTGCCCAGAATAAATTGGTCCAGATCTGAACAAGAAGCTCAAACTGTTAAGAAAATTCATTATAGAGGTAACTTGAACTTAAAAAATGAAGTGAGGCTCAGCCTTCTTAAAAACAAAAAAAAAAACAAACAAACAAAAAAAAAACCTCAAAGAATTTCAATTGAAAAATCAGACCAGCAGTATCATCTGGTAATTAAAATATCTAGATCTAGGTTAGTGTGAGGCCAGAGAATTTCAGTTAAAGCAACTAGAACAAGAACATGAGCCTAAAGCCAGAGAATTTGAAACTAGAAACTAGAAATGTTGGCTATGGGTCAAGTTTGTTATCAGAAACATTTGGTTGGTTCCACCATTTTTTGAAAAAGAGTTAGAGAACCATTTGACGCACCGGGAATGTGTCTATATATCTTTGAAATAGCCTAAAGGAAGTTCGGACCATGATGTTGCAATATCTATTGACAGGGAACGGACAGGTTATGCATCTGTCTTTCACTTGACCAGAGCTGTAAGTATGATTGCTAATGAGCTGAGTCCTGAATTCAGCTGGCAACAAAACATCTGATGCTACATATACAACAAATACAGTTGTCTCAAGAAAATGAGACCATGTTCAATAGAGACAAAAAAGCAGCTTCTTCACCAAGCACTTAAATTGGCACTAAGAAAAAGTTGGGGGGAAAACTTGACACGTTTTTTCTGTACTATCTTCTCTCTACCATAGATTTAACTTGATTATATTCTTGGTTCCTGAAATATTTGGGCTAGAATAAGTACATGTTTTTGATGGAAATTACGAAGCATTTCTCTACATCACTCTGCATAAGGGCAGCATTTGGCAGCTGTAAATTCAATGATTTTTAAAAAATTTTATCGAATCTCAAAAAGTACATATTTTAAAAGGCAAATCTTGCCTTTAGCAAGAAAAAATTAACATTTATTAAATAAAAAATAATTTTATTTAATGTGATGTATATAATTCAAATATTGGAAAGCCATATTCATATACTTCTGTGAACTTCAAAGCGCTATACACTAACCGTGAAAAGTAATACACAGGTGTTATTGCTCTTCATTTGTAACACAAGGACTGCTTGTCACACCAAATAGCAAATATTTCTTTCCATTGCTCTTATGTTATACTGCTTCAGTTAAAAGCAAAACAATTAAACACAGGATCTGTCAGAGGTAGGTATGTCACAAGAACCGATACTTCGGTACCAAGTTGGTACTAACATTCTTAAAACGTGACGGTACTTGTTTTTCTGCAGTAGCGTTGCATACCATTGCTTATGAAGGTACCGAGATTGCAATTCATCCGGAACTGAAGGGGGCAGCAAATATGTGCAAGTGTTTTAGTCAGTCCACAAGTGATGAAGAAGAAGAAAAACACCTACAAGCACACGGGAAAAACTACAGAAAATGGTGACAATTTTAGCTCCGCCCTGACTCGTTGAGAGGAAAAGAGAGGAAAGCTCGTTGGGAGGAAAGGTAGCGCTATCGTTCATTTCAAACAAAGCGAGGAAACACCTGGAATTTGGCTAAGCACCTGAAAGACAGGTCGTATATTATGGATGTTTGAGGCAGCTGGCATTGTGGCTGTGAAACCAGCTAACGTTATGCTCCATGTAACGTTTGCGATAGCCAGTTATTTGTTAACGACGCTAACGCATTGCAATGTTATAAACTACCTCCTAATGGGCCACCATGCATCGCCATTCAGCCCGTGTCCTGTCAGCTAAATGTAGCCTAATGTCACTAATAATTATTGAAATGTTAATGGTTTTAATAAATTCTTTTTGGCCTGCCACCAGATCAGTGAACTTAAACTAATGCTTGCATTCAGAGTATAAGGGGTGTGTGTGTGCACGCATTGAGGAGTGCACCTTAGCACTGTTTTATTAGTCATTGTCAGACAGTGTTCGATAACTAAAATACCCCTGTTCTATCTCTCTTTTTGCCAATATTAGCCAGAGGAGGATGTCCTCCAGGAGTTTTTAATTTTATTTTTTAAAAATTATCTTTTTTTTTTTTATACCACACCGTGGTATCGACTATGGTATCGAGTACTTTTTGTGGTATCGGTACCGACTACTAGATTTTTGGTATCGTGACATCCCTAGTCAGAGGTGACTCTTATCCACCATGAAAATAAAACCATGATGCTGCCTTGCATCAACGTGCAATTATGTTTATGTGAAATACAATACAAACCATATAGCTTTTGATTTGTGAAAAACAGAAAAGCAAAACCTTTATTGCATTGCGCTTATATTGCCTTACATTACGTTACCTCTTCAATGAAAAAAAAACAATCACCAGGTTTTAAGAATTAAATGCTGATTTCAATCCAAAGCGAATGTAATGCAATCCTAAAAGTGGCGTGATCATTCATGTAACGGAACACCCCTTACTGGCTCCTTGTTTATTCATTACTCCTGCAAAAATACTTAGAGGTCATAGCAAGACCTGAGTTAAGTTTGCAGATAGCTTTATTGCTTTCAGAGTTGTTGCAACTTCAGACAAAAAGGGTTCATTAGTAAAAATATACATTTGCAATCAAAATTATTCAACCCCCATTTCAAATCAGGTTTATTGTCAATATTTACAGACTTTCAGCTGTTGGCAATGAAAAATCAAACAAAAGCAATTGAAATAGTTCAAGACAATGAATGCAAGTGATTTCCCTTCAACTTATAATGATTTCTCCAGTTTAAAAATTATTCAACCCCTTCATGGCAAGCATCTTTAGTACTTAGTAGAGTACATATTGACGTTTAAAGCTCGGTCAGGTGATCGGCACACGGGCATAAACAAGGCTAAACATGAATCAAACAACGAGTTTGAGAACAGGATCAAAACTATGAACAAATGCTTGGTTCACGGAAAACTCACGCAATACTTCGTGTTGAACAAAGAGGCACGAAGGGTTTAAATGACAAATGTAATTAAGGGTGAACACAAAACAGCTGAGACTAATGATGACACATAAGGGAACAACCAATGACAATACAGGGTTTGGAGACAGGACAGAAATCATAACAAATGCACATGTAGAAAGTCACTAAAAAACCCGGAAGCACGCTTCATGCTCCAGCATGAATTTCCGGGGGAAATCGTGACACTAACAAGTTACTAAACGGGACTACAAAGGTTGTCAGGGACATTAAATGTCCTCACGCCGAACAGGAAAAGTCTTTGCAGATAAACTGTTTACGGTATGCTGTGCACAATTCCCCTCCCCAAAAAAACATGGATGAAGATTCATCCACAGAATAAATCCGTATTAGGGAAAATGTTTTAAATCAAGTTTGGAAAAGTTGTGGGGAGCTTGGTGGTGATGGTGACATTGAAGTCGAGCGACCGTGGTGTAGTTAGTTTATAGCATACGGTTAGATGTTTATTTCTGGCGATTGTATTTAGGCTTCAAACTTCACAAAAGTTGTGTTCATTTGTGAAAATTATCTTGATGGACAAAACATGTTAGTATTGTAAACTTTTGTTGATCACAGAGCTTATTTTTTGCAATAATCCAAAAGCCTATGGGAAAATCCTATTGGGTTTTTGTCGAGGGAACCAGTGTGATTCTAACTTCCGGGTTCCAGTACAAAATGACGTCATCCCTGCGTCACTCTATTGTGTGATTTGGCTGCATCTCTCCTCCTATACACACTGTTATTGCCTTTTGTGCATAGGCCTGAATTGTTTTCATTTGGTTGCATATTGCTATATTTGATTGCATATTTTCATTTGGTTGATGGCATTTTTATTTTTACTTATCCTATATTTTGGGCACAATTTTATTTATATTTTGCTTCTACGAGATGATGTGCTTTAAAGGCAAGTCTAATTTGATGAAAAGATTTGTACATTAGCAGGAATGTAGCACAACATGGAGGTGAAAGCAGTGGTCTGTTTATTTAAATGTGAAAGTGCAATAAAAATATGTTGTCCCTAAAATCAATGAATAATCGTGATAAATAATTGTGATTTTCATTTTGGCCATAATCGTGCAGCCCTACTGCAAACGAGATGCATAGCTTCTGGCAGCGTTCCTCAGGAATCTTAGCCCATTCCTCATGAGCAATGGCCTCCAGTTCAGTAATATTCTTGGGTTTGTATGCTTGAGATTTTCTATGGGGTTCAAGTGAGGTGACTGATGGCCCTGTAGAATATTGCAGGACCACTTCTGCAACCAAGACTTGGTGGAATTTGAGGTATGATTGGGATCATTGTCCTGTTGGAAGGTCCAATGACGCCCAAGCTTCAGCTTCTTCACTGACAGCATGACGTTTTCTCCTAGTATTTCCTGATACTTCAATGAATCCATCTTGCCTTTCACACGCTGCAGGTTTCCAGTGCCAGAGGATGCAAAGTAGCCCCAGAGCATCACCGAGCCACCCCCATGCTTGACTGTGGACAGAGCGTTTTTTCTTCATTCTTCTTCCTCCAGACATATCGCTGATCCATTTTTTTCCCATCGCTCCACAGAACGAAATCCCAAAACTTCTGTGGTTTATTTATATGATTTTGAGCCAACTTTTCTTGTGCTTTTGGTTCAGTAGTGTTGTACGTCTTGGAGTTCTGGCATGGAAACCTTCTGCATTTAGCACACGCCGTACAGCGCTCACTGTCTGTTGCCACTAAGTCTTGCTGCAGGTCTTTTGCAGTCACTTGAGGGTTTTTCCACAAACTACCTTCTCAGAAATCTGGTTGCAGCCATTGATAGCTTCCTTTTTCTGCCCCGTTCAGGTATTTCTTGTATTTTCCACCCCTAGCCAGTTCAGATATTTCATGTGTTCCAGCTCAAGCACACCTGGTGCAACTAATGAAGCCCTTGATTAACTGCATCAGGTGTGTTTGAGACAACACTGGTTTTGTATATTTGTTCTGTTGTGAGGGATTCTATTCAGGGGGTTGAATAATTTTGAAACTAGAGAAATCATTTTCAGTTGAATTTGGGGAAACTAATTGAAGCATTCGTTGTGTTGAACTATTTCAATTGCTTCTATTTGATTTGTTCATTGCAAACAGCTGAAAGTCTTTACATTTTGACAACACACCTGATTTTCAATGCGGGTTGAATAATTTTGATTGCAGCTGCAATGAAATCAGTCATACATGCACTGATTAACTAAGCATGGCTGTTCTCTGTCATTATTCCTGGTATAACACTGACGAATAAGAGACTAACATCACCATATATGAGATATTTCATTTAAGTATGTTATTCATAAGATTCTACAAGTGAGAAGTAGAATCAATGTTTATCAATAAAATTCCATGATTTAGAACAGCATCATTCCATACAGTGGGGGAAATAAGTATTGAACACGTCAACATTTTTTTCAGTAAATATATTTCCAGTGAGGCTATTCACATGAAATTTTCACCAGACTTTGGTATTAACTCAAGAAATCCACAAATATAAAGAATTCACAATATTAAAGTCCATAAATAAAGTCATCAATCGGCCATGCACAGGAGCTCCTTGCAAGATTTCTGACCAGGGAATCAGAAGAATAGTCAGAAGAGTAGCCCAAGAGCCAAGGACCACTCTGAAACAACTCCAGAAACACTTGGAGGCAGCAGCCAGAGAATCATCTGAACCATCATCACAGAGAAAACAATAGGCAATGCAATACATTTTTTAAAGAAATTACACTAAGGTCTAATCTACAGCATTCTTGTCAAGCTCCAAGTCAGAATTTGAATCTGCAAAGGAAATCTCACAAAAGTTGTGGGTTAATACTAAGAACATTTACATGTAATGCACCAAAATCTTTTCCCTGCTGAAACCAATTAAGTTAGCTAAAGAGTTTTTAACAAGGTCCCTCAAGAGAGGATACAATTTAAGCTATATGCACTAATTTGACAGCTATAATCCATAGCAAATACATGGCTGCAGTGACGCTGCGCACTGACCCCAACTTCCTAAGAAACTTTGTGACTGTCACTCAAATATTTTCACTTTGTTGTCTTTAAGCCATTTTGTTACAGTTTTGGAGGTATTGCTTGTCCTGCCAGATGACAAAGTTGCAACCACGTTTTAACTGAGGTTTTATTTCAGTATTTCTAGATTTCTAGATCTTCCTCATGATGCCATCTATTTTCTGATGTATATCACTACCTTTTTTCACCCTTTTTCCTCCATAGACTAAGCATGTAAACTGTTCGAATCTTGTTTCATCTGACCACAGTATACACCTCCAAAAGGCTGGTGATCAGCTGCAAACAATTCGGCTTCAGCAAACACTATCTTTTTATGCCAGTCTTGTAGTAGGGGCTTCTTCCCTGCATGACCTGCTTTGCTGCATCAGGGCCTGGCCAGCTTGCAATCATTGAGGGGAAGATGAATTCCCAAGTACATCAGACAATTCTTCAGGATTATGTGAAAATGTCTGTGCGTCAGTTGAAACTATGTAGAAGTTGGGTGATACAACAGGACAACGACCAAAAACACCGGAGCAAGTCCACAACAGAATGGCTTCAGAAAAACAAAATCCGCCTTTTGGAGTGGCCAAGTCAGAGCCCAGACCTCAACCCAATAGAGATGCTATGGAATGACTTAAAGAAAGCCATACACATGAGACGTCCAAAGAATATGACAGAGCTAAAGCAGTTCTGCCAGGAAGAATGGGCTAAAATTCCTCCTGAACGATGTGCAGGTCTGATCCACAGCTACAGGAAGCGCATGGTTGGGGGGGGGGGGGGGGGGGGTCAACCAGTTATTAATTCTAAGGGTTCACTTACTTTTTCCCCTGCCATTCTGAATGTTGAATGAGTGTGTTCAATAAAGACATGAGGGATCAGAATTTATTTATTTATTTTGTGTTATTATTTTAGGCACATTATATTTGTCAATACCCTTGACTTAGATGAAGATCAGATCACATTTTATGACAAATTTATGCAGAAAACCATGAAATTCCAAAAGGTTCACATACTTTTCTTGCCACTGTATATACACACATATATATATATATATATATATACATACATACACACACACACACACACACACACATATATATATATATATATAAGAGCTGCACCAATACTAAATTTTTCAGTGGATACCGATAACCGATTATTCAGAGTGATATCGGCCGATACCAATAGTTCTGCCTTTTATGCCTTCTAATGAATTAATAATGATTAATTTAAAAGAATTCTGAAAGACGTTGTTTCACAGTAACTGGTCTCATCAACAGAAAACACATTACTCAAATTAACATGAACACATTAATTAAATGCTGAAGATTAAAGTAAGATTTCTTAACTTATTGAATGTTATTAATTCATATTAACATTGATTGAATTCTAAAAAAAACCTCCACAGGACAGGGGTGAAGGTATTACAATCCACCGTTCGAAGAAGTGCAGACTGCAGAGTGAAGAACTAGTGCAGAAATATGGAGGCTATACCACAAGATGCAAACCACTCATCAACAGTAAGAATCAGAAGGCCAGATTGGAATTCAGATATGAGAAATACAGATATGAGCCACATAAGTTCTGGAACCAAGATTAACTGCTACCAAAGTGATAGAAAGGCCAAAGTGTGGAGAAAGAAAGGATCTGCTCATGATCCAAAACAAACAAGTTTATATGTGAAACATGGTAGAGGTAGTATCGTGGCTTGGGCTTGCATGGCTGCTTCTGGAACAGACTCACTAATCTTTATTGATGATGTAACTGATGATGGTATCTGCTGAATGAATTTAGAAGTTTACAGGAACATTTTGTCTGCCAATTTACAGAAAATGCATCGGGAGGAACTTTGTCAAGTAGCAAGACAATGATCCAAAACACTGCCAAATCAACAAAGGATTTTATCAGGTGGAAAAAGTGGAAGGTTTTAGACTGGCCAAGTCAATCACCAGTCCTTAACTCAACTGAGCATGCATTTCATCCCCTGAAGAGGAGACTGAAGGGAGAAACCCCCCGAAACAAAACAACTGAAAGAGACTACGGTAAAAGCCTGGGAAAGCATCACAAAAGATGTCAATGAATCACAGGTTTGATGCAGTTAATGCAAGCAAGGGATATGCAACCAAATATTAAGTGTTATATACTTTAATTTACTTTAAGACTTCTGTTCCTATACTTTTGCTCACCTAAAAACTGGGTGGTCTGATAGAAAAGGTTTTATGTTGTTTAACACATCTAGATGTAAATACCAGGAAATAAAATCTAAACTCCTAAACTCTCTTCTCATATCATCATATCTTTTGATCTCAAACCCAAATGTCTTTTGTGTATAGCACAAAAAAATGAATTGGCCTTGTCATTACAATCGTTTCGGAGGGGACTGTAGGCACATAAATAAAAATGGTGGTCTTAATTTTTCACGTGAGCTGCTCTAATAAACCATACAGTATATGGCCAAAAGTCTGTGGACACCTGACCATTTACCCATATTTTATTGTTAAACATCCCATTTCAGATCTAGCCCTAGGAATTTTAGTTTGAATGAAATCAAGAAAGTCAGTAGGAACAAGGTGGAGTAAATAAGCGTGAATGAGAGGGAGGGTGGAGGAATGGTGAGGATGCAAGAAATTGAGGTGGTGAAAGAGTTTAAATACTTGGACTCAATTGTCCAAAGTAATGGAGAGTGTGGTAGAGAAGTGAAGAAGAGAATGCAGGCAGGGCAGAGTGGAATTTCTATTTGTGTTAGAAGGGTACCTGCTAGAGTGAATGAAAAGTTTACAAGATGGTAGAGAGACCAGGTATGTTGTATGGTTTGGAGGAAGTGGTACTGACAAAAGGCAGGAGGCAGAGCTTGAAGTGGCAGAGATGATGATGCTGCTATTTTCATTGTGACAAGGAGGGACAGGATTAGAAATAAATATATTAGAGGGACAGCGCAGGTAGGACAGTTTGGAGACAAAGCGAGAGATGCAAGATGAGATGGTTTGGGCATGTGCAGAGGAGGGATGCAGGGTATATCAAGAAAAGAATGTTGAAGATGGAACCACCAGGCAGGAGAAGAGGAAGACCAAGGAGCAGGTTTATGGATTTGGTAAGGGAGGACATGCGGGTGGTTGGTGTGACAGAGGAGGATAAAGAGGCCAGAGTGACATGGAGACAGATGATCTGCTGTGGCGACCCTTAACCAGAGCAGCTGAAAGAAGAAGAAGAAAAATACTTTGAATGAGATCAAGGTCTTTTTCCAGAAGAAAAGGGACTGTTTGAGACTGAAACATCATAGCAGTGGGAACATACATCTTATTCCAGACTGCAAAGTCTCAAAATTCTTTGTGAGCAGATTATGTAGCCCCTGCAAGCAAAGGAAAGTGTAGTGCACATTTCTCAGTGATTAACAATCCCACACAGAAGCTTCTCTGCATGCTAGATTTGCAAATAGCTTTGTGTGCATGCAATTCAATTCATGAAACCAGGCATTAGGCTTGTGTGATATAGATTTTTTCCTACTCACAATTCTTCCATTTTAAAATATCATGATAAATGATTTAATCATCCAGATTACTAGCCTAAAAAAAGACAGGAAAACAAGCATTTCCACAATTTCAGGTTTAAGGGGAGTAGGGGAGGGTGTAATCATTTTACCAGCTGTGAAGTATTGAAATGTAGAAGGAATCACAAAAACTCAGGTGGATGGTGGACTTTTTAGGTCAACATATAGTAAAGTATACTTGTCTAATATTAGCAATGTCAAACATACACTGATATTTTATTTAATGAAAAAAATCTCCATTTATCTTGACAGAAAGTGATGGCTCCACCAACATGAGTCAAGAACATGTGAGATGGATTGAAGGGGCTTCAAGGGGCTGTCAGTAAAAATTGTAGAATTCAAAACACCCATGCAAATCACTCAAGATTAATATGTCAATCATCTTC
The DNA here is from genome assembly GCF_023375685.1 of Ictalurus furcatus. Lineage (NCBI taxonomy): Eukaryota > Metazoa > Chordata > Actinopteri > Siluriformes > Ictaluridae > Ictalurus > Ictalurus furcatus. The sequence goes on from NC_071269.1 coordinate 9,434,819, forward strand.
TATCTTACTGGACATAAGGAAATGCTCTTTTGGAGTATTTTTGACTGATAACTTCCTCCGATGTTTAATTGCAGAGCAAAATGCGTAATATTGGCAGGTCTAGTAATATAGACTGCATAAATGTCAGTGGATAAAAGGGCAATGTAATATTGTGTAGAGACGGTAAAATTATTTCACCCAAGTTTACCAAATTATTTCGTACAAGCTACCAGAGGCACATGCCCTCTGGTAGCAACCACGCTCGCTTAGGTTGGGCATCCTTGCACTCTATTTATAATACTGTCTAAACACCAGAATTTTCCAGTTCCTGCTTGTGAAAACAACATGCTCAACAGAAACATGTTTTTAATCTCCTGTAGCATCTCCTTATTCAAGATTAATAACAAAAAAATAAACCTACTTTACTATGCAGTTTATTTAATGTATTTTTCAATATGCAGACATATCGAATGGAGAGTCTTGTATTGAATTACATGATATATATTGTTATACTCCTAATAAGTTATTTAGTGTTGTTTTAATGTATGACAGTATAATGTAGTTTTGAAAAAGAAAATACTGAAGAAAACACTCAACATCAAATTCATCATTATATTAAACAACATTTTTGGAGCTTGTGCGCTGTAAATAATATTCACCTTGAATCCCAGAGGAATGGGTCACAGTGCCTCTCTTTGGACTCTGCTTTCCCTGGGATGAACCATTATCAGGCTTTGCAGATGGTGACATCATTGATACCTGCATTGCCATGGAACCATCAGTACTGCCATGGCCCATGTGATGGTGCTGCGGACATCCTTGTAGGGGGGTAAACATCTGTGCAGTAGGCATCAGGGGAGTCAGGGGTTCAGATTGCTCAGCAGACAGAAGTGCATGCTGAGATTGATAACAGGGGACTCCATTTGGCACCATGCCATAATGCTGCTGTTGTGGCTGCAGATGCTGAGGTGGGGGTTGCTGCTGGTGATGAAGCACTGTTGGAGACTGATGCTGCATTGGTGAGATATCAGTATGCATCTGGTTTGAGTAAACACCATACATGCCATGAGAGTATCGTATCGTCACAGGTGACCCACCTTGCTGTTGGCCAGGAGTTCCCAGCCCCCAGTACTGTTCCCTTGTCACTGGGGGTTGCTGAGAACTCCCCATGTTCCTACTGACTGGGTAGTGTCCCTGAAAGGCATGAGGGGGGTGCTGCTGTTTTTGGGCTGTATCTTGGGTGCCACAACCAGAGTCAGAGCCCAAGGTAGGATTGTAATGGTTTGGGGCCCACAAGTAGTCATATTCCATGATGGATTGATGGTGTTGATGGGGATAAGAGGAAGGAGGAGGGTGGGGGCCAGTCTGATTGCCCCCATCTGCAGTAGTGATGCCATTTACATTCATATCACCATTCGGATCTGTACACAAGTCAGAAAAAAAAATTCACATACTCCAAAAATAACAGGCAATATATTTGATCAGACAACACCAAAGACATTTGGGTTTGAGCTCAAAAGATGAATATGAGAAGATAGATCAGATTTTCGGCTTTCATTTTGGAACATGGCACTTTTGGTGGCAGATCACCCAATTTTTAGGTGAGCAAAAGTACTGAAACAGATATTCTTAAAGTAAATTAACATAAATGACACTTAATATTTGGTTGCATATCCCTTGCTTGCAATAACTGCATCAATCAGCAACCAACTGACATCAGCAAACTCTTGCCGCCTTCTTTTGTGATGCTTTTCCAGGCTTGTTCTGCATCTCCTCTCAGTTGTTGTTTGTTTCGGGAAGGTTCTCCCTTCAGTCTTCTCTTCAGGACGTGAAATGCATTGTCAATTGTGTTAAGAACTGGTGATTGTCATGGCTAGTCTAAAACCTTCCACCCTGTGGAGGTTGTTGTTTATGTCCTCACAGCTCTCACAAGAGTTGACGACAGAAACTGACAAAAACTGTCATCAACTGCTGTTGTTAGTAAACCAGTGGTTTCTTTCTTTGTCATGAGATTTGACATTGCTGTATTTGCTATGCCCAATGCATGTGCAATGGCTATGATCAATCTTCCTACTCAGCCTCAAAATGGCAAGCTGTAGTAGAAATTCAGACCTATTAATTGTTTAATCAATCAATCTAACAGGAAACACCTGAGCAACACCTGTCAGTCACATGTACCAATATTTTTCCCACCAATTTTCTCGCTAATTTAGTCATGGCCAATTCCCACCCATCAGGCAGCTCTCCCCATGACACGACAACTACCAACCAGGGAGGTACGTAAAGCCAGCCGACCACATTTTTTTGAACTGCTGTTCATGCAACATCAGGGGAGGCGTAACATGATCAGAGGAAAGTGCTATCCGCTTACTTCCGCACGAATGAGCTCACGACACCCATGATTGGCTAGTGTCACTGTGATTGATAGGAGACAAATAGTATGCCACCCCTCTCTCCCTGACAGCAGAGCCAATTTTGCACTCTTTGACTACCAGCCACATGCATATGATGGCTGTGGCATCATACAGATTCTAAAGCGCAATCTACAGATAATAGGGTGAACGCTTTCACCAGTTGTGCCACTCGGGAGCCCTTTGTTCCAATATTTATGATAATTTGAAAAATGGATGGGTTCAAATAAAAGGTGCCATGTTGTATGTTCTTTAACATATCTAGATGTAAAGATCAGGAAACAAAAGCTGAAATTCTCATCCATCATCTCATATTCATCTTTTGATCTCAAACCCAAATGTCTTTAGTTTACAGCAAAAACAAAGAATTGTCCTTGCCGTTCCAATACTTTTGGATGGGATTCTACTTCAAACTGACTGCACATCAAAACTGTTGTCAAAATCATTAAGTTAGCGAGGCTGTGTATTTTTGCATAGAACTCTCACCAGTAATATTTCAGTAATATGAATGGCAACAATCTTTTATATGTTTATATGCAATATGTTTCTAAAGTGCAGAGAAATATAGTAACCTCGACTAATATCGACACCCTTGGCTGTCAAAAATTGTCTTTATTGTTTAATCTTTTGATATTTTGCTAAAAAATATTCACAAACATACTCTGCTCTCATAGATATCAAACAATTGCAAACAACTAGGGCTGCAACTAACGATTATTTTCATAATCGATTAGTTGGCCAATTAATCGGTTGGGGGGGGGGGGGACTTTCAGTACCATTTTTTCATTTATTTAAAATAAAATCCACAAACTGAGTGTCAACAATATAAACTTCAGACTAAAACTTTACACAATTGAAAAGAAGCCAATACACAGAGACACACACCAGAATATATATTATTAATTTAAGGACTGTAGTTTAATTCAGTGATTTTTGTATATCCATAAAAATTGTTTATATTATATATAAGTATTTATGCATTTTTTATGGATGCACAAAAATCACTGTCTAAAAAAAACTACAGTCCTAAATTAATAATAAAAACTCACTTTCACTGCACCTTGTCGTTTCTGTTACTCGCTGCCTTCAGGAATATTATTTTACTTGTGTTTACTTTTGATCATAGTGTTTTAATTAGATATTGCAGATCTTATTTAAGCTGCCACTGTGCATCTCTGCATCGCATGTGAGGAGCAACGCGGCCTCGTTACTAACAGATAACTTCTGTTACATTAAACAACAGAATTTACACTGCAAGCGCACAAATACAGCATATAATGACAAACTTAAATTAAACTAAACCTTTTAAGCAACTCGCACTAGTTTCCCAAACCCCTCACACACAGTGGAGCATTTTGGATATAAACATAAGTATGATGTCATGTGCCATCAACTAGGAAGCCGCGTATACTTCCATTTAGTACAAAAAACGCTCGTGTTCCATTTGAGATGATACTACCCTTCTAAAATTCATACACTAGATGGTAGAGTGTATAGTACGTTATTTGGGACACAATTTTAGTATTTACTAAGCGTGTTTTCGGAACAGAAATAACGTAGTGAGTAAACGTACCTCGTGCCACATGCAGACCAACTAATCGATAACAAGATTCATTGACAACGATTTTCAAAATCGATTATTAGCGATTAGTTGTTGCAGCTCTACAAACAGGTTTATCCCAAAAACAACAAAAAACCTTTGTTAAACATGTGTGGCACAATTATTTGCACTACTTTGAATTTATATAAGAAAAATACATTTGAAGTACATTCCCATTGATATTTTACATTTTTTTAGTACACCTGGATGACTAGGAACAGGAAATTGTTCGATCATGACTTCATGTTTCACAGGGCTATAAATATGAGGTAACACATAGGCCAAATTCCCTTAGTCATTCATCACAATGGATAAGACCAAGGAATATAGCTGTGATGTCCGGCAAAAGGTTGTTGAGCTTCACAAAATGGGAAGTGGCGATAAGAATATAGAAAAAACATTGAAAATGCCCATTTCCACCATCAGCGCAATAATTAAAAAGTTCCAATCAACTGGAAATTTTATGAATCAACCTGAAAGAGGACATGTGTCTATATTGTCTCAACACACTGTGAACAGGGTAGTTCGAGTGGCCAAAAAATCTCCAAGGATCACAGCTGGAGAACTGCAGAAGTTAGTTGCATCTTGGTCAGAAAGTCTCCAAAAATACAATCCGAAGTCACCATCACCACAAGTTGTTTGGAAGGGTTTCAAAAAAAAGCCCCTACTCTCATCCAAAAACAAAGTCAAGCCTCTTGCTAGATTGCTAGACACTACTGGAACTTCAAATGGGATCGGGTTCTATGGTCAGATGGAAACAAAATAAAGCTTTTTGGCAATAAACACCAGAGGTGGTTTTGAGAGGTAGCCATATGGAAAAGTACCTCATGCCCATGATTAAATATGGTGGATGTTTTTCTGTCAGAGGACCTGGACATTTCGTTTGGATACATGGCATCATGGACTCTAGCAAATATCAACAGATATTAAATGAATACCTGACTGCCTCTACCAGAAAGCTTAAAATGGGCTGTGGTTGGATCTTCCAGCAGGACAATGATCCAAAACATACATCAAAACAAACACAAAAATAGTTTACTGACCACAAAATCAAGGTCCTGCCATGGCCATCCCAGTCCCCTGACTTGAAGCCAATATAAAACCTGTGGGGTGAACTGAAGAGGAGAGTCCACCAGCGTGGACCTCGAAATTTGAAAGATCTGGAGAGATTCTGTATGGAGGAATGGTCTCAGATCCCTTGTAATGTATTCTCCAACTTCATCAGGCATTATAGAAGACTCAAAGCTGTTATCTTGGCAAAGGGAGGTAGCGCAGAGTATTGACTAAAAGGGTGCCACATATATTTAACAAAGTTTATATATATATAATATATATCTGTGCTGTTTTTTGTTTGATATCCATGACAGCAGAATATTTTTGTGAAGTTTTTTAACAAATGATCAAAAGGTTAAACAAAGACAAATTTCCACAGCCTTCTTTGCTCATATTTACCAAGGGTGCCAATGTTAGTGGAGGGCACTGTAGTTATGTGCAAAATGTTGGCATTGATATGAATATGAGCACGTCGCTGTGGCCGACATCACAAATGGTGTATTCCACATGTCCGCCTAAAATGTCATGGATAAGCAGACAAGATATTCAAGTTTTCTTGCTGATACACACCAATATGCTGACAAAGTAACCGGTTACTTGTGTTCTGAGCAAAAATAAATGACAAAAACTGTCATTTAACCATTTTAGACTAAATGTATGTAATCAATTCAGATATCTCAAATGTGCTGGGTAAATAAAAATACAAATAATGTGAATATTATAGCATAACAACTATAGCACAACGACGCCATAGCTATGAGAGCACATATTATATTTGCACTAACGTATATGATTTAGTTCTTCCATCTACCAGTCCTACTCAATTCGTTTCAACCTGCCAAATTGATTATTCAATGAAGAAAAGGTCCAGGCCCTATTTTTTTAACGTTAACTACGTAACTAATGTGTATAACTAACACTTCACACATAAAACGAAAGCAAAAAATACTTAAGAGCTCGCTCACTTTAGATTTGCATCTAAAACTCAAGTAATAAAAACAAATGGGGGAAGAGCACGTTGAAAACAAATGGGAAAATAAGGAAAATTTATGTTATACTTATACTACAGTTAATCTAAAATTACCTAAAATATTTCTCAGCGTCTTTTATTTAGGTAGGCCTTACATTAAGCTAGATTTCAGTCATAGATCGACAATTTAATGCCATCTTTACCCCGTCTTACTGGGCCTATACAACCCTGGTAACGTTGTGTTTCAGATTGTCGGTATCGCTAGCTGGCTATTTAGTTTCTTAAGAAACGTACTTTAAATGCCTACATGCATAGTATTTTCCTTCTCAATGCATGCAGTAAAACACCTCTTTATGAATAACACATGCGTCAGGTAGCGAAATCATATGTAGGCTTGCCTAAAGAACTTTCAAATCTATCGATAAATTGCTAACAAGCTATGGTAAATGTACACAAAATTCAAAGACTAGCAAATGATCCGAGATTCATGTATAACCAATTTCTGAGAAATCCCACATTATAGGTATGCCATACTGGTAACTGCGGATGTGTACCCTTTGTTGGTGCCACACATTGTTTTGCCGAGTTACGGCAGGGAATTTTTTAAGACAGCTTCGCCCACACGGTCCAAAGTTTTTACTCAATAAATAATTGTAAAAATCCTAACCTCGTATTCCTACGATTAAATAGGCAACACTGCCTTTGGGTCCCGGGTTTACAATCTATGAGAAGATGATACAAGTGATGTTAATAATAAACAGGCTTTCTTTAGGATTCAAATTAGCAAACATGGCTGCTATTTTCTGAACGCAGCTATGATCATATACGACAACTCTAGCCCAAAGAGGAAGTGCCTAGCGCGTTACGCACTACGGAGAGCCACATAGACCAAGGTGTCGGTGTCTGTCTCTCTCGCTCTCTCTGGTTGTTGGTCTTTTTTTTTTATCGCAACCAAATGTACCGGGGTGTGTAACTTCAGAGCTTCATGTGCTTAATACAAGATAGCATAGCATAACATATTAGAGCATAGCATATTATATATATATATATATATATATATATATATATATATATATATATATATATATATATATAATATGCTATGCTCTAACCCTGTATCTTTAAGAAAATGAAAGAGAGCCTTACTACATTCCCACATTTTCTCAACCAAATCCCCTTCAAACTCCATTCTTATACCATCTCATATATATCTTTCAAGAGGCTCCTTTCTGAATTATATTTTTACACCTCATTATGATATGCTCCACATTTTCTGGAACATTACAGGCATCAAATTTATCTGATATGCATTTTCCCATTAAAAACAGGGTTGATTTTAGACCAGTATGTCCAAGTCTTAATCTTGATATTAATCACTTCGTCTCTTCTAAATTTTCATTTAAAAGCCTTGACAGTAATTGATTTCTGAATATTATAAAAGTGTCTCCCTTTGTTATCTGTCTCACTTTTTCTGCCACGATTCTCTCACTGCTGTTTTTATTAATGATTTGGCTTCACCTTGACCAAAGGGGACTTTCATATTTCCTCATCCTATAATTTCAGTGCATTCTTTGCAGTCAAATCTGCTTTCTCATTGCCCTCCACACCAATATGAGCTTGAAACCAACAAAACTTTACACTGATTCCAATTCTCTCTATTCTTAAGTATTATCATGGATATTTCTTTAAGTAAATAATCTCTTATTGTTTGAGTTGAGTTCAAGTGATTGACAGCTGCAACAGAGTCAGAACAAATGATTATTCTTTGAGGTCTTACTTCTTCTATCCATTGCAACCCTAAAATTATGGCTACTACTTCAGCTGTAAATGCAGGTAATTTATCATTAATTCTTTTGCATATGGTTACATCAAACTCTGGTATGCCACTCCTACTACTACATGATTGTAACTTGAATCTTTAGATCCATCAGTGAATATTGCTATATAATGGTAGTAGTTCCGCTTAATATATTCATGCACCAAATATACAATGTTATCAGCATTCTTTCAGTCCATTCTTTCTATAGCACTAAACGTTTCAGGTCAACATTAGAAGTTGGAAATATCCACAGAGGGACATTACCCCATACTACGTTTGGACCATACTCAAGTCTCTTTAGACCATATTCTTCCATTATTGTATTAATTTTCCAACCAAATCCTTTACCTTTTCATTGTTGCGAATACTCCCAGCAATCACATAAGATCTCTGTGGCTAAGAGCTAAGTCTAAGAGCTCTGAACTGTATTCTGTCTAGTTTTTCCAGGACACTCTTGGCTACTGCTCCATATACCATACATCCATAGTCAATGCATGATTGAATTAAGGCCCATATATCCAGTAGTGACTGTTTATCTGCGCCCCAATCATAATCCAAAACTGATCTCATAAGGTTTAATACTTTATTATATTTCATTTCAATCTGTTTAACCTGTGTCCTCCATAAGCATTTCTCATCAAACCATATTCCTAAATATTTGAACTTGGTTACCCATCCCATACTTTGATCATACAGTTTAAGCTGTATATCTTCTAACTTTCTCTTTCTGGTAAAGAGCATGTAACATGATTTAGTTACTGACATCTTACATCTCCAGTTATATGTCCCTCTTTCAACTTTTATTATAGCACATAATATTAATCATATGCCTAATATTTTTCCCTCTTTTCCATATAGCCCCATCATCTGCATATAATGAATACCCAATACCTGTACCAACATTCTCAAAGATGTAATTTTTCATGATGTTAAATAGAATTGGGCTAATAGAAACTAACCTTGCGGAATACCATTTACCATATTAAAATCATGTGAGACAGTTTCTCCAACTTCATCATGGAATGTCTGATTTGATAAGAAGTCCAGTTATACATCCTTCCACCAATACCCATATTATGTAATTTGATAAGTGGACCTTCTCTCCACATTGAGTCATAAGATTTATTTATATCAAAGTACACTATAACCATGACCTCTTTTATACTAATTGCATTACTACCTTTCACTATGGTGTCTAATGTAGATCTACTTTTACAAAAACCACTTTGTTGTGTACTAATCAATCCTTTCTGTTCTAAATAATATGACAGTCTATGAACTATTACCTTTTCCCTCCATTTATATAAGTGAGATGTTCATGCTATTAGCCTGTAATTTCCTGCATTATCTTGGTTTTTGCCAGGCTTACTAAAAGGCAATATCAGGGCACTTTTACAGTTATGAGGCAATATGCCTTCTCTCCATATCTTATTAAACAGTCTTCGTATAATTTCCATAACATCTGATAATTGTCTAAACATAGCATAGCAAAGTTGGTCTTGTCCTGGAGCCATATAGCCGCTTTTCTCTAAGGCCATTTTCAACTCATGTGTTGTGAATTCCATGTCTAGTGGTGATCCGTCAATGTCCTTTTTGTTTAATACATCGGAAAATTTTCTTATAAAATATCCTCTTTCCGCTGTTTATGTGTCTCATCATAATTACTTCCACTATGTATGCTTGCAAACTTCTTACATAATAAATCGGCTTTCTCCTTGTTTGTTATTGCCCAGTATTCTCCATCTATCAACTCAGGGATTTTAACAGATTTTCTTTTCCCAATCTTTTTAGTCATTGACCAAACATCATTCAAATCTATTTCTCTACCAATAGTTGAGCAGAACTGTCCATGCATTCTTCTTTGATGATTTAATTATTTTCCATCCCATAGCTTTCATTCTTTGGTAATGAATCAGATTGTCTTGGCTCAGATGCTTCCTTAGGTCTCTAAGTGCACGATTTCTTTCTTTTATTGCATTTTTACATTATTATTCCACCATGGAGACATTTTTTGTTTTCCATTCACTATGCTGTTTGGTATACAAGTTGATGCAGCGTTAATAATCGAGAACGTCACTGTGTCTGCACAGTTATCTACATCCCCTTCCATCGATATGGTTTCAATGGATTCATTGCAGCACACTCTAAATTTCTCCCATTCAGCTGTTGTGGATAAAAATGACATGAAACAAACATGAGGGAGACTTAGTATGAGTAAAATGTAATTTTATTGGTAATTCACAGGACTGGTGGGTGCGTAGTCTGGAGGAGAGCGGGAGGGGGAAGAAAATGGGGTGCGTCCTGGGGACATGGGAAAGTCAGCAAAGGTGAAGTGAGAGGACCACTGAGAGTGGGGCGGACTGGTAGGTGAGAAGAGGGACGAATGGTCGGGGCCCGGATCAGAGAAGAGGACATCTCCCTCAGACTGAAAGCTGGAGGCGGGTTCTGGCTGTGTAGAGGCGTCAACACCCACGTTCACGGGGCAGATTCTGTATCGGGGGGGACCCCGCATTTCCATTTCTAGAGGGGGTGCTGCGAAGATAGTTAAGTAGCACCATGATATCAGCAGTGAGATGCACAAGCTGATAATGAGTGTCCAGATCCAGATCCAGTAAAGGGGAGAGGAAGGACTGACGATGGGCACCTAGACACACAGAAGCGGTTTTAGGCGGATATTGACAAACTGGATTTACACTTTAAACTTTAAGAGTACTACACTATGGTTTACTAGTCGAAAAGTCAAAAAGAAGTATAAGAGCTGAGGAGTACTGACACACACACACACACTCACACTCACTCTCGCACAGTCAAGGACAGGCATGTAGACATAAAGCACACACACATAAATAACTTTATAAGAATAATGAAAAGAAGTATTAAGATAGTACAAGACATTACAATATCTTATAATAATAGAAAAACTCTTTATAAAATACAGAATAGCAGGATATGCAGAACAGTAGAAGGGTAATATAATGATATTATGAAGTAGGAAATACAGTAAACCGTTTTTCAAGCAGTATAACTATATATAAAATAGCTTTCCCCCCCCACCCCCCGCGAGATAATAGTAAGACCAAGGTCACTCTAGATTGTTTTGTCTCTCCACTTTTGATTCTACGGGTAATTCAAATCCCTTGGTTTTGATTCTCTGGGTTATTCGAAATCCCTTGGTTTTGATTCTCTGGGTTATTCGAAATCCCTTGGTTTTGATTCTATGTGTAATTTGAAAACCCCTGGTTTTGATTCTATGTGTAAGTGGAATAGCCCTTTTCTTGAACATAAGAGTAAGGTAGATGAGCTCTTTTTTAACCCTATTGGTAGTGATATCATAGTCTTCATGAAACCTATGGGTTAGTTACTGTGTAAATACAGTATAAATACTGGAGCTTAAGCTCAGGGTATCAGATCACTTCTGAGAATTCTCATCGGTGTGGATCTCGTGTGGTGGAACGGAACCAATAAAGCTGGACCCTTGCTTCTTCTCACTCACGGCTGGTGTTTTTTTCTATCTCCAACTGGGCTCAGAGGTAGATGTGAGTATTGGCTTCTAAGTTGAATTTTAAGTGTTTTTGGGTAATAGGCTAAATTTGAGCCAACACAGCTTTAGAGAAACACCATCTCTATTCTGTACCCTTCCTGTACATGTAATTCAAAATGAATTGTGCATAATATCATATAGTGATCACTCCCTGTGTTGGTGTTATTGAATACTTTCCATTCACATGAATTTCTCATAGTTCCAGCGACTAAAGTAAGGTCTAGGCATGATACTGAATTTCTTGTAATATCTGCCCTAGTACCACCTCCATCATTAAGACATAAAGTGATCTCTCATCCATTAATTTTTCAACTACTTCTCCATTTTTTCCTGTATGATCACTTCCCCACAGATTGTTAGGAGCATTGAAGTCTCTGCACCATTTTTCTCTTCTGTCAACATTTGGTACAATGTCTTGAAATATTTGCAATGACTAATTGACAAAAATGGACTAATTTATTATTATTATTAATTATTATTAATATTTTTTAATATTATATTTTTGTCTTTAATGCCAAATGATCATCTGGCAGCACAACTCATGATGAAGTTAGAAAGTACTTAGAAGATTCCGATAACAACCTGACATCTCTTAAGGCATTTCCCAAAGTTAAGAGGCTTTTTATCAAGTACCATACCACATTGCCCTCCAGTGCTCTTTTTAGTCATGGAGGCAATCTTTTGACCTCATTTTGAAACAGAATGAGTGATGACCACATGGAACAAGTCTTACTGCTCCATTACAACAAATAACACTGTCTCAGTGACCTAACCCATGATGACTGATGTATTAGCTACTTTATCTGTTGCTCTATTGTCCAGTTTGATTTTTGGAAGATAAAGAGCACACACACGCAAACACACACATACAGATTTAATTGATTTCTTTCCCAAATTGCATTGACTGCTCTGAAATCAGAGACCAATGTTTCAGGAGTTTAGGACACAGAATCACATGCTTATACGACAACCATTTTATTTCCCATTTAGGTTTATGTATATGCTGTATTTTTTTTTTTTTTTAGGATTAACTTTTTTTTTCCAAGGCATTGTTAGATGCCAGTGTTTCCTGCCATAGCTATGCAAAGATTTCAAAAACAGTATCATAGCCATGAAACTAGCTCTTGTTATGATTTTAAACCTGTAAATGGCACACTTATATAGCACTTTTATCCAAAGCGCTTTACACTGTGTCTCATTCACCCACACGCCAATGGTAGCAGAGCTGCCATGCAAGGCACTAACTTACCATCTGGAGAAACTTGGGGTTCAGTGTCTTGCTCAAGGAATGTATGTGGAGTCACATTAGCCAGGAATCGAACTCCCAACCCTATGATTAGTGGACAACCCGCTCTACCACCTGAGCCACAGCCGCCAGTATTGGTGGTTCATCATTATGGGTGATTAAGTGTAGATTAGGTGATGGGTAAAAATGGCAATTATATCTATTCAAAATCCCCAACACAAAGTGTGCAACAAGTTTTCTGGATGTTGGTTTACTTTTTGGGGAAAAAATACTATACATTTTTGTAGGGTTTTTGTTGTTGTCACCTGTTAGTAAAGACTGCACAATTGTTATTTAGGCCCCACTCTACCACCTGAACCACAGCCGCCCCTGTATTTAACCACTTAAAGATCTCAAAGTAAAAATATGTTCTAAAGTCTGATTTTGTGGTGGCTGTGCTTTAAAATTAAATGAAATGTTTGAAAATGATTAACAGTTGAAAACATTCATTAGAAATTTAGAAAAGTAATCAAAAAGCAATAAAATGTAAGCAGTTACATTACTTTAATAAAGTAATTGAAATAGTTACACTACTTATTACATTTTAAATAGGGTAACTTGTAATCTGTAACCTAGTACATTTCCAAAGAAACCTTACCAACACTTGTCTCCATTCGCTTTGTCGCTGCAAGTTGCTATATGTGTGAATGCACCTTAAGACAGTGCTACAGGGAGAGTGGAAGGACAGCTGATCGTCCTTGCAGTGGAAAATTACATGTAACCATGTGTCCGCCCCAGACATGATCGAGAACTTGCAAATGCCTTGGTGGAAGAGTGGGGTAACATCTCACAGCAAGAACTGGACAAATCTGGTGCAGTCCATGAGGATGAAATGCTCTGTAGGACTTAAAGCAGCTGGTGGCCACACCAGATACTGACTGTTACATTTGATATTGACCCCCACCCTTTGTTCAGGGACTCATTATTCAATTTCTGTTCATCAAATGTCTGTGAAACTTGTTCAGTTTGTGTCTCAATTGTTGAATGTGAGAGGATATTTTTGATAAATATATATGTGTGTGTGTGTATGTGGTGATTTAGGTAATAGCTTCAATGAGTATATACACACGTTTAGATGACTTTAAAGCCTCGTTCGTGAGCATCTCCATGGCCATGCTTGCTGGCTAAAAAAGAAACCATATTTTGTGTGTGCTGGTCATATTTGCTAAGTTTACTAGCAGTGGAGATTTTCTACACTACATAGCTTCTGGTCACTTTCTCTTCAATTCAATTTCTCTTCCATTGTACCTTAACTAGTTAGAAACATGATGTCATTACTTGCTGGTATTATTTGGAATTTTTTTAAAACACAAAACTGCATAACACAATTATTTTATTCCTTTATTGTACTTATGCATTTTAATTATTATTTATTTATAAATTTTATTCATCCTCAGTGACGTCCAACAAGTTTTCCTGGGGTGCCACACATATTTCAGTTTTACATTTAAGGTAGGAAATTTCCACATATTTTCAGTGACTGTATAAAAAAAAATTATATTCTACATCTTAATCTTAGAACAATTTCTGCTCATGTGCTGTCAGAAAAGACTTGACCCAGGAGTGCAAATCGAGCGCTGAAACTTTGCATTGGGCAGGACAGCCGAAATGCTTTTCTTCTTTCTCTAGGACTTAATCTTTCTGAATTTCTGTCTCCCCAAGCCTCTGATTGGTCCATGGAAGGCTTATAGCACTCTGTTAAGCTCAGAAGGATGTCCTGTAGCTCTGAACGCTCATCTTGGTCCTTGCTGCAGCAATGCAAAGCAGCCGGATCAAGTGGATGTGCCTCTGTATTAAAGATATAACCCCCTGCCCCCAGAATGCAGTCCCCATGTGCCCCACCCAGCTCAAATGTTGTGCCTGTGTTGTGAATAAAGTTGTCAGGATCAAACAGCAGGTAAAGGTACTTGATAGTTTCAGCCAAGAAGAACGACTCCATCCGGTTGTCCAGCTTGTGATCTCTTACATCCTTTACCTTTGGAAACAGACAGACATACAAACAAATAATAAAAATAAAAACAAACAAGAATGAAGGTGCAAAGACAACTCATGGAGAGGTTATACCTTTCTCTCAAGGAATACCCTCATACCTTTCTTAAGAATGAAAATACAATCCCTGCCAAAAGTATTGGAACAGCACGGCCAATTCTATTTTTTTCCACAACATATTGACATTTACAATATATACAATATATTATAAGACATTTGGGTTTGAGATCAAAAGATGAATATGAGATGATAGATCAGAATGTCAGTTTTCGTTTCCTGATATTTACATCTAGATGTGTTAAACAACTTAAAACATGGCACCTTTGAACAGATCACCCAATTTTTAGGTGCTAAAAAGTATAGGAACAGATAGTCTTAAAGTAAATTACACTTATATTTCGTTGCTTATCCCTTTCTTGAAATAAATGCATCAAGCCATTGACCCACTGACATCAACAACCTTTTGCATTTTTCCTTTGTGTTGCTTCTCCAGGCTTGTACTGCAGCCTCTATCAGTTGTTGTTTGTTTTGTTGGCAGTGCTCTTTGGGTCTGTAACAACCTTCAAAGACTGATTAGACCTCACAGCCTGGGCTCATCACATTGGTAGAGGTTAATCTTGGTTCCAGAACCAGTTTGGCCTTCTGATTCTTACAGCTCATGAGTGGTTTGCATCTTGTGGTTGGCCTCTGTATTTCTGGACCTGACGTATTCTTCGAATGGTGGATTGTGACACCTTTACCCCTGCCCTGTGAAAGTCTGTGTTTTGGGGTTCTTCTTCAGTGCTCTCACAATGCTACTGTCATCAACTGCTGTTGTTTTCCTTGGCTGACTTGTTCCATGTCTGGTTGTTAGTACACCAGTGGTTTCTTGGTTGTATTAGCTATGCCCAATGCTTATGCAATGGCTCTGATAGATTTTCCCTCTTCTCTCAGCTTCAAAATGGCTTGCTTTTCTCCCAGAGACAGCTCTCTGGTCTTCCTGTTGGTTTATACTTTTAAAAACAAATATAGTCTTCACAGGCAAAACCCAGTGATCAAACCAAGAGCAGACCTACTAATTCTATTAAAGTATTAAAAAACATTTTAATTGTTGACTACTATAGTTTCTCACTGTAACTGAAAAAGCTAGATGGATGGTACACTCTCACAAATGACAACAGTAATGCTCACTCCATGCCTGCAGGAGACAAACGACACGCAACAGGAGCACTTTTTGGACAGATACTCGTCGCTTGCTAGTGTGAACACAGGCTTACTCTCGCATTCTCATTATTATTTTCTCTTTCCCAATCTTTTTTTATCTACTTTTTGCTTTTCATTCTATCTTTTTTCCTCATATTTATTTTTATTTTTTCTCTTGCAGTTGATTTCACTCTTCTTTTTTCTTTCTTTCTTTCATTTTATCTATTCTTTCTTTATTCTGGCATTCTCCCTTACTTTATTTATTTAATCACTTTCAGCTGCTTCCATGCACACTGTATTGTACATAATGCTTATTTTATACTACATTTGTGATTGTGATCTGGAAGGATGCCAACAGAGGCTAGTCTATAAACGATTCTATGTTAGTCTGGACATTAAGTGAGTTGTCTGGAGACAGAAGCCTAGTGATAGACTAAATTAATTGTGCATACATCTTAATTCTAAAGATTTTCCTAGATTCAACCTGTATGGACAAATCTGGGTTAGTATTCAAGTACTCACACTTGCAAATCCGCATTTAACATGGCTCATCTTCTCTATGGACTCTACTGCATCCCGGCCTAGCTGCAGAAATGTTGGATTACCTGTAGCCTTATACAAGTACATTGCACTCTCAATCAACTCTAAAAAAGAAAAAAAAGGAAGGTGATAATTCTTTATTGTTACTGAAGGCAGTTATCTACACAGACTTACTTAGTTTAACAATTTGAACAGTGCGTCATGCTGTAAATATATAGTGAAGTGTGAAATCTTAAAATCTATCTAAAAAAAATAAATAAATCCAAATTTACAATGAAACTTCAAGGATGTGATCAGTGTGGTAGTTGCCATTCTTTCTTTCAGTGTTTTCCAGAACTCACAACGTAACATTGCTTAGCAACTCAAACATGCTTGCAGTCTCTCAGTGACATAAAATAGTGCCAAAATATATGCAATGATAAACACAGACACAAGAAATGGCTCTTTCTTCAGAGTGCAGTAATCCTGCAGCTTCTAGCCACAGATGGTGTATTAGTATGCAATCTTAAACTTTAAAAATTAATCAATGCAGTGTGCCACTTTATAACAATAAAAAAATCCTGACATGCAATGGTGCTTGAAAGTTTGTGAACCCTTTAGAATTTTCTATATATCTGCATAAATATGACCTAAAACATCATCAGATTTTCACACAAGTCCTAAAATTAGAAAAACAGAACCCAATTGAACAAATGAGATAAAAATATATTACTTGGTCATTTATTTATTGAGTAAAATGATCCAATATTACATATCTGTGAGTGCCAAATATGTGAACCTCTAGGATTAGCAGTTAATGTGAAGGTGAAATTAGCTGATACTCATCAGGCTGGAAAAGGTTACAAAACCATTTCTAAAGAAGTTTGGACTCCACCAATCCACAGCCAGACAGATTGTGTACAAATGGAGGAAATTCAAGACCATTATTACCTTCCCCAGGAGGTAATAAAGGACAAAGGAACCAAGGGTAACTTCTAAGCAACTAAAGGCCTCTCACACATTGGCTAATGTTCATGAGTCCACTATCAGGAGAACAATCAACAACAATTGTGTGCATGGCAGGGTTGCAAGGAGAAAGCCACTGCTGTCCAAAAAGAACATTGCTGCCCACCTGCAGTTTGATAAAGATCACTTGGACAAGCCAGAAAGCTATTGGAAAAATATTTTGTGGACAGATAAGACCAAAATAGAACTTTTTGGTATAAATGAGAAGCGTTATGTTTGGAGAACGGAACACTGCATTCCAGCATAAGAACCTTATCCCATCTGTGAAATATGGTGTTGGTATTAACATGGTTTGAGCCTGTTTTGCTGAATCTGGGCCGGGACGACTTGCCATCATTGATTGAACAATGAATTCTGAATTTTTCCAGCGAATTCTAAAGAAAAATGTCAGGACATCTGTCTGTGAACTGAATCTCAAGAGAAAGTGGGTCATGCAGCAAGGCACTGACCCTAAGCATGCAAGTCGTCTACCAAAGAATTATTTAAGAAGAATAAGGGTAATGTTTTGGAATGGCCAAGTCAAAGCCCTAACCTTAATCCAATAGAAATTATGTGGAAGGACTTGAAGCAAGCAGTTCATGTGAGGAAACCCACCAACATTCCAGAGTTGAAGCTGTTCAGTACTGAAGAATGGGCTAAAATTCCTCCAAGTTGATGTGTAGGATTGATCAACAGTTACCGGAAAGTTTAGTTGCAGTTTTTGCTGCACAAGGGGGTCACACCAAATACTGAAAGCAGAGGTTCACATACTTTTGCCATCCACAGATATGTAACATTGGATTATTTTCCTCAATAAATAAATGACCAAGTATAATATTTTTGTCTCATTTGTTTAAATTCTTTATCTACTTTTTAGGACTCGCATGAAAATCTGATGATGTT